>NC_134857.1:49794892-50099892 GCF_049852395.1 Peromyscus maniculatus bairdii
TGGCTGCGTGAGGAGTTCACACAGCTTCCTGGGATGGGAAGGACAGCTGGGCACAGAGAAATTGATCAGGTTGGGGTGGGAGGGACCGGTTGAGGCCAGGTTCTTCTTGACTGCCTCAGGAATCTTGGACTTCATCCTAAGGGTGATGAAGACTTATTGAGGCATTTTTCAGGATAGTGAAACGGTAGATTTGGAGTCTGGAACAATAACTCAGGACAGCGGATTCTGGAAAAGGGAGTCCCTCTACATGGAGGGCAGGGGTGTGAGGACGTCTGCATGGCACTGTTCATGACCAGCATTCTGGCTGTGCTAAGAATGCAAACTGTGTGTTTTTTTTTGTTTGTTTGTTTGTTTGTTTGTTTTTCGAGACAGGGTTTCTCTGTGTAGCTTTGCGCCTTTCCTGGAACTCACTTGGTAGCCCAGGCTGGCCTCGAACTCACAGAGATCCGCCTGGCTCTGCCTCCCGAGTGCTGGGATTAAAGGCGTGCGCCGCCGCCGCCGCCGCCGCCGCCGCCGCCGCCGCCACCTGGCCCAAGTGTGTGCTTTTTACCTGAAAAATTCCTATTTTAGAAACTGGGCATTTTCTTCCCCTTTCATTTCCCAACCCTAGAGCTAGGAGTCTCCCCTTCGATGCCATAAAAATGAGTGACAATTCTCCTATTTTTTCTTCTTGAATTTATGAGAAAGTTATATATAAAAGTCATTGCCGGGCGGTGGTGGCGCATGCCTTTAATCCCAGCACTCGGGAGGCAGAGCCAGGTGGATCTCTGTGAGTTCGAGGCCAGCCTGGACTACCAAGTGAGTCCCAGGAAAGGCGCAAAGCTACACAGAGAAACCCTGTCTCGAAAAACCAAAAAAAAAAAAAAAAAAAAAAAAAAAAAAAAAAAAAAAGTCACACACACACACACACGCACGCACGCACGCACGCACGCACGGGGAATTTTTAACAATTGGGGATGATAGCAGTTACTCCAAGTAAGATGTTGTTATAAATGTTGTTTCTCTAAGGGGAGAAATTTCAGAATTTCAGTCAATTTAAACACGTTTCTGGAACACACGCAATTATTCATAAATAAATAGAAAAAGCATACACATATGCATATCTATATATAGCACATGTCAGTCATATTTTTATTGTTTACTTTAAATTATGTGTATGTATTGTTTTAAACTATGTCTGAGTATATGGATGTGTATGTGACTGCAGCTGCCTATGAAGGCCAGAAGAGGTTCCTGGATCCTCTGGAGCTGGTATTTCAAGCAGCTATGAGCTGACTGATGTGGGTGCTGGGAACAGACCCCTGGAAGAGCAGGAGGTGCTCTCAACCATGGAGCCATCTCTCCAGCACCATATTTTTCTTATGAACTGTCCAATACTTATTTTTTTGCTGGATCAAATGATGAGGGTTATTCAAAGTAAAAGGAAAGGGAGTCCAATATGTTCTTCATATGCATTTTGTCATCTTTTCTGTAGTAAGCAACTTCAGACATTTCCTGTCAGTTTGTTGTCTTAAGTCTTTAAAGAAAACAGATCCACCCGTTATAAAGGAAATCTTTTGGGGTCTCTTTCCCCTAACAGAAGTTAGCTATTCAATCAGTAATAATTCCATATTTATGTATATCTTGTAGCGTAGTCCTGGCTGGCTGAGAGCTCACTATGTAGACCAGGCTGGCCTCAAACTCAGAGATAGCCACCAGCCTCTGCCTCCTGAGTGCAGAGATTAAAGGCATGCACTCCCACCTACCATGTCTGACTTGAAATTTTCTTTTGTAAACAGTGTCTGTCCATTTCCTCATTTTTATTCCCATCCCCCAAAACATCTCCAAAGGACAGAAGAAGAAGAAAAAAACAGAATTTAATGCAATAATGAAAATAAAGGACTTGGCACAGTGCCTAATATCTGATAATCATACAACATGTTAACAATTTTTATGGTTACAATTAATCACATCGTAGCTGTTGTCGCATTCTGATTGAAGAAACCGAATCTTCAGTAATTAGGATACTATGATTATAAAACTCATGCATAAAAATGCAGTTCTACAAATTTACAAGTAGTCTCTCACTTGTACCAATTAAAAACCAAAAGAACAAACAAACAAATATTGTCCCTTGGCTTAGTTAGGGCTTCTGATGCTGTGATGAAACACCAAGACCAAAAGCAACTTGGGGAGGAAAAGGTTTATTTCTTCTGACATGTCCTGATCACTGTCCTTCATGAAGGGAGGTCAGGGCAGGAACCTGGCGGCAGGAGTTGATGCCAAGGCCATGGAGGGGTGCTGCTTCCTGGCTTGCTCATCATGGCTTGTTCAGCCTGCTTTCTTACGCATATCAGGACCACTAGCCCAGGAGTGGCACCAACCACGTGAGCTTCCTACCCCTTACACCCACCCCATTAATCATCAGTCAAGAAAATGTACCACAGACTTGCCCACAGGCCAGTCTGGTAGGGGCATTTTCTCAATTGAGGTTCCCTTGAATGACTCACTTGTACCAAGCTAACATAAAACTAGCCAGAACATTACTAAAACGCCTTTTAAGTACTGAGAGACCTGCACGTATTAATTCCTTTAATCCATTAATTTCTTTTTTTTTTGCAAGTATGATTTGGGCTTTTACTTTATAGGTGAAGGAGCTGGAAATAAGAGTCTAAATCACTTAATTGTGGTGGAATTTAAGATGTCCCTGCTGCAGCAGGAGAACATTTTCCTAATTCCATAAAACTGCCAGTCACGGTAGGCAAAAGCAGTGGTCTTGAATAGATCAGTTTCCTCTAAAAAAGGAGGTTTCATGCCCAGCTTTTTGTTGTTGTTGCTGTTGTTTGTTAAGTCCCAATACCTTTTCATCTGAGAGACAACCTTTCCAGTGTAATGTATGTAGGTGGAATTCATTCTGAAGGCCGTGAGTAGGGTTGTAGAGGTATGATAGGAATGACTGACAGCCCCGAACCCCGTTTATAAGTGACTCACCAAATTAAAAGCAGCGTGGCTCTGCTACCACAGGGGAGTGAGGAAATATAAACAGTAGATTTGGCGGTCTCAGTTCAGATTATCCTGTTAGCTGTGAGTGAGCAACTGGTGCTCCAAATGCGGAAGCTTCAGTGACAGTGTAGGTTTTCATTGCATGAGGAATATGGAAGAAGTGTGGAGATCTGCTACCCAGGACAGCTTTAAGATGGTGGAAGTCTCGGCTTGAGAGTCAGCTGTAGATTCAGTTTTTGTCTTCCCATCCATCCTCAACTGACTGTTTCCTGCCTCGTGGTCCAAACTGGCTGCATATGCACCTTCTGTCACGTAGTCCAACTCTTAGGAAGAAAGGACACTTTGCAGATGTCATGGGTGTAGATGAACAGTCTTATTAAATAAGAAACACAGAGTCAATTGCAGAGTTAAAAGCCTAAGAGGTCAGAGCAGTAGCTGAGAGCTGAACTTACCATTCACTGATGCTGCTGTCCTTCCTCTCAACAAGAGCGCTACCTCCTGTGTATCTGTCTTTTTATAGACTTTCTGTTCTGCCTTCTTATTGGTTGTAAACCCAACCACATGACCTCCTCATCACTGCCTGTCTGTACAGACCTCCAGGTCTTCTATGGTTGGTATTGAGATTAAAGACGTGTGTCTCCAATGCTGGCTGTATCCTTGAACGTGATTGGGATTAAGGGCGTGTGCTACCACTGCCAGACTTCTGTTATGGCTTGCTATCAGCTCTGACCCCCAGGCAACTTTGTTTATTAACATACAAATAAGATCACATTTCAGTACAAATAAAATATCACCATACATGGGAAACTGGTAACTTTGCTGGAGAAGGAAAGGGAGTTAGCCACGCAGCATGGAGAGATGGCTTCTGTTGCTGCCTCTGTCCCAGACCCCACTGTCTGCTACCTTGAACAGGAATCCTGGAATGGTTGTGTATATGTAGGGCCTAAACTTCTCGGGGCACCTGGTTTTGAATGAATGACTAAAATCCTTAGAAACCTGTATTTTTATAAAAAGGAAAGCAGGGGCTGGGCCATAAATTCCTTGCCTTGCAGACCCATGTGAAGTGCCAGACCTGGTGGCATTGGTCCCAGTGCTGGGGAGATAGAGAGACAGGAGGATCTTGGGGCTCCCTGGCCAGCCACTCTACCTTAATTGGTGACCTCCAGGCCAACAAGAGACCTAACCTCAAAGAAAGGGGATGACATTCTTGAGGATGATACCAAAGATTGTCTTCCAGCCTCCACACGCATGCACACACAACTGTACACACATACATCAGCACACAGAGACGTAGCTGCAGCAGAGGAGACACCAAGACACCCAAGACTTTCAGTTCTTAGTAGCTCCTTTGAGACTGCTTTTAAGACTCACCTAAGAAGTTGAATCATTCCTGAATCACAAGCATTCACCCAGTGATTACTCTCAGAATCTTGTGACTTATCTAAGATTCCCATTGGAGATACATACCCTGTGTGGGGGAACTGCATTTCGAAGTTCTTGCAACCTACTTTCGTCAGTGCCTACCTGGGGAATCTTGTCACAGGTGGGAATATATAGACAGTGGGAATGCATCAAGAGCTGGCTGCTTCTCTGCTTTTGTAGGACACAGCATGCCTTCCTCCTAAGGAGTAGTGACTTTAGAATCCTAGCAACTGTGGTTTTTGAATGCTAACATCATTACCTGTGTTACATGTAAACCTGAGGGCAACCTGAAGGACAGGCTTCATCTGTCACCTGTTTACTGATAGAGATGAAGTCACCCAGTTCCAAGGGAGCTGCCAAGATCTGAACAGAAGTCATGAACTCTGACATCTATACCTTTTATAGATGTAATTTTACCTCTTCAAAAGCACGAGAAAGCATAGGACCTTTGCTGTGTTTCACAGTATGTAATAAACGAATGAAAGTTGACAAGTGGAGTCAGTTTTGCCTGTTCCCTAGAGTCGTATCTCATCCCTTGGTGTCCTCTGGGGACTCTTTTAAAACTCCCCATGGTTACCAGGATGCACAGGTGCTTTTCCCAAGTAGTGTTTATGTGTAGCCCATTCTATACTTCCTCCCAAATGTGGAGTCCTTGGTCAGTTGCTTATAATAACAAACACACAGCGAACATGCTGAAAATAATCTTTATACCAAGCTCTTTAAAGAATAATCACAGGATAAAGTCTGTACATGTTCAGAACAGACACAGCTTTAAGGTTATTATATTTATTTCGGTCTGTGTATATGTACCACACCACATGTGTGGAGGTTTTCTCCATTTATGAAGTGGGTCCTGCGGACTGATCTTAGACCATCAGGCTTGGCAGCAAACACCTATAGTCCCTTGAACCATAATGGTTTTTATTTGGTTGGTTTGTTTTTGTTTTTTAAGGTTTATTTATTTTATGTATTTTATGTGTATTAATAATAAAATTACATAATTTCATTATGTATGTGAACCTGATTGCCTGGTGCCAGAGGAGGTCAGAAACAAGTTGGAACTAGTGTCAGGTCTAGTAGTATGCCACCATATAGGTCCTGGGAACCGAACCCTGGTCCTCAGAAGAGCAGCTCTTCGCCATAGAACCTACTCCAGCCCTCTTAGAAATGTGTTTTATCTGCAGCTGATCCACAGAGCTTGTTGTATTAGTGTTCCCTTCCTGATTCCCTAATGAGTGCCAAATAAAACCATTTCATACATGAAAGAAATGGCCAGGCTTTTGCGCTCCGAGGATCTGGAAACCGCTTAGGGCCGAGTAGGAGATGAACATCTGCAGACAACTGGAGTGGAGGCCTGTCCCCTCCCCACTCTGCTTCTCAAAGGCCATGGCAGCAGCCTCCCATTCTTGTCAAACAAGAGAATAGAATTCTGATCCGTGAATTTCCAAAAGAGTGTCTTCTGCTTCTGAGCACATGGGAAGGAAAAGGGGCCAGGAGTGAAAATGGGCCCCACGGCAACGGGAAAGAAAGGAGAGAGGCCTTGTGTATATAGTGACCTCCGCCCCAGTCAAGAACTCTGGGCGCATGGCCTCTTAATCGTCATGCAGAGTTTCGGTGTCACCCCACGGGTAGGGCTGGCATGAAACTTACAAAGTTTTAACTTACAGGTCCCTTGCGCTCAAATGTTCGGGTTTGAAATGCTTTGTCTCCTCAGTGTGTTATGTTAAACGCCACTAAATGCAAATATGAAAAAAAAAAAAAAAAGTCTTATCAACCCGGCTTCACAATGATGAGATTTGAGATTTGGCTTTTAAGCAGCTAAAAAGTTCTTTTCTGAAAATGTGGCTGAAGCTCAGGGGAAGAATGCTCCTGTACAAAGCTTTGGGCTCCATTTCCAGCATGGGCAGCGCAAACACACACACACACACACACACACACACACACACACACTGATGATTTAAGGTGTCTCCTTCTTTCACTTGGTAGGATCCTACCAGAACTTGCTTGTTGTTTTTATCAAGGCCTCTGCTGTGTTTCTTGCGGTCAGCTTCATTTTATAGCTGCCTCTCATTGCCACACCTGACTGCGCCCTGACCACCGTCAATCATATGACTCCAGGGCTTTTGGGTTTCTTATCCCAATTAGAAGAGGGGGAGGGGAGAGGCTTCCAGGAACTCTGTCAGAAGAGCCAGGTGTCCTTAGCAAAACTCTCCTTTACCTCCCCATTTAATCTTTTAAATAAACTTTAATTATTTATGTGTGTGTATATATAAAAATGTGTGAGTGCGGGTGCCTATGGGGTCCAGAAGAAGGTGTTAGATCCCTGGATCTTTACAGGCAGCTGTGAACCTCATAATGTGGGTGCCTGTGAGTGCTGGGAACTGAACACCCCTCCTTTATGGGAGCAGCACAGACCTTTCTGTTAACCCCTGAGCCTTCTCTTCAGTCCCCGCCCGTCCCTCATTCCCACCTCCTTCCCATTTGATCTTAAACAAGAGTCCCTGAAGCAGTCTCTTGGAGCTCATTGCCCAAATAAGGCCACATTTCTTGGTACTGGCCGACAAGGCTAGAGCTGTGGGAGGTATGATGCAAATTAGCTTGGGCTGTGCCACAAACC
Source organism: Peromyscus maniculatus bairdii (assembly GCF_049852395.1). NCBI lineage: Eukaryota > Metazoa > Chordata > Mammalia > Rodentia > Cricetidae > Peromyscus > Peromyscus maniculatus. The sequence goes on from NC_134857.1 coordinate 49,801,914, forward strand.
CTACCAGATCAGCATCTCCGAGCACCCAGGCTTTGAAGGAGGACTTCAGGGTACCCAAATAAAAGTTAAAGCTACTGGTAAGTGGAAGGCCGGGTTAGGAGAGCAGATATGGTGTGGATTGGATGCTTCCTGTTGTGGGCATCACTCCAGCAACAGCCTGGGTACTGGGACTCCTGATTTCACTCACATCTTTTGGGAATCTGCTGACCCCTAGTGTCTTCAGGAAAGCATTGGATCTAAAATCCATAGACCTACCTGCCACCTCTCCCCTACATGAGGAGCCTCAGAGCTATGCCTCGTTCACTTAAGAGGAGGTTGTGAGCAAAATAAGACCTGTAGAATGTTAACTCATGAATTTAATGAGAAGCCTTCCAAAACCCTTTGGAAGAGTTCAGTGTGGTGGCTCTTTACCTGTTAATCTCAGCACTCAGCAGGTTAAGGCAGGATTTCTGTGAGTTCCAGGCCAGCCTGGTGTACAGAGTGAGCATACATGCGTGTGCCTTCCTGACCATCATTCTAAGAGAACTTTCTGCGATCTTGATCACTCCTATCAATCATGTCCAAGTGAGTCTCTTCCCTGGATGCAGGATATGCTTTTGAAGGTGGGGGCATAGGTACATAGCACCTCCACTCTTAGTGAATATTGCCTGGATAGATGAAGACCCCCACTATTTTCCCAGCATTGGAGAGGCAGAGCCAGGAGGATTTCAAGTAGGAATCCAGCCTGGGTGTCATAGAGCAAGTTCCCCATCAGCCTGGACTGTATAGAGTTACTTTAAATAAAAGTGAATAAATAATAAACAAACAAACCAACAACCACAGGTGTTATCCAGCTGTGGTTTTGCTCACAGATGGCAGGTCTGATGGTCTAAATGCACAAAGTAACCAAGTCAGCAGTCAGTTGTGTCTGTAAACTCTGTTATACAAAGTATTCCAAGAACCCAGAAGGTACCCCTGAGCAGCTGTTTTGTGCTCTGGGCAGCTGGCTACAGCATGGCCAGCAGCGCCAGCTCTCACTGTGCAAGACTTTGATGACACTGTTTCAGCCTGTACTGCTGTGGTGAGCCAGATCTGAGCCATAGGTGAAGATGTGTTACACACCACCTTCCTCTGGGCTGTGGGCTTAGAGGTCCAAGACGTTTAACTGCTTTCCCTGATTTGGCTTGTAGGAAAAAAAGGAAAGGCAGAGACCTGGTAATGATACAGGATGATGATGCCCAAGGAAAAGAGAGAATATGTCGTCTTTGATTTGTTTCGCATGTAACTGACTTCTAACCCAAGTGTGAAACAAGGCAGTTCTCCCCGACTAGGAGGAGTTTTACATAAAGCAAGGATTAGAGATGAACTGCTGTTAGCTGTGGAAGGCACTGAAGGGCAGACAGAATTTCTCATTCTGGGGGCTGAGGAAAGTTCTGGAAAACAGGCACAGCTGTTGGACAGCTGTTTGGTTCTAGCAACAGAGCCGCTGCTGCTGCTGCTGACCAAGGGCTGCTGCTGCGCTGCCTGCTGGCGGAGGGGGGGGGGGAGCGTGCAGCTGGGGGGAGCATGCAGCTGCTTCAGAGATGGCCTCGCCCACCTTTGCTGCCTCCTCCCCCAAGGGAGGGAGAGCATCAGAGGTGAGCTGCCGCCACAGTGGCTGAGGGAGGCAGCCAGCGGGAGGAAGCAAGGCCACTGACTGAGACAGTGACTGACAAGGCCAAGCTGGCATTGGTGTGGTTTGTGCCCGTCTTCAGATTAGACACACCAAGTGAGTTTACGGTGACGGTGCCTTTGATGTTTGGTAGACAGTAAATAGACTTATTAAATGTTTGTTCTGTCTTTGCAGTGACAACTTTGGAGTTTACCTTTGTGACACATCGCTTTCTTGCAGAAATGTTAACTGGGACTATATTCAGTCAGTGTTAGCTGAGAGCTGTGGGAAGCTACTGCAGTTGCATGCCACTTAAAAGTTGTGGACTCATCTTGTCAGTTTGAAAAGGGTCTTTTGGTTTTTGTTCCTTTACATTTACTGTGTGTGTGTGTGTGTGAGAGAGAGAGAGAGAGAGAGAGACAGAGACAGAGAGACAGAGACAGAGAGACAGAGAAAGAGACAGAGACAGAGACAGAGAGAGAACATGTAGAGGTCAGGCCTTTGGAATTCAGTTCTCTTTTTCCGCTAGTGGATCTTGGGGATCGAACTCAGGTCCTCAGGCTTGGCAGCAAGTGCCTTTCCCTGCTGAGCTGTCTTGCCAGCCCTGACTAGATCATGTTATAGGTTCATATTCACACACACACACCCCACATGCTGTCTTGCCCACTCTCCCTCCGGTCCTCTCTACCTTTTGTGGATGACCTGAGCTTGTATCCGATGACCTGCCCGTCCACTTTCACAAGCACCGGACCCCGCTTCTGCCTTCTGTCCTGTGCCCGGTATATGAACAGGACAGCATGTTTTCCCAAGTGCGGTCTATCAGTTTGTGAAAGAATGGACCGTTAGGAAGATTACAATACTTTGAGCTTGCTTTTTGTCTTTTTAAGTATTTTTAGAATTTTGTTCTTTGTACGCTTTTATCTTTATTGTTGTTTTTCTGGGTTTTTGTTTTTGTTTTTCTTTTTTTTTTTTGGTAGGTTGAGTTTTTTTCCTCCCCCTTCTCCAAATTAGTGTGTGTTTGTGTCTGTGTTGAATGGATGATCTCTAATTAGGAATTCCCCTGAGAAGCATAATCAGCCTGGGAAATGTGGGGAAAGTGTGGCTGGAAAGCTGTTTCGTTTTGGCAAGAAAAGCAGCGAGTCCTCACTCTTCCTGGCTGTGGGAGGCAGCTGTACCACCCTGCCGTGTGAGTGTGGAGGAAGGCAGCTAAGGCCAGGGCAAGGGCTTCACACCACCGGTGTCTGTGAACTCCTCTCCACACCAGTGAGGCCACGGCCACAGTCCTTTGTACAGATGAAGAAACTGAGGCCGAGCCACACTGACATTTGCCCAAGGCATAGTTACGTCAAGACACCACCAAGTTTCAAAATGCGGGCATTTCTAACCTGAGAATCCTGTTTTTCTACTGTACCAAATGTACAGGTTTTTGTCTTGGAACTAAAAATATGAAGAACAGTGAACATTTGTTCGACGAACAGACAGCCTCTTTAGAGCACCTCTGTTTTATTAAGGATTTGTTTAGTTTTCATTTTAATTAGCAGCCATGAATAATAAGGACATCCTGGTTCGTGGCCTCATGACCAGATGCCACTCTACAGTGTGAGCAGTGCTGGCCTGGTTTGTGTTTAGATTGACAGCAAGAACTACTTTTTCAGCACTGAGATTGGGAGCTGCTCTTCCATTCTTTCTTCCTAATGGAACCTTAGGTGACTGCCAGCAGCAATATAGTCAGTCCTATGTTTTCCTGCAGTTCATAATGGTCGTCGGGCGGTGGTGGGGACCCAGCACTCAGGAGGCAGAGGCAGGTGGATCTCTTAGTTTATGGCCAGCCTGGTATGCAGAGTGAGTCCCAGGACAGCCAGGGATTCATAGAGAAGCCCTGTCTCAAACAACAACAACAACAGCAACAAAAAGAACAGTCATGTATGGAACTAGGGCAATGGTTCTCAATCTTCCTAGTGCTTCGACTCTTCAATACAGTTCTCCATGTTGTGGCCACCCCCAACCATAACATTATTTTCATTGCTACTTCATAACTGTAATTTTGCTACTGTTATGAATCATAATGTAAATATCTGATATGCAGGATATCTGCTAGGCAACCCCAAAGAGGTCATGACCCACAAGTTGAGAACCACTGGGCTAAAGAGATAGCTCAGTGGTTAAGAGCACTACCGTGTTGGATGGCTCACAACCACCTGTAACTCTAGCTCCAGATGCCCTCTTCTGGCCTCTTTGGGAACCTTCATGTCACACACACACACACACACACACACACACACACACACACACAAAATCACAGGGTGTGATGGCACATGCCTTAATCTTAGCACTCAGAAGGCAGAGGCAAACAGAACTCTGAGTTTGAGGCTAGCCTGGTCTATGTAGTATGTTCTAGGCCGGCTATGGCTACATGTGAGACCTTGTTTCAAGTAAATAAATAAAATCCTTTTAAAATGGTCAGGTGACATGTTCCGGCCAGTGATTGGAGTTTCTCTGAGATACCTATTAAAGCGTCTGGCTTGGCTGGCCAGTATCTTTTTTGGTTTGTTTGTTTGTCTTAATTCTACCAAGGGGGAATACTGTTTCTCAAGGTACTATCATACCAGGATTATGTGTGAAGTCTACCTCGCTGCTCCAGAACTCATCTGAAATGATCGTCCTCAGATAGAGGATGCATCGGGAAGTCCACAGTTGGATTCATCCAGAAGGCCAAGCAGCAGTGGCCGATGTCTCCTTCACTGTCTAGCTTCTTCTCCTCTGTAGCTAGGAAGGAAGGCGGTGGTATAACTGTGAAGGCAAGAGCACAGCGGAGAGGTAACTGGGGACAGATGGAAAGTCTGTCCCTAGTGAGGATCCACACCATCATACCAGCCTGGACTGCCTGCCCTCACCGGGTGGCCAAAACAAGCTTTCTAGTTTTGAACAGTTTTACTGAGATGTGATTGCCTGCCACACCCCCAGGCCTGTTTAGTAAACGAGTGATTTTAGTAAATGCGTAGGGTTGTGCAGACACCACAGAACCCAAACTTAGAGCGTTTCTGTCACCCTAAAGTATCGCTTCTGCCCATTGGCTGTCACACTCCGTTCCACTTCCAGTCCAGGCAACCACTTGTGTGCTTTTTTTCTGGGTGTTTCCTGTCAATAGAATGACAGAGTATGTCGTCTGTGCTGTGATAGATGCCTGTTGCTGCTGTCACCTACCCTATTTCTATTTTCTGTAGTCATCTATGTTGTAGCACATGTCACGGTTTCCTTCTTTATACTTAAATAACATCTCATTGTATGTCTACACCGCAGTTACTGTATTCATTGGTGGTGTGCGTATTATCTTTGCTTTCCAGACCTTATAAGAAAGTTGCTGTGATGACTCACTCATCTTGGCTGCCAACTTGACCCGGCTGGCAAGAGGGAACCCCCATTGAGGAATCGCCTCCATCAGATGACTCCATGGGCATGTCTGTGGGGCATTTTCTTGGTTGTTGATTGAGGTGGAGAACCCGGCCGGCCCCATGTGGGCAGGGCCAGTTTTTGGCAGGTGACTCTGAGTGATTGAAGGAAAGTGACTGAACATGAGCCAGAGGAGAAGCCCGTAAGCAGCATTCGTCTGTGCTCTGTGCTTCTGGTCCTGCCTTGAGTTCCTGCCCTGAATCCCCGAGTTGCTGGACTGTCATTTGTTGCCAGAGAAAACAAGCTTTTCCTCTCCGCATTGCTGTTAGTTGTAGTATTTATCAAAGCAACAGAAACCAAAGAAAGACAGTAGCTAGGAAAAAAAAAAACATATTCACACACACACACACACACACACACACACACACACACACACGACATAGATATGTTTTCTTTTCTCTTGGATAGATACTTTGGAGAAGTTTTCCAGCGTCAATTCGTAATTTGATTAATTTTTTTTTTTTTAAGGAACTGCCAAAGTGTTCCAAAACTGCTACACCTTCTTACAGTCCGGCCAGTGATAAAGAGGCCTCAGGCCCCCTACCCTTACCCACTGTTATTTGCCTTGACTCTACTCTTTTGGGCATGAAGTGGGGTCTCGCCTTGATTTCTTTTATGACTAATGATTATTAGCTAATGATTATTAGCCACTCCGTGTCTTCTTTGGTGGATATCAATGCCACTGTTGCTCATTCTTAATTGATTTGTTATTAACTAGTAAGAGGTCTTAAAGATGCTGAGTATAAATCTTTTCTAAGATGGAACACCATGTGTACGTGTGTGTGTGTGTGTGTGTGTGTGTGTGTGTGTGTGTGTGTATGTACATAGGTTTACACATATAATTGCAGTTCTGCTGCATTGATTCATATGTCCTCCCCATGCCAGCACCATGTTATCTTAATTATGGTAGAATAATGGTAAATTTTAAAATGAGAAATATAGGTCTTCTCCTTTCTGCCTTTCAAAGTTCATTTTGGCCTTTTTTTTTTAATCATTCATGTTTTCATTTGTATTTTAGAATCAGTTCATCAATTTGTGTTCAAAAGACTTGGAATTTTAAAAAGACTTTTGTTGGGTTCATAGATATTTGAAGAGGATTTATGTTTTAATAATACTGACTCTTCTACCCTACTTCCTCAGAAATATTTACAAATATTTAGAAATACCTTTTTCTCACTTATCAGCCCAGTATTTTCCCCCTTGAATGGCTGTGTATTTATTATCTAACATTGTGAAATACTGGTTTTAGCTTTTTTCTTTTCAAAAGCATTTTGAATTTATCACCTGCTGTAGTTTACTTTCATTCCGGTGATAAGCACCATGACCAAAAGTAACATGGGAGGGAAGAGCATATTTCATCCCGCAGCTTACCGTCTGTTAGGAGAGTCAAGGAGGGACCGGAAGGCAGGAACAAACCAGAGGCCATGGAGAAACAGTGTTAATGGCTTGCTCTCTCTCCAAGGCTTCCTCAGCTTGCTTTTTTAAACACCAGGACCACTTGCTCAGAAGAGGTGACTCAGTGGGCTAGGGCCCCCCACATCAGTCATTAATCAAGATAATGCCCCCACCTTCTTGCCTACATACCAGTCTCTAGCTTATGTCGAGTTGACCAAAAAAAAAAACTAAACTCTATACCATCTCGGGGTTTTCACAGCAGTCCTGGAGCTTGTATAAAGTAAGATTTGTTTTAATTATTCCCTACTATAAAAGGTGAGATGAGATTTACAAAACTAAGTGATGTATGTAGTTTGGTACATGTGTAAGTGGCCGTTCAGTTTCCAAACCTCTTGCCTCTGGATCCATGTTGTCTTAGAGTTACTATTGCTTTGATAAACACCACAACTGAAAGGAATTTGGGGGAGTAATGTTTAAAATGTTTGCATACCCTGGATTGCAGTCCATGAGGGAAACCAAGGCCAGTCTCAAACCAAGGAGGAACCTGGAAGCCGGAGCCGGTGCAAAGACCATGAGAGGTTCTCCTCGCTGGCATGCTCCTCAGGACTTGCTCAGCCTGCTCTCTTATAGAACCCAGGACCACCATCAGTCCAGGGGTGATCCCACCATCAATGGCCTGGGCCCTCCCCCTCAATCACTAATTAAGAAAATGCCTTACAGCCGGATCTTATGGAGGCATTTTCTCAATTGAGGTTCCCTCCTCTCCGGTGACTATAGCTTGTATCATGTTGACGTTAAACTAGCCAGCACAGATGTTGATTATTAGTAATCTCTATAAACACTGCTAGGATATAAGTGTAAAACTTTTGGAGGCTTTGAAGTCTCAATAGAAAGACAGATCTGATTCCCACAAGACACTGAAGCTAGAGTCAGTATAGGAGAGCCCCCCACACAGCCGCTAGGTTCTGTTTGGTGGGAGGCAGACTGTTTAATGAAGAGGAGAGCACCATCTGAACGATGTAGACAGGGGGGCCGGGATGGATAGCCTGTACCCATGATACTCTGCCCTCCCCTTTCGGGAGTGCAGCCCTCCCTCCGCTGCAGAATGATGGCAGCTGCCAGCGCTCAGTTGAGACCCTCTTGGGGGCTGGATCAACTGTTTTGCCTGAGATAGTGCCTTCTTCTCCAGATAAGGCCTTATCTAGTGACTGAGTGTTACTGGGAAACAAAGACCTGCCTGCCCTCTTTCTCCGGGAGGAACAACTAAGAAGTTGGAACAATTTAGAAGGCCCAACCCACCCCCCACCAGCCCACCCCCGACCCTGCTCCTTCAGTGAGATCCTTGTCTACAGGTGCAGCCGAGTTCAGGGTCTACCTCTGCCCCGTCTTGCTGCTGTATTTCCTCCCAGGTGTTGGTCTACAGGACCCTCTTCAGCACACTTCTTCCCTGTAATTCTGCTTCCCACACCTGAAGACAAAGGGCTAGAAGCCAGAATTCCTTTCATGGATGTAAGGGTCAGTGTTTTGTAGAGGCCAGAGCATAAGGGACCAATAGTAGGGGACTTTGAGAGACAGAGTAAGATGTCAGCCGCAACGGAGAACATCCCAGAAAGCCTTAGCTGGCCCACATAGAGTATATGTTGCCAAGTAAAACATAGGAAGTAACCTGTTATAGTTTGGATGTAGATGTTCCTCACGGCCTCGTGTGTTTTAATACGTATTCCTAAGTTGATGGTGCTGTTTTGCTTTTCTATTGCTGTGATAAAATACTTTGACCAAAAATACCTTGGGAGGTATCTTAGTTCAGGTTTCTATTTCTGTGAAGAGACACCATGACCACGGCAACTCTTATAAAGAAAACATTAAATTGGAGAGGCTTGCTTATGGTTTCAGAGGTTCAGTCCATTATCATGGCTGGGAGCATGGCAATGTGCAGGTAGACATGGTGGTGGAGCAGGAGCTGAGAGTCCTACATCCTGTAGGCAACAGGAAGTTGACCATCACAATGGGCAGTATCCTGAGCATAGGAAACCTCGAAGCCTGTTCCCACAGTGACACACTTTCTCCAACAAAGCCACACCCACTCCAACAAGGCCACACCTCCTGGTAGTGCCACTCCCTATGAGCTCATGGGGTCAATTAATTCAAACTACCACAGGAGGAACGGGCTTATTTCATTTTATGTAGGTTCCAGTCCGTCACCGAGGGAACAGGGGATGGGAACTCAAGCAGGAACTCAAGCAGGACCGGTGCTACTTACTGGCCTGCCCCCTTGCTACCTTTTCCTCCACCCAGATCCCCCTGCCTAGGGATGGTGCCGCAGGTAGTGCTCTGGGTCTTCCGACGTCAGCCTTCAAGACAGTTTCTCATAGACACGGCCACAGTGTATTCTGATCGGGGCAGTTCTTCAGTTGAAGTTTCCTTCCCCCGAGTGACTCCAGGTTGTGTCAGATCGACAATAACAACTAACCAATAGAGTTGTGGAATCTTCAAGAAGGGGAGGGAGCCTTGCTGGAAGAAATAACTTGGTGAGATGTAGATCTTCTGGGTCGTATCCTGCCCTGGTTCTGTCTCAGTTGCCCTTTGGATGTGATCCACCCAGATGTGAACAAATCACTTCACACCCCACTCCCTTTGAGCGCTCCCCTGTTCTTCTCCCCGCACCCCACCCCCACCCCCATGACGAAGGATTTAGCTTCAAACCATAGTTCCATGTCCCATCTTCGCTAAGGTGCTTCTTGTCCTGTGGATTTGGTTACAGTGTCATGAAAAGTAACTATCACAGACCCTGACATTCCCTTTGTCAAGTGACTGTGATGCTCCCCCATCTTTAGTATTCGCCCTGCCCACCCCCACCTGTGACCCCATGAAAAGGCCCTGAATCTGGAAAGGAAAGACGTGAGTTTAAGTCTCTTCTGCCAACTTTCCTAGCTGCACAGTCTTAGAGCTTCCATTTCTCGTTGAAAATAATAATAATAATAATAATAATAATAACAATAATAATAATAAAGAAAATGGGTAGGTTTTTGGTTTATTGGTTTATTTGGGGTTTTGTTTTGTTTTGTTTGTTTGCACTGTGCTGATCCCTGTTTCAGATCTGCACTGGTGTAAAGTGATAGGAGGCTTCCTTGGACAAATGACTCTGGGTGACATCAGAGTCCTATAGATTTCTTTACTTGATATAATCCAGATCATCTCATGTTGGTCCTTCAGGCAGGTTTACCCCAGGCTTGACTCCTTCAGGGAACATCTAATGGATGTGTCCTAATGGAGTCATATTCAGAAAACCTGGTCCTGAAAGATTCTGTTTGTTACCCTTGATCACTGGGCAAAGGGATCTTAGTAATTCAACCCAAAATAATTATGTCTTTGCTTATTTTAAATTTGGTGAGGTACAGTTTACTTCAAAGATAAAAAAGATGCAACTCCTTGTGTAAGATATATATTTTATTTTATCTTACTTATTATTTAATTTTTTTTATTTGAGCTTGGGTTTTGCTATATAGGCTGTCTCTCAAATTTGTGATACTCCTGCCGCAGTCTGTGGAGAGCTAGAATTGTAGGCATGTACCACCACACCCAGCTTTTGACCTATATCCACCTGTGATGGTTATAGGGATGTTGCCTATTAACAGTATCTGCCACCTTTATTTCAGATTATAGTTAAGTTGACACATACACTCTTTTAGCCTTTGAAGACAGCTAGAGAAAAAACAGTTAATGCAAACTGTGCCAATGCACTGTCTGTACACAGAATTTAACGCATCACTGTCTCCTCTAACATATCTGTGCCAGTATTCTCCGGTTCTGACAGTAGCAGTGGCCTCCAGCCATTGAGAGTAACATTTCATTCATCGTTCAGTGGTAAGTAGTACTAAGGAGGAATCTCTCATGAGAACCCCACAGGCTTCATTTCCCATTAACAGTTCACCTTTTAAATGATCTTAAATCATCCCCTCCCCACCAGAGACACCACCATCATCTACAGATTTCTCATTTCAACCACGTTACCTGCCCTAGCTCCTTGACCCTTGGTTCTTCACCCTTGTCTGTCCCGTTCTACGCCTGTCCATCTCCTTCTCAAACACATTAATTACTTCTTGATGGTAAAGTCTAAATTCCTTTTTTTTTTGGGGGGGGGGTTCGAGACAGGATTTCTCCATGTAGTTTTGATGCCTGTCCTGGATCTCACTTTGTAGACCAGGCTGGCCTCAAACTCACAGAGAATCCACCTGGCTCTGCCTCCTGAGTGCTGGGATTAAAGGCATGGACCACCCCTGCCTAGCACCTATATTCTTTTTTTTTTTAATTAAGAAATTTTTTTTATTCATTTTACACACCAATTAGAGATTCCTCTCTTCCCTCCTCCCACCCCCCACCCCAGCCTCTCCCTCCCAACCCACCTCCTTCTTCCCCCCACAAGAAGGCAAGGCTTCCCATGGTGAGGCACATACAGTAAAGGCAAGTCCAAGCCCTTCCCTCTGCCTCAAGGCTGCAGAGGTGTCCCATCATAGGTAATGGGATCCTAAAAGCCAAAAGCCAGCTCATGCACCAATGATGGATTCTGATCTTACCACCAGGGGGCCCCCCAAGCAGATCAGGCTACACAACAGTCTTGCTATGCAGAAGGCCTAGTCCGGTTCCAGGCAGGCTCCACAGCCATTGATCCAACTTTCATGAGTTCCCACTAGTTTGGTTTGGTCAGCTCTGCAGGTTTCCCCATCATGATCCGGATGCACTTGCTCATAGAATCCCTCTTCTCTCTCTCTGACTGGCCTCTTGGAGCTCTACCCAGTGTTTGGCTGTGGATCTCTGCATCTGTTTCCATCAGTCACTGGAGAAAAGCTCTGTGATGACACTTAGGGTATTCACCAGTCTGATCACTGGGGTAAGCCAGTTTAGTTCAGGCACCCTCTCCACTATTGCTAGTAGTCTAAGCTGGGGTCATCCTTGGGGATTCCTGGGAACTTCTCTAGCACCAGTTTCTCTCTATCCCCATGATGTCTCCCTCCATCATGGTATCTCTGTCATTGCTTTCCCACTCCATCCCTGTTCCAGATGACCATCCCATTCCCTTATGTTCTCATCCCCCATCCCCTACCCTCCGTTGCTCACCCCTCATCCCCAGTTTACTCATGGAGATCTCACCTATTTCCCCTTCCAAGGGCGATCCATGAGTTCCTCTTTGGTCTTTCTTGTTAGCTAGCTTCTCTGGAGTTGTGGGTTGTTGTTTGATTGAGCTTTGCTTTACATCTAGTATCCACTTATGAGTGGGTACATACCATGTTTGTCCTTCTGGGTCTGGGTTACCTCATTCAGGATGATATTTTCTAGTTCCATCCATTGGCCTGCAAACCTCATGATGTCATTGTTTTTCTCTGCTGAGTAGTACTCCATTGTGTATATGTGCCACATTTTCTTTATTCTTCAGTTGAGGGGCATCTAGGTTGTTTCCAGGTTCTGGCTATTACAAATAATGCTGCTATGAACATAGTTGATCCTACCTCTTCATAAAAAGGTATCAAGGAGTTTATGGTGTATTTTAAAAGTACCTCAATACTCCCTGGCCCCTTTGCGTACATTTTCTGAGGCAAGGAAACACAAAGGAACCAGCAGCAAGCACCAGCCTCTGGAAGGAAATTGGGGTTCCTTCTCTGCTTTGCTGTCACTGCCCACCAGTGGCTCCAGCTGGGAAGCCACGTTCCACACCCCCTTACTGCTTCCTAATGGAAATGTTTGCCTAGCAGAGAAATCCGTACTCCTCAAAGGAATTGAGAACTACTGGAACAGTGTAGAGGTAATCATAGCTCATCTTGATGAAGCCCTGAAGGGCCAGGGAGTACCTCTTGAGCCTAATTTCCACTCTCCTGCTTGCCGGTGATCTAAGGGAACCAGCAAATGGCTGAGCCAGTGTCTACAGAACTCCCCCAGAAACTGCTCGGTGTGGTTTTCTTGGAGCCCGTCTAAGACGAAGGGGTGTGTGCCCTGGTACTCCCCCGATGATGGGAGGTGGCTTAGGGATCAGCTGAGGCTCCTTCTTTTCGTTTTTCGAGACAGGGTTTCTCTGTGTAGCCCTGGCTGTCCCGGAACTTGCTCTGTAGACCTGGCTGGCCTCGAACTCACAGAGATCTGCCTACCTCTGCCTCCTGGGTGCTGGGATTAAAGACATGCGCCATCCGCCTGGCTGAGAATCAGCTTCTTGGTGGCTGTCATCTCCCTGATTCATGTGGTCTTGGCTGGGCTTGGTCAGGAGGCCACCACACAGGTTTGAATGAAGTCGTGTGTGTGTGTGTGTGTGTGTGTGTGTGTGTGGTGTGACAGGTGTGACAGGTGTGACAGGGTTTTACTCATGACCACCTGCCGAATGCTGCTGTTGTTGTTCCCAGCTCTGCCACCAGACTTCAGATGGACATTGTGTAAAAGACTTCTGTGGCTCCAAAGGACAGCCCAAAGGCTAACTGTAAAGTCACAGAACCAGCTCGAGAGTCGAGGTTTTTTTCCCCACCCACAATACCCACCTTAATCTGAATACATACTAGGAACTTCCTTCCGAAGAGAATCAGACACCAGGACTGAGCACTCAGAATTATAGCTTCCTAAGAGAAGGAATTATTAAAACCTCTAAAAATAATAATTACAGGTGATAAGTTCTCCTTCAGGGAAAATTATATGCATGGTCAAGTCAGTCGGTTATAGAAAAATTTCAAATCTATAATTTTCATTCAGTCTGAAATTAAATGAACCATGCACATGAGGACAAGAGCTGGTTGTAGAAACAAAGTAGCTCAACCCGAGCAGGAATAGCGAAGGCATATGGTCACCTCTCTGCCCATCATGCTCAGTCAGAGACTGTGTACGGAAGTGATGTCCTGGAAGTATTGTGCAATGTCCAGAAGCTTGAAACAACTGAGAACAAGATTGTCTTCTGACATCTTGAGGCCGCTGAGGCTGGGAATTCAGCCCGAAACAGCCAAGCACCAATGCCACGCTTAACGAGACGTAAATGCAGGGATAAGAACTGGGGAGGTTGGGGTAGGAAGGGATGTCCAGGAAAGATCACACTGCACACATGGTTGTCGGGGGAGACCTCTTTGTGAAAGCAACGTTTGTGGGAGAGTACAGGAGCAACCCCCAAGACTCCCTGGCAGACCCAGCACAGTGCTCAGCTGCACTGAGGACGGCTGCAGAAGGCTTTGAGCCATTCTGAGCAGGAGGAAGATGAGATCTCATCTGTGCTGGGGGGGGGGTGGCAGGTGGCACAGGCTCCTCCCACCTGAGCCTTGGTGTCTGCCCAGAGAGATGGTAGCTATTGGAAAATTTTGAGGAGAGGTGATAGAATCAGATTGTCTTGCTCTGTTCGGGTTATTTTGCTGAGACTGGGCCAAGCTGGGGGAAGTTGGAAGGGCAGAGTCAGGGAGCCTGGGAGGAAAACTTGGGCAATCATCCAGGGAAAGATGGCGGCATCGGATAACTCCAAGGGCTTCTGAAGGGTCAGTCAAAGAAGTCTGGCTCCTAGATTGTGGGAAGAGGGGCAGGGAAGAGTCCAGGATGATTCTCATACCGCACAAGAAACTTACCCTGAAATGGGAAAGACTACATGAGGGAGGAGTTTGAGGGGGTCAGAGGTCAGAAGAGGCCGGGAGCTTGCTTTAAGTTTCACAGACCTAAGACGGGCTTGAGGTCTGCGAGTGGAATGGTGTAGGCTGTAGGGAAAAGGGATCTGGAGTTCAGAGAAATGCCCAGGAGTCTGGAAGTCACTGGGGAAGAGATGAAAGGTGCTTCAGAGAGGGAACACACACACACACACACACACACACACACACACACATATACACACACACACATATACACACACACACACACATACACACACATACACATACACACACATATACACACACACACACATACACACACACATATACACACACACATACACACACACATACACACACATACACACACATACACACACACATACACACACACACACACACACAACACACACAACACACACACACACACACACACACACACACACACACACACACACACTCAGATCATCTAGTATAGCTATGTCCTGTAGGACGCTCACTGATAAACAGAAATGTTCCTTGGATTGTCCAGCCGCCCAGCCACTAGAGCCATGTAGCTCTGGAGCACTTAAAACGCGAGGTGTACAGCCAAAGAACACAATGGTTAACTTGATTTAACTTAAATAGGCACACGTAGCTGGTGGCTGCCATATTGGACAGGAAGTTCTTGTGCATTAAGAGTATGAGAAATGAGGAGGGGCCAACAGAGATGAGGCCTTTACCTCAGAGGAAGCTGGGAGCCTCAGAAGCTGAGCGGGTTGATTCCTGCTGGAGAATATGATGCAAGGAAGACGATGTGCTTGCTGATGTGGGGTTTCGGAAGGAATATGGCAGTTGCTTGTGGACAGCTCGGTCGGCAAGTATTCAAAGGAAAATAAATGGCAGAGAGAAATGGCCGACTTGGCTCTTTCTTTCAGAGAATTTTGTGGTTGTCTAGGAAATCATGGAGCGATTGGACTAGGGGAATATACCCGAGGGCGAAGTGCAAGGTAGCAGCCATGAGTTGAGAGAAAGACTAGTTAGTATGACTACACTTTTCTGCCATCCCTGTCAGCCTGAGAGCTGACACAGAGTACCTGGTGGGATTTAACCCAATGAGTATGGAGAGTGAGGGGCAGGCGAGCCGAAGTGGGGGGTCACAGTGATGGGCCGTAGGCTCCAGCATGGGGAGATGTGCCAATGTTAGAGCAAGAAAAAATGGTGGTGGTGCAAGACCAGCTCGAGACTCAGGAGCTGGCCAGTGGGGGGTGCTTGGTAGAGGTTAGCTCTGTGCTCTCCCTCAGCCCCCTCTTGAGTCTCATTTGCTCCGAGGGAAATTCTTTCTTTGCATGGGTATTTGCATGCCCCAAAATCAAGACTTGTTTTCTTTTCTAGACTGTGGTGGTTAATCAAATTATTCCTCATTTGACAACATATCAGGGAGGCAGTTTCTAGATGAGTTTAATGGAGGTAGGAAGACCCACTGTAAATGTGAAGAACACCATTCCATGGGTTCGGATCCCAGCCTGAATCAGAAGAAGAAAGGAGCCGGGCGTGGTGGCGCACGCCTTTAATCCCAGCACTTGGGAGGCAGAGGCAGGCGGATCTCTGTGAGTTCGAGGCCAGCCTGGACTACCAAGTGAGCTCCAGGAAAGGCGCAAAGCTGCGGCGCGCTCCTCGGCCAGCGAGGAAGAACGACCACCATGCGAGGATCCTTCTCAGATCACACTTTATTGGAGCGCCTCTTGATTAAGGGAGAGCTGAAGGTGAGGGGCCCCGAGGACTAAACTGCAGTTGCTTATATAGGGAATCAGGCAAACGTGCCGTACTATGATTGGGTCCCGCCAGACTGCGAACACGGGAAGCCACGGGATAGGCTGAGGACATAAGGCCAATTACCATACTCGTGCATCATAGCCAAATATGGAGTTGTTTACAGCTAGGCTACCAGGAAGCCAGCGCCATCTTAGAATGGCGGCTCCCTACATCTCCCCCCTCTTTATTAATTAAGCCGCAGGAGAGAGTATAGGTCTGATTTCTGCAGCACAAGTATTTCATCTGATCAGGTCCCCACCTCATGATGTGTTGACCGATCGAGGATGAGTTAACTGTGCATAATTGCCTGCATACCTTCCCGAGTGCAATGGACTAACCAGTCCCTGGGGTACAAAGGCTATGCATGTAACAATGGTCCACATACCATCCCGTGTGCAATGGACTAACCAGTCCTAAGGGTGCAAAGGCTATGTGACTCCATGTGCAGTCAGACTTGCTCTCCTTGAAGGAAGGAAAATGTCCTACACTTCAAGTGCAGTGCACGAGCCTGGCATCCTGTGCTCAATACAAGTATGTGAAAGCTGTCCACATACCTTCCCGCGTGCAATGGACTGCCAGTCCTGGGGGTGCAAAGGCTGTGTGGATATTAGGTAAAGCCAGATCTGGGGGGAGGAGCCACACTCCAAAGCGGCTAATGCTTGAGTGATAATGACCTTGTCCTTTTTTAGTACGTGCTCGCAAACGGCAGACCAACCACAGACAAAACACGCATCCTCCAAGACAGCATGCCAAAAATATACCCTACCCCCACCCATTCTAAACAGGGAAAAGGTAGAAGCAATCCAGGAGGACAGTCCCTCTGCCATGCTGAGGTCCACTCATGTGGAGTTGATGGTCACCACCACCACTCTGCTTCTCCAAGGTCTCTTCAAATTCTCCGGACCAATTTCCTATAAGATAACTGGACAATCGTTTAGACAAATTCGCTGCTCGGGAACCATTCTGAAACTGCACGCTAGTGACACAAACCAGGCATTCTCCACTCACAGCCCAATTGGGCCAGCTGCCAAAGGATGTCAACTTGTTCTTGTACCAAGTCAATGCACTGGTTAAGTACCATAAGGCCACCTTTCAACTGTGCATTTAGGGAAGTAGAGGTATGAAGGATGGTTTGGAGCCATTAACTCCTTCCACCTGAAGAGGCTGAAATGGCCAAGCCTGCATCTCTGGAGACAGGGACCAGCTGCAGCAGTTTGAACCTCCACTGCAAAGGTGATGCCTAGCACCTGGCCCCCAGCCAGCACAAGGATTCCCCATAACACCTCTGAGAATGATTAGAATAACAAGTAATGTGTGATATCTGTTGTTTGTTTGCGGATCTTCAAAGACTGGAAACGCGGACGCTAGCCGCGCCCAGGTGTCTCTCCTGATAAAACAACAACCTCCACCTGTTTGCAGATACGAAGGTGTTGCCGGGGGTGGATGTGGTCCCGAAGGTGCCGTTGGTTCCACATTCACCCCAGCAGAAATATTATAAGGAGGAGGCCGCCACCGCCACCCGTATATTCAGCGGTGGCTTTCTTTAAATTTTCCTCCTCATCTGAATCTAATTCATTATCAGATAAATCAAGTTTTGCAAATTTCTCTAATACTAGATACAAAGGGTTCCCTTTCTTTTCTGAATTTCCTTCATTCTCTGGCTTATTTTCTCCATTTTCCTTTTCTTTATTCTTTTCTTTCTTCTTTTTAGGCCTACTTAAGTTCTCCCCTTTAAAGTCTGATTCTGATAGACTATCCTGGTGCTTAATTAATGCCTTGTGTCCCTCTCTAATGATTTCCACATTGCGTCCTTCCTTAAGACATGCATGTACCATAAGAATGAACACAAGAGCAAGCACAAACGGATTAATCCCAGTAATCAGCATACCTGGAGAACTTACCGACGTCATCGCCGTTCCTGGCGAACTTACCGACGTCACCGCCTTTCCTGGCGAACCTACCGACGTCACCGCCTTTCCTGGCGAACCTACCGACGTCACCGTTCCTGGAGAACTTACCGACGTCACCGCCGTTCCTGGCGAACCCACCGACGTCACCGTTCCTGGAGAACTTACCGACGTCACCGCCGTTCCTGGCGAACCCACCGACGTCACCGTTCCTGGAGAACTCACCGACGTCACCGCTCCGTGTGCTGAGTTCTGAATCCTCTTCGACCCCTCACCTGGTGTCCGAAGTGTCCTTCCCGTCCCGGGTTTCGGCACCAGTTGCGGCGCGCTCCTCGGCCAGCGAGGAAGAACGACCACCATGCGAGGATCCTTCTCAGAACACACTTTATTGGAGCGCCTCTTGATTAAGGGAGAGCGGGAGGTGAGGGGCCCCGAGGACTAAACTGCAGTTGCTTATATAGGGAATCAGGCAAACGTGCCGTACTATGATTGGGTCCCGCCAGACTGCGAACACGGGAAGCCACGGGATAGGCTGAGGACATAAGGCCAATTACCATACTCGTGCATCATAGCCAAATATGGAGTTGTTTACAGCTAGGCTACCAGGAAGCCAGCGCCATCTTAGAATGGCGGCTCCCTACACAAAGCTACACAGAGAAACCCTGTCTCGAAAAAACCAAAAAAAAAAAAAAAAGAAGAAGAAGAAAGGGAGCTGACTAGCGATGTTCCTCATTCCCTTTCTGACATCAGACACAGTATGACCAGTCAGCTCCTGCTCCCACCACCATGGCCCTACCCCACCCCGGGATGATCATGGACTAGCTCTCTGGAACTGTGAACCCCCAAATTAAATGCCTTGGTCATGGTGTCTCCTCACAGCAATAGGAAAATAACTAAGACAAAGGATATTTTAAAATAATAATGAAAAGCACCATCACTGTGTCATTTGTAAATAAGAAAATAACTGAGTGTGCATTAAATCTTATGATGGACTTCCAATATGTCATCACTTTTTTTTTTCAGAATGAAAGACTAGAGTGTCTTTCAGAAGAATTTGTTATCATGATCCCTATATTCTAGTAAGTTGAAAATCTGAAAGGTATTCTTAACTAAAAGCAAAGCGCGACTGGACTGCCCGTCAGAGCAGAGCACTAAATCCTGCCTCCAGAGCATTTCTTGCCTGGATTCGGGAGCTCTCCTGTTTGCACAAGCAACATCGATTTCCTGTAGTGTGTTATCTCAAGAAGATAACAGGGGCAGAGCTGAGCAGGGCCACTTACAGACAGACAGGATCCTAACCTACTCAGCATCCGGAAAAACGCCCGAGTCCCTCCCCAGGTGTAGCCATCAAGCAGAGATCGTGGGGACTGATGTTAACAGAGTCCACAAAGCTTTTAGGCAGCCCAGCCAGGTCTGCCCTCACTGAACCAAATTCAGAGCCATGTCTAACCTGTCACCACATCCTGGAGGGTGAGGACTCCACCCTCCGTAGTTCTTTCTGGTGGAGCTGTGGTGAGGACAGAACCCATTTTCTACAGAGAGAATGTGGGAGCTGGGGAGACGGCTCAGAGGGTAAAGCTCTTGTCGTACAAGCATGAAGACCTGAGTCTGACCCCCTAAAACTTGGGTGTAGAAACCATGCGTGCCAGTGTTCTCTTACAGTTCATGCCCCTTGGAGGTAGAGACAGGCTGGACCCTGAGGCTTGCTGGCCAGCCAGTCCAGCTGAATCACCAAGCTCCAATTCAGTGAGAGCCACTGTCCCAAAAGTTATGGTGGAGAGTGATTAAGGAATGTGCTTGACATGGACACGGACACACACACACACACACACACACACACACACACACACACACACACACGGGCACACACACACCAAGAAAAGAAAGAGAATATGGATCAGAGAGACACAAGCCATGCTCACTCTAACACATTAGAATATTTTATGAAAAGCCACCGCTTAAGCTATAGATTTTACCTTGGTTTTAGCGGTCAGTTTGTTCTCTTTCTTTATTATTTTTATCTCCTTTTTAAAATGTACCCTAAACCTCCCTAGTCGGCCAGCAAAAATAAAAGTATCCATCTTTCACAAGCCCAGGTTGTCTTCAAACTGGTCTCCTGGCATCCTATTCTCTTGATTAGAAAGTCACTTGGGGGCACTTCATCATTCTTTAAGGTGAGAACTGACATAGAAAGTTTATCAGTATTCTTTGGGAGGGTATGCAAGTTGGCAGTAGTCAGTCAGTTGCTTATTTTACCAGCTTATCCCTTGCAACAAATATCCATCCCATAAGGTGGCAAACCAAGGGGGGGGCTTCATAGCCCGTCTCTTTCTACTGCTAATTTGATATTAAATTGGGGGCCGTCGGCTCCTGCAGTTTAGTAACTGTTAACTTTACTTGAAATCCTGTAAACAGTTATTAGCCTTTAGTCCCAGCTGATGCAGTCAGTCTTGGCCCTGCGGTAGGTAGATCTGTAAAGTCAGGGGGTCCCCCTAGAGCCTGCCATCACCACAGCTCAAAGTGAAGAAGGAATTGTGGCCAAAAATGCCTCCCAGGCTTAGTTCCAAGCTGGCAGGCAGCCGCCTGGCTCCCAGGTGAGCCTCGGCTGAGTTCAGACAAGCCGCTAGCCACTTGGACAGCTTGGCTACATTGCAGGACCAACAGCTGGCTACCTGGGATCTGTGTTCGTTAGCTCATTCAGATATTCATTGATCCCCACTGGATGTCTGGTACTGCTAGATGCTAGATGTAGGGTGATAGATATGAGCAGTAGGACTCCGGCTGTCTGGTGAAGCAATTCAACACTATCCATCTCCAAAGCGACTGATGAGTTACATGTTGTTCTGCGCTCTGAGGAAGAAACCCAATAAAACCTTATTTCAGATAGGGTCTAGGGAAAGACTTCAACTTAAAGCGGTAAAAATGGCTTGTATGGTGGGCAGTGGGGGACTAGTGTCCAGGGTAAGAAGCAGTGTGTGAAGACCCTGAGCAGGCCCAAGCCTGCCTTTTCCTGGGCATCCACGGGCCACCAGTGGCCTACAGCACGGTATGTTCACTTTGCATCACTCCGACAAAGTGATCAACAGATAAAGGGAAAGGTTTATTTTTACTCACATTTTCAAAGTTTTCAGTGTATGGTTACTTGGCCCTGTGGCGGCAAAGCAAAGGAGGTCTGTTCACCTCTTGGTGCCCAGGATGCAGAAAGGATAAAGACAGGAAGGGACCAGGGTCCTAATACCCCCTCCAAGGGCTCCCTCCCAAGGACCTGATTTCCTTCCATTAGATGCTAAAGTAGCCTTCAGTTCCAAAGAGCTACAAACTGGTAACCAAGCCTTTAAAGCTTTGGCAGATGTTTAGGATCCAAGCTGCAGGAGTGAGCAAGATTTTGAGATGTGAAAAGGGCCGGGCGGTGGTGGCGCACGCCTTTAATCCCAGCACTCGGGAGGCAGAGGCAGGTGGAGCTCTGTGAGTTCGAGGCCAGCCTGGTCTGCAAATTGAGTTCCAGGAAAGGCGCAAAGCTTCAGAGAAACCCTGCAAAGCTTCAGAGAAACCCTGTCTCAAAAAACAAGAGAGAGAGAGAGAGAGAGAGAGAGAGAGAGAGAGAGAGAGAGAGAGAGAGAGAGAGAGAGAGAGAGATGTGACAAGGAAGTCTGGAGGTGAATTCAGTGCTAGGGTTTAGGATGCGATCATAAGTGTTGCGGGAAATGACTGAAGGTTTAAACCAAGACGTGACATCATCTGTTATGGTTTGAGAGGTATATTTAATTTGCAAGGGTAAGGCTGCCAGCCCTTAATGTTTTATAACCCTGCATACTAAATCAAGGAGCAAGAAATTGTCAAGTCAGGGGAGCAAGGCGAGTAGTGGGTTTGAGTTTCTTTCTAAATGGTATTTTTATAAATGTATGCCATCAAAAAATCGGGCTGAACGTCTGATTGCCGCACTTGTACAGCTCCCCGAAAGAAATCTCTTCTGTGCTCTGGAAACGGCATGTGGTTGTGAGAATCCTGGGCAGCGATACACTCTCGTCAGCATGTTTCCACTGATGTCTGCAAAACAAATGCCTTCAGGTGCTCATCACGTATGGTCACGACGGGTGACAGCAGCGAAGGGAGAGGACAGGTGGAGGTGCTGGCACAGTGGCCCGTGCCTCTTCGTCTAGTGTGTCCTCTCATTGGTTGATGTCAAGAGTGAAAACAGGCTAGAGAGATGGCGCTCCGGTGGCCAAGCGTTTGCCGTACAATCACGGGGGCCTGAGTTCAATTCTCAGCATCCCCTGGCAGAAGGGGAGGGGTTGGAAACCTGGATGCCACAGTCCCAGTGCTGCAGAAGACAAGACTGGAGGACCCCAGGATCACTCCCTGGCCAGCCTCTTCTGTGACAGTCAGGTTCTATGAGAGACCCTGACTCAAATATTCAGGTGGGAAGCAGTTGAGGAAGATACCAGAAGTCACTTCTGTCCTGCACATGCAGGTGCCCACACCCATACAGAGAATAAAAACAACCCAGCCCCTCCTCTAGTGTCAGCTCATGAGGAGAGAGCAGACATTGCAGAGTAAAGCAAGACTATCCACACAACACTGAGCCTCAAAAAGGCTGTTAATTTTGACCTTGGCATCATTGGTAAAAATGAAGAAACCCTGAAGTCTCTGCAAGTGGGCATCATAGGGGCCCAGGTTGTGTGTCTGAAAGTCTGTCTTTGCCATTCTCAGAGGCGAATTGGTTTAAACTTGAATTTTAGAGGAGTTGGAATTAACGTTCTGATTCACTTGAATGCTTCAGAACTGTCCATGAATGACTGATGTCACCCTCCTCTGAGCTCACCTTCCTTCCAGAGCTGTTCCAAGCACATTTCCTAACCAACACTTTCACATCCTCGGAAGATAAGAGTCTACGTCAGGAGGAGCATCTTTGTTCAGTCGCTTTAAGTTATGCAACTTAATTAGATCATTAAATGTGTTTCAGGCAATTTTGTTACACATCGGAAAAACTTTCAGACTGGTGTTTGTTCTAAGCTAAAATCAGGTGAGGCCAGGAGACTGGGGAGGATTGTGAAATCAGTCCATGTTGTGGCCTAAGGGGTCCTAGAGAGCTGACAGAGAACATTTCTGAAGAAACTCTTGGGTGCCATCCCATGGTAAATAAGGGTTTCAACAGTACTCCTGCATTTTTAAAAAGTATCTTTAAGGACCATTGATGAGTTTTAATCATTCCTTGGAGACTATATTAACACTTTAATCATATATCATTATGTCCCACCCTGGTGATAAAATAGTAACTGAGGGCTAGGATGGCTCCATGGACAAAGCGTTTGCCATGGAAACGTGAGGGCATATGTTCAGGTTCCTGGAACCCGTGGAAAAGCTGGTCTTGGTAACTTACATCTGTAATCTCAGTGCTCCTAAAACAAGATGAGAAGTGCAGAGTGGCCCTCGGAAGCTCCTGGGCCAGCCTGGTGTACACCACAGAGAACAAGGAGGGAGAGACCCTGTTTCAAACGAGGTGGAAGGCGAGGACTAAGACCCAAGGTTGTCCCCTGACTTCCACGTGAATGCTATGATATATGTACCTGTACTTACACACCTGAGTGTATGCACACGTAAAATTCACAGACACACAAAAAATAGTAACTGATTTTACCTTAATGAAATTTGCCTTCACTTGAAGTCTAGTGTGTGTGTTTTTTTTTTTACTCATCCAATGCTATGCATAAAACATAGATTGTGATATGAGTTTTGTATTGCAAATTTGGAAAACTCAGGCCATAAAACCAACTTGACTTTAAAATACAGTCATCTCATTGCCCCCAAAGGGGAGAGGGCAGGTGAGCCTGTTTTATACCTTAGGAAATAGAGGGCCTTAGGTACGAAACAGTTGTCCAAGGAAAAATATATATAGTCAAGCCTAGAAATAATTGTTTGGTTTGTGAGAGGGTCTTAGGGAGCCCAGGCTGCCTTTGTACTATGTGGCCAAAATGACCTTGAACTCCAAGTACTTCTTTGAAGCCTGGTCCAAGGCCATATCAACTATAGAAGCATCCAAGAGTGCCCTGAAGCTCTGGACATAGCCATATGTTATAAACTTCATAATTCTTACTAACACGACTGAAGACTTGTGTGCTTATATTATTATTGTTTCTTAAGACATCGTGGAAATGTCATTAGATTTATATCTTACCTTCGAGGGACTTTGTGTTTTGTTATCCTATTCCTAGTTGAAACTGATGGAATAAACTCCATTGTCCACTAGAGGTCACCTTTCCAACTGGTTTTAATCAACCACCCCCACTGGAGAGGAGTAAATGATAGGCTTTTCTTTTTTTTTTTTTAAATTGTCAGAGATTCCATGGAGTCCTTTAGCTAAATGCATCCATATTGATAGAAAAGATTATCAGGGCTACTTGAAGATCTAAAGGTCAAAGGGGAAGCATGCCCTTTATCCCATCTACCTGTTATATCCATGCATACATCACACACACACACACACACACACACACACACACACACACACACACACACACTGACTTAGTGCTACTCTGGTCTTCTCTTGGAAAACCTGTTTGATTTTATTTGGAAATTTGGGAAGTCTCATTAGTTTCCCCCCCTACCCCCTGAAGTGGAGGTAAAACCGTCATTAAGGATATAAACAATTGGAGAAGAAACCATATAGACATCACACCGTGTACCTGTGCATCAGTTGCTAATTTTCTGCAGCATGCAAATTTCCTCTTGCCTTGGGCAGAAAACACACTGGGGAGAAGCCTAAGACGATGCAGTAAACAGGCGCCTTGGCAGTTCCTGTGGAAATAGAACTGTCTCATTATTCTGCAGGGAGGGTGCTGCTATAACACTACCTGGCTTCAGACCGTGTCTATAGAAACCCACGGCGGCGGCGGCAGCAGCAGCAGGTATTTTTAGAGACTAATTTGCACCTATTATAATGATCTGCTAAACACCTCATCTTCAAGTCCCCCAAACATAAAACTGAAAATTAGAGTCCCAAAATGTAAAAATAATCCATAATACATATACAAGTGAGATCATCTGTAGGACTTGGTAGAAAAGTTATCTATGAAGTTAGGGTAAGAAGACTGTAACATTTCAGCCCACACCATGGAGAGTGAAGTATCTCCACCTCCATCTTTGACATCAGCAGATGGAGTCAAATGCCAGGTCCTCAGATGGTTGAACTAGTCGATAGGCTTTTGACTGTGTAAGGAGTAGCTCTGTGCCAGCCTTTCGGAAAACGATGCCTGCCAACCTCTAGGCAGGAAGAATGATCTGAGTTGCCCAGGAAGCCAGGCTTGGCTCAGTGCCAGGCTAAGATCGGGCTCATCTGCTTGGTACAGCTTGCACAATGACAAGAGAATGCCCAGCCCATCAAATGAGGAGGTCTTGTTCCAGACTGATGCCCTGTTGCAAATACG
Source organism: Peromyscus maniculatus bairdii (assembly GCF_049852395.1). Taxonomy (NCBI): domain Eukaryota; kingdom Metazoa; phylum Chordata; class Mammalia; order Rodentia; family Cricetidae; genus Peromyscus; species Peromyscus maniculatus. The sequence goes on from NC_134857.1 coordinate 49,827,109, forward strand.
TGTGTTCTCTTTTGTTATCGTGCTTATAAGAAACATGAGCAATTGCTGTACATTGTCACCAAATCACCTGTGGGTAAGAGTCTTGCTTCTTTGCCTCCGACCTTCTGGCTATGCTGTGCTCCATGACGATTTATCCAGAGACGATAGCCTACACCATTACAGAGAACTGGTTCCACAACTACTTGCCTCTGTGAAATGGGATTCTTTTGATAAGGCGCAACAGAGCAACATACAAAAAATTAATTAATTAATTAATTAATTAATAAAAAGGCCAGGCTCCGATTGGCACGTGACGGACATCTTTAATGTGATGCCTTCAATGTTTGTGTGGAAGAGAAGAGCTGTGTGATTTCATCAAGTGAAATACAAGCTTGAGCTCAAGTTAATTTTACCCTCATAAAAACTTTATCATTTTTATCAGCATTGCTGATTCACACTAATGATTTTCCAAGGAAGCTACTTTCTAATGTAGCTTAAAATAATAAGCATTAAGCCGGAGTCAGAATAGGCAAACGACCAAGCCAATTATTTTACGTTACTTATAAGTCTTGGGTTTCTTGTTTATAGTTACAAGGATAAAAACATATAGTATGTCTCTTTTATCTTCCTCTAAGATCCCCTTCTGGTCTTCTAAATATTCCTAGGGAAAAAAGTGTACAGTTATCCTGACGTCAGTGTCTTCTTCTGGGACTCTTGGCCCGCTCTGTAACGTGGAGAATGACTTTGATACAGTAGTAGCCTGCAAGTGTGCTATGAGGCTCTCCATCCCAGAAGTCACAGCCCCAGGGAAGACACTCATCTGACAGGTTGTTACAACACAAAGCAAAGGCAAAGAGAGAGGGTACATTGAAATACCAAGAAGTCAAGGGCTGTGAAGGGCTGCACTGCCCACAGCTAGGATTTTGCAGTCTTCATGTGCCCGACCTCTCCCCAGCAGCCTACCTGGGAGATGATGAAGCTGTGCCCCGACAGTCAAGGTTTGCAAACTGGTTCTCAGTTAAACAGAAAGTATCTGCCAGGGACGCACACTTCCTTTATCAGAGAGAGAGGCGATTTCCACTGGCTTCCTCTGTACCTCACCTCTTATCCAGAGCACAAACTGGGCAGGAATAGGAGGGGCCAGTGGGCAGTCCTCGAATCTCATGAACACCGAGTGCCCCAAATGGACCAGGTAATATTCAGTGTGGGAACGGCAAGAGGTTCTTCAGTCTTCCTGCCCCTTTCTACGCTCAGCACTCACACTTGGTTTACTGCTGAACATATTCCATAAAATCTGGCTATTCTTTGTCTGCTTTTAACGCATATACTGCTTTTCACCGACTCAGCTGCTGCCTGTTCATTGCCTACACTTAACATGTGTTAGGAGTTTCAACTATCCTGTTTGTTTTTTGTTGTCCTGCTGGACCAGAGTTCACAAGGAACACAGCAAAACCCCTAGGAAATGTTTGGGGAAAGTTTCCCCTACAATCATCCAGCCTCTCTGGTCTCCCTCAAGCCTTGCCCCCCAGCTGCCAATGACGGCCGCTCTGCCATCTCTATCCCATACCCACCAGAACGTTCTCCTCACACAGCATTTCTTCGCAACCTGGCATTCATGTGTTCTTTTCCAAAATGGAATGAACGCATGCCAGGTGCTCCCGATCAGGTCTTCTAGTGCCTGGCTTTTCAGCTCCCTCCACCCATCACCCTCACTCTATCCCTTCTGGTTGGTTCCTTCTCTGATGCCCACCTCACGTGTGACCCTCCCTTCTCTTTTTTTTAATCTTTATTTTTATTTTATGCATGTATAGGTGTTTTGTCTCCATGTCTATGTGTGCTTGGTGCCCGTGGAAGCCAGAAGAGGGGTCAGATCCCCTAGAACTAGAGTTACTGACAGTTGTGAGCCACCACATGGATTCTGGGAATCAAACCCAGGTCCTCTAGAAGAGCAGCCAGTGCTCTTAACCCCTGAGCCATCTCTCCAGCTCCCGGTCCTGCACTCGTAAACACCGGCAAGGTTCGGTACTGTGTTCATGGAACCACCCTGGGATTGTGAGTGGTCAACAAGATTGTTTACAAACTGCCCTCTACTCAGTCTCCCAGCTTGTTAACTGCAGCCACAGAGCTTTCCAGCCCTGACATTGGGCTGCTCGCAGTTTCAGTGGAAAACCTTACAGCTTCCTCTTTGTCAGAACACATGGCTCTGGTTGTTCTCTCCTCCTCTCCTGAAGCACCTGAAACAGATGTCTGTCAGCTTCTCTCTCTCTCTCTCTCTCTCTCTCTCTCTCTCTCTCTTCTCTCTCTCTCTCTCTCTCTCTCTCTCTCTCTCTCTCTCTCTCTCTCTCCCTCCCTCCCTCCCTCCCTCCCTCCCTCCCTCCCTCCCTCCCTCCCTCCCTCCCTCCCTTTACCCTTGCAAGGCACTTCACCTTCCTCTCACCTTGCTGACCACATCCCAATGGCCTCTTGCCCTAAAACTGTGGGCTTTCACCCAAAGATTAGTTTCGGATGTATGCAGTTGTAAATCACCCCAAGTCAGCTTAAGTCAATACAAATGCATGAATTTATTGTGTTACAGTTATGGACTTAAAAACTTTGACAGGACTCTGACTTGATAAAAATCAGGGTGCTAAGTGAACTGTGTTCCTTTGGGAGGTTCTGGAGAAAATTAGCCTCCTGTTTCTGAGCAGGAGGCCATCCCTTGCTTATGGTGTCTTCCTCTGTCTTCAAAGCTGACACCACCAGGTAAACCTTTCTCTTACTGAAAGGAAAAGAACCTGGGTTTTGTTTGGTAGTTTCTGGTGTGCGTGTGTGCGTGCGTAGGGGGGTGTTTTTTATTTGTTGCTCGTTTCTGAGGTAAAGACTTGCTGGATAGTCCAGGCTTCCCCTAGTCTCTTCAACATCAGGATCATGGACATGTACCATTGTGTCTGTTGAGATAGAAGCGCTAAGGAAATTTAAGTCACTCCAAGAAAAATGGAAATTCAAGAAGTGAACTCTAAGTGAGCAAGACTTTTACAGTCTCATGTTCACCCTAGCTGAGAGTTTTCTTCCTCTTCTCAATTCTTAGTGAGCGTACACACAAAATTTCTTCGGAGGCATTTGGTTCGCTTCCGGTTATGTACAGTTATCCTGTACTGTAACCTTACCGAACACTGAGGGCAGAACCCCTGCCTTGAATTGTACCTAACAGGAACTTGTTTTTATTACATGGCTGTTAGAGTCAAGGGAGCTGTTGGGAAAGTCCTTGGGGGATGGGGAGGGAGCATCTTCATAGGATTTGTGATGAGTTGATACCAGGGTTGGTGACAACAGAGAGGACTCCCCCTTTTCTTGACTGGGCATTCAAGAACTCTGATGGCCATAGGATTAATTTTACTCCCAACTTCTCTTCCTTTATCATCCTAAAAAATCACATGACACCCAGCTGCTTTCCATTGTTGTGGAAATCAGTTACTGCCTTCCTCCTCTGCCTTCCTGGCCATTACTTCATTTACAACCCCTGGCATTTAATTTTAAAGTGGAAATTCATTTCACAAATACTAATTTATATATTAGTTTCTTTTCAGAGCCCATGAGTCTTCACCCTCTTACAAGCGGGTGGTTTATATACCACTTAAGAGTCTGAAATGATGTTTTACTAAACCTGCTTTGTCAGAGTGTTCCATTGATGTACCCCTCTACCCATCCATCAATTCATTTGATTTATCTGATTCATCTCAGCGTAAGTTTCATATATCAATAAGTCTCCCTGTAAATACTTTAGCCTGCATATACTTCACTGGAGTAGAAAATGGATAACTAGGCCTTTTTTTTCATCCTTTGGAATAAATACTATATATAATAAAATGCACAAATCTTAAATATTTTACTCAGTGAAGGTTGACAAATGCATACATCCATGTAAGCGAACAATCCGCTTTTGTAGCTCTGCCAGAAAGTCTCCTGTGCCCCTGCACATCACTTCTGCACTGGTGCTGGAATGCCCTGTGAATGTGACTTTTTACTACTACATTTACTGTTCGAAACAGTTCTCCAGGGCAGGAAGGTGGCTCAGAAAGTTAGGAGCACATGCTGCTCTTCCGGAGGACCCAGGTTCCAGTCTCAGGACTCACAGGCAGTTCACAAGCACCTGAAAATGCACTCCCAGGGTATTGACCCTCCTCTAGCCTCTGTGGGCCCTGCATGCATGTGGTGCACAGGCATACATATATGCAAGTAAACACTTATACACATAACAAAAATAAATGTAAGAAAAAAATTAAAAACCAGCTCTGCATTGTATTTCTCCTACTTACCACAAAAGGAAAAAAAAAACAAACCAACAGCTTTTTTTGAGACTTAAAAACACAACTATTTTATAGTGGCATAAACATGTTTGTTAATTGAGAAATGCTCTGACTCTTCTTCCTTGAACACATCCCTTGAATCAGATTTAAGCAGACCACACTCATTTCGTTTTGCGCCTGCTTTGGCCTAGTCCAGGTGAGTTGGTTTCTGCCAAGTCCTACTGAACATTTGTCTTATTCTATCCAGGCTGCTGTGCGCTAGAAACTCAGGGGCTTCTAAACAATAGAAATGCATTCTTGCTCTTCCAGAAGCGTGGTGATTCCTGACCACGGGCCTGCAGGTTCAGTGTGTAGTGAGAGCCTGCTTCCTATCGCTGGCGACCAGTTCTCCCTGTGCTCTTAATGTGGTAAGAGGTGCAAGCGGCTGCCTGGACCGTCTTTTGAAGGGGCATGCATTCCATTCATGGGGGTTCCTCTTCATGACCTCCCAGCAGCCCCATCTCCCAATACCTTCACATTGGAGATACACTGTCTTTTGATCAGGAAAAGCAGCCTTGTTGGATACAGAGACCACTCAGTTGATAGGACCCCAGAAAACAGTGTTCCTTTCTTGCTTTTCCCTCCTAGGATACTCTTTTCGGTAGCAGGCCTGTTAACAGCATCCTTCGGCTCAGCTTACATGTCTGTGAGGCAACAACTTGGGGTTAAATAGTTTCTGGGGGTCCATCTAAAAGTGGAATATCAGTAGTTTAAATTTTTTGGCTTTTATTGTTTTTAGATTTCATTGTATAAAACCAGGCTGTCCTCAAACTTCATCCTCCTGCCTCAGCTTCTTCTGTACTAGAATTACAGATACACAGCACAGTGGCTGGTACTCAATACTTACATGTTTTTAAATGTGTAGTGTGTGTGTGTGTGTGTGTGTGTAGGTCAGTGGACAAGTCTGTGAATCTGTTCTCTTGGACCTTTATGTGGGTTCCAGGAATCGAACTGAGGTCAGTCCAACTTTCACACAAGAGCATTCACCCACTGAGACATCCTGTTTGTCCTTCAACTCGATGGTTTTAGCAGGAAATGAAACAAAAAGATTTGAAGAGAAGAATCAGTGCCCTATAGACTGCACTTAAAATGAAAAGGTTGTGGGTATTTTTAGACAAAAATAACAAATATTAATGTCCTTTTCTGACCTGTTTTAGCTGAAATGTTCTCGGGGCATCTGGTTTGTGTTTAAAGCCTTTTTCTTTCTTCCTTCTTCCTGTACTGGCAAGTCATGATTTAAATTGTAACATAAAGTCCTTTCCAATGGATAGTTATACAGACAAGCTTGCTAAATCCATCCCGTTTTGTCTTGTTTATACCTTTTGCGAGGGGTGTGATTTTGACAGCATTTGGGAGGCAAGTGTCAGAAATCTGTTCTCTGCAAAGCCACCTCTGAGTCACTTCCCCTCTCTCTGGAACAGCAACTGTGAAGAGTGGGATCATGTTTAGACTTTTAAAAAAAGAAAAAAAACACAACACTTGATAAATGGCTTCAGGAGCTTATATAATATAGCCCAGAACCCCCAGTTTTTTAGACAAGAACAGAGTCCAGAATGTCATTTTTTTTTTCAACTTTGTGTGGAAGCCTAGTCCTGTGTCTTAGACTCAGGAACCAGAGTCAGGAGACGAAGGCCATTGCCGCAGTCACGGTCCAGTGGCCTTTGAAGTGAGCTGCTCTGTCTTGGGCGGTGCGGGGTACCACTCACCTCACCTACCTCCTTGTACTCCTCCTGGGGATCTCTGCTCTGCGTGGACAGTAGGGAAGGCTTGAGTCTGGGTGGGCTGGGATGTTGGTTGTTTTGCTTCGTACAGTGCTGTAATCTTTTCTCTGTCTTATGTTCGGGTAGACTTGTACCCCCAGACTCCGGTTTTCCTAATACATGCTCCTTGTCCAACATGTCCACCTCTCTCTGTACTGGAGGGAAATGAGTCAAGAGATCATGCAGGACACATGTCCACAGTGCCTATTCCTGGAACCCACCCGCTGCTCAAATTTAGAGCCAGTGAGAACACAAGGGTTGGGCCTCTCCTATCACTTTTTATTCTCTTAGGAAGATAAGATACCTGAAATGGGTGTGCACATGGGTGTACTGAAGCTAAAATAGGAAGTAACTTAAAATGTTAGCCTTGGGAACTTTTCTTCTTTGAAGTATGATGCTTGGAAGCCAGTCGTGGTTTTTCTGAGGACCAATTATGTTCAACAAGGGCCAGAGAGATAGATAGTTAGCTGAGTTAGCGTGCTTGTCACCGAGGCTGATGACCTCGGTTTGATCTTTGGAACCCACGTGGTGGAGGGAAGGACTGACCTAACCACCGCCCACGCTCCAGGGCACGTACACACCCACCCTCCACAGAGACACAAACAAACACCAAAATGAATTGTTTGGCGACAGCCAAGGAATACAAATGAGAAAATTTTACTGGTTTTGCTCTTCATTTTGTGTAATTAGATTGAAGAATGTTCAGGCCTCCCTGCTCCCTCCTAGGTACCCTCGAGTCCTAGAGTGGCATTGAGACTGTTCTGATTGGCCCTGGTTTTCTCCCAGAAATGTGCGATCGTTTGACGATGATCTGCAGTCCCCAAGTTCTTCCCAATACAGACTCTCCAGAGTCTGTCCCAGGAATCATCTGTGTTATGTTGTCTATTCAAGTCATAGTACTGGGCAATATATACATGCAAGGCCCTACCTTAAAGAAAAATTAAAAAAAAAAAAAAAAGACCTGCAAATTAGAATTCAGCTTTCATGCAAAGAATACATTATACCAGTTCTAACATTTTAATAAACTTACCCCGAAATTATAGAAATAATGGTTCCATTATATCTTTTGTTTGACTTAAAAACAGTTAAGAATCGTTTTTGTAAATTACAAAATAATACATAAAGAAAGCCCTCTAGTTAGAAAGTTGACAAGATACTTTAAAAACGGGTTTCCGAAGCATGAATACAAACCTTGCGTGTTAGTATTCAGAATGGACTGTTTTCCCTTTAGCATGTTAAAAGTTCTGAAAGGATCCTTAAGGCCTGGCTTTCATAAGCACCAACGGTGAGCAGCATTAGTGGTTAGGAAGGATGCTGCAGCCGCAAGTTAGGAATGTCCAACTGCAGCATTGATTTGTGTCTGTCTCTCTCTCTCTCTCTCTCCCTCGCTGGCCTTTTTCTCTTTAATGAGTACTAGAATGTTTCCACATCAGTTAACTGCCTTCATAAAGCACCAGAAGGTCACACCAGCCCCAGACAGATCCTTTTCTTTGTGCCTATAATATAATTGGCTGATTGTGCGGGTGATGCGCCCGCCCCCTCCCCCAGGCCGGTCCCAGCTCGGCTCAGCAGCCTGCCTCCGGGTTCCTGAGAAGCAGAGCAGCTCAGAGGCTGCAGAGCGAGGGAGCGAGCGAGCTCGGTGGCTGCGCCGCTTCCCAGCACAGGCAGTTGCCACTGCGCAGGTTGCTCAGCGGAACAGCATCCATTTTAATCTGCGGGGAGCCCCTGCCTAACCAGGGCGTTCTCCCGCGCCTGTGGATGCTCGGCGCTTCCCCTGCGCAGCCTCGCCCAGCAGCCCAGCTTTAGGGTCTGCGCCCTAGGATGCTCTGAGATGGTACATCAGGAGAACTGCTCGTACCAGGTAAGGTTGGGAAAGCCTGATTTTTTTGAGGCCCTCGCCCCGGTGGGAGAGGCCTTCCTCTTCTAGGGCAGCAGGTTGCCTCTTGCTGGATTTTCAGGGGATTTTGCCATCCTGGGCTCCGCTCCCGGCCTTCATCGCATACAGTATCTGAATTCTAATGAGGCTTTCTGGAGAGTAATGGGGCAGAAACACTGTTTCTTTGGCCTTTTAAGCGTTTTGTGGAATACACGGAGGTGATGCGTGCTCAGCACACTGTAGGTCTGAGCAAATGAGAGGAACTGCTCTGAACTGTAATTGAATTTAAGGGGTCATAGACACAACACCGAAAAATGTGATTATTGTTCATTGCATAAGAGGCGAATTACTTGGCATCCAGTTTTTAAGACTGTGAGAAAATTATGTACATCAAGAGTCCTAATTGATGATCTTAGAATTTTTCATCAACCAGTCAGCAGGCGTGTGGCGTTTCAAGTTGCACTCACATGTATTTATGAACCTGTTTTTAGCAGCATGCTCTTTTAAATGGTTAATAGGTAAGAATGCCAGTGTCGGTGTGGATTAAAAACTTCACATAGAAAAAAAAATTGAATAACACATGTTCATCTCTTAATGTGCCAATTTGCTCTCTGGAGCTAGGAATGAAACACTTCAGACCATTTCCAGAGCTCCCTTCTAGAATGTTTCATAACTCCACCCTACCGCTTGGATTGTAGAGACAACACTGTAAACAGCTAGAGCCGTCTCAGAGACAGGGCTCTGTGCAGCGGCAGGCGTGCCTGGGCCACAGCCTGGGTGGCTGGCATCGGGGTATTGCTCACCTGAGGGAGTTTCTCAGAGACCAGCTCTCTAACCCAACAATGCCTCTTCCTTGTGAGAGGGAGGCTACCTGAGACAGGTTACCTGAAACAGGTGTTTCTCCGAGGGTCCGATTTCACAGTGTGAATGTCTGCAGGAAGAATAGTGTATTTCACGAGACTCGAGGCAGCCGTTGCTAGCCAAGGAAGGCATGCCTACCAAATATGTTTGTACGCTGTTTTTATGCTTAATAATTGGAATTTTATAATCAGGGACCTGTTTTGTAGTATTTTCATTTTATGGGACGTTTAGTTACATGCGTAGATCCTTTAGTATCAAGATGTATGCTTCACAGGAATTTTTTCCAAGAGAAAGTCAGAGCTGAGAAAAGAGTCACACATTTAGGGTGGGGAATGCCAGGCATCCATGGAGAGTCTAGTGTGGGGATGGGCTACATTCGGCTGCAGGAGATTAAATTATTGTCATAATTAAAATAGTTTTTCATCTCCCTTTTCAGAGAAGCTCCGTAATTTATGTTGAAGGGCAGGTTACTAGAGGATCATTCCCTATATTTTCTCATTAGGCCCAACATGAAGTCATTGTTTTTGGAAGGTGAAAAATTGGTCAGTAGCAGCAATTTCATCGGGAGAGGGAGGGACCATGTTAGGCAAATGTTTCTTCCAAAGGAAGACAGATAGGTAGGACTTGATAGGAACTCAGTATTTAACAGTGGCACCGTGTGTTTGATGATCTGGAAGTCTCTATTGCTTATTTCCACAGTAAACTTACATGTGTTAGGTTGATAAATGGTAGTTAATAGACTGTGTTTCACCAATGGAGGTTGGTAGAAGCATGTGTGTAGACTCTTTTGAAATGCTTTCCTTCAGAGCTAACAAAAACAGGAATGTTAGCTTTGAAGCCAAGTCCCAATCCGACTTAGAAATCTGAGTTTTAGAACCCATCTGGCATCGCGCATGATCGGGTTTAGAAAAAGTGATTTCCCTACAGTCTTAGCTTGGTGTGGTCCTAAGTAACTAGTGATATCAACAAACTAATTTTTTTTCAGAACCCCCCACCTTTTTTTTTTTTTCTCCCACTAGGGCCTGTTTATTTGTTCTAAATGATAATGCAGAGTGGTTGTGGCATATTGCTTAGGTTAGTGGGTTTTTTATGTAGCCCTGGCTAACATGAGACTCACTATGCATGCAAGGCTTTCATCCCACCTCTGCCTCCCCCGTGCTGGTGCTGGGATTAGAGGCCTGTGCCACCACTCCCCTCAGGTTGGCATTCTTAATGAACCAACAGAATTTCATTGGAGGGCTGATTCCTTTTCTCCCATCAGTGATGTCTGCTGAGATTTCTGGAGAACACTCTAATGGAGCGGCCGTGAGTGGGAGTTCAGACTCCCGTCCCCTGGATGTTTTGCTGCAGAGAGAGAGAGAGGTAGATTACTGCAACTACCATTGGCAGATCCCCATACGGCAGCCGAGCCCTTTTAAATGCTTCCATGTTTCTGCATTTGCTCTTCCATCACCCACAGCTTGTTTTCAACACAGTATCCGGAATAAGCTAGTAGAGCCTAAGTCTGATCATGTACCGCATCTCCAAAGTTTTTGAAAGTTTATCATCCCACGTAGAAGAACCCAGTTAGGTATTCACCGGGGCCTGGACCTTTGACCAGTGTCTCCCAAGCCCCACCTCCGTTTCCTCCTGGGGTCTAGCTCTGCTTGCCTCGACCCCTCCTCTGTCAGCCTCTCTGGTCTCCCTGGCACACACCCCTCCCTCATCACACCCTCGGTAGGGCCGTCTTATTTAGCGTTGGGTACATCGTTGTTCTAAAACGTTGTTCACCCTTTTTGTGAAATTCACCATGCACTGAGCAATAGGGTCGTAGGCAGCCTTCCCGGACACCTTGCTCTCTTTCCTCAGGCCTTTTCTGGGGTGTCACATCTTTGGGTGTCTTCTCTAGACTTAACTCCACAAGCATCAAGTTTTCCTACTTCTGTTCCAACATTTTGCTTACAGTTCCCAAATTTGTTTTTATAGTGAGCGTTTACCACCATTGATCAGTACAGATTTTACTTCACCGTTGGTGGTCTGTTTCCACTGCTGTATGAAAATGGGTTTTCTAGGTTCTCAAGTACCGTGGGCGGGTGTGTCTGATCAGGTGAACAAGGCTTTGAACACACTCAGCTCCTTCCCTCCATGGACTTGACTGTTACTCTGAGAGGGAAGCCCGCTCCCCTCTTTCCGCCGTACGTTAATCGACTTTCTCATCTCTGAAATGGGTTTTTTGCCTGTTGACACCACATGAGAGTTGCCTGGTCTTCTGCCAGAGACCGCCCTTCCGCACAAACAAGTCAGCCATCATTAATTCAGAGCCACCTTGCCCCTGCAACTGTTTCCTCTGTCCCTTTGGAACCTCACCCAGCTATGTGTCACTTCGGCCTCGACTGATTGAGGCTGATAGAAGTACAATCAATTCTGCTCTGTTGAAGACTGTGTTGCCCAAGAGTTTGTGTGTCTCTGCCAAAGCCAAGTATCTGGCTATTCTGTGCTCCAGGCAACGGAAACCAAGGGAGAGTGGGCAAAGGAATTCTGCTGCAGAATTTTTCATGATAGTTTCAGGTCACCCTGCTTTTATCCTGCCCCTCTCGGGGTTCACAGGAACCTCCAGCTCGCTGAGGCATGCGTTGTCTTTTTCCGTCTTCACCCTGTTAGAAGAAAGAGCCGTCGACCTCCATTTTTCCAGTCTTGGGAGGAAGCCAATCTCTTCATGAAAGAATCTTGCCCACAGCTTCAGGCCTGGAAGCCTTCAGAAGGCCGAATTCTTCTAAATGGTTTTTGATAGACAGCTTAGAAATATGCTGAACTTGTAAGCACAAGTTTAGGTCAAGGGGTCCACTGAGCTTAAAAACTCCCAAATATTTTTTCTTTTCGCCTGCATTTTTTTTTGGGGGTGGGTCGGGGGGAGTAAGTACACAATTCGAAAACAATGACAGGCTTTCATCCTCCCTTGCTGTCCCTTAAATGACCGGCTCTGATCCAGATCACACCCTTGAATTCCGAGCTTCTGTGGGAATAGAGAAGAGATAAGATGGCCTGTGGCTCACTCTCTCCTACCTCCCTCCCCAGCACAAAGTCCCTTCTTCCAACGTGATCAGGGATCTTCAGTGCTTCTCCGGTCCCTTAGCATAGATTCCAGACCCTTTTGCCTGGCATTCAAGGCCTGGCCGAGGTCCAGACCCTGGACGAAGTCCTCCTCCCTCCCTCCAGATCTGATGTTGTCCCCCCCCCACTTTCTCCCTGCTGCTCCCTCCAGCTGGGATGCCGGGATGCCTCCCACCCACGCACCACCTGCCCACACCTTTTGCCAGCTACTTTCAAGGCGCAAATGCCACCACCTCCCGCAGGAAGCTGCCTCCTCACCATCAAAATGTCTCCCGGCACGCTTCCTTCCGTTAGCACCTCTTTACCTCTCCATCAGAGAAAGCCTCCTGAAGACAAGACCCTTGGACCCCTTTTTAGAAGGCTCTGCCTTACACGTAGACTTTGTGGCTGTTGAATGCCTGTCGGACTGAACTGCATTTGCTGCTGTTGGAATGTTCTGAGCCCCAAGAATTGGAGAGCTATCCAGATCTCCACCTTGCAGCAGGGAACCAGCAAAGCTGACCCCAGAACTAGTTGGATGGAGCAGGTGCTAGGTAGACATCCTGGATGCCCGAACAAGACACAGGACAACACACAACCACTGAATGAAGGCGATGCATGCACATCCCAGCCCACCCAGGAATAATGCATGAAGTACCTCCATCCCTGCTGATTTTACCCCAAGATTTCGCCAAGATGAAACTCGCGCTCTGCCCTCAGGCACTTCTGCACTTTTTCTATAAACTTCATTCTTTCAAAACCTATGCAAATAAATAAAAATATCACACACCAAAATTAACCAGACCCAAAATCTGCACAACTTAATGAACTTCTATACGTTTAGAATTGACTTTCAAAACAGAAACTGTGAAGCTTCACACTAAATTTTACACTTTCAGTATTGCGTATATTTTATGCACATATCCACCACCCAGACAAACAAACAAATAAACAAAATCCATGACAGTTAGAACTAGAAAAACAATTAGCTCTGTATTCTCTTTCATACCTCATGTCCATTACCTGCCCCCAGGCCTCTCATCCCTCACTATATTTAGCTTTTCCAGCTCACCTCAAGGATTTTGCCAAGACACCTCATGGCCTTTCTCCAGACACTTCCACACTTATTCAAAAACACCCTTCTTCCTCTTCCCCCTCCTTTTTCCTTAGTACCTGCATCTCTGCTCAGGACCAAACCCAGGGCCTCCTGAATGTCAGGCGAGGGCCCTGCTGCTGGGCTGTATCATCTATCCGAAGTCTTTTTAGTTTCGACTTTGAAAGACTACAGTCCAGTGGTGTCTTAGCCTCCCAAGAAGCTGAAATTACAGGCTTGCCCTACCAAGCCCAGCTGCTGATTTTGTTAATATATTACATTTTCTGAAATTTTTGTATTTATTTATTTTCTTGTGGGAGCTAGGCGGGCAACATGGTGCACAATTTGTGGGAGTTGGTTCTCTCCACCACCTTTCGGGGTACCAGGTATTGAACTCAGGTAGTCAGACTTGACAGCAAGCACGTTTCCCTACTGAGCATTCTCATCTAGCCCCTGACTGCATCCCTTTATCTTGTATAATATTAGTGGGACCAGCCTTAATATTATACATCCCAGGGGCTCAGGAGAGAGAACTACTAACGGCGAGGACTATTTTCAGGAAATATAATCTCAGCACACCGAGTTCTATAGTCCACTTGCTTTAATTCCTCTGGCATAGCATTCTTTATACACAGCTTCAGTTCTGTTCTCATGTCTAGCTCCTTTCTTGCCTGATTTCTCTATATTTATCTACTGTCCCCTCTATCTTAATTCCTTCATCTAGCTCTTTCCCTTCTAGGTTCTCATCTATCTAGTTCTTTCCCCTATCAGCTCCTCTCACATCTCCTCTCTCATCTGGCTCTTCCTCATCTTCCATCTCATTCCTCTAGTCCTCTCTTTTAGCCCTCCATTCTAGTTCTTCCCCATCTCATTTTGTTCCTCTCAAGTTCTTACCCATCTAGTTCTTCCATTCTCTTTTCTCTTCTCTTTTTTTTTGTGCCCTGGAAGTCTCGGTATATATAGGGAGGGTCCGAGCTAAATTGTGTAAAGCTATTACTTAACATCCACCTCTCCTTGTGGTGTCTCCTTGTGGAATTTACCGTAAATCAGGAGACTTGCATGTGGGCTGTTATCATTGTTAGTCTACCTGGGACTAACCATGGGCGCCCACCTGGGTGGTGTTTCCTGTAGTCCTTGAAAGTGGCCAAGGGAGATAATCTGATTCCAGAGAAAGCCTTTCCTGAGGCTGTTCTCCAAATACCTGGAATGTGTATGTCCAGAGAGTGATCAGTCTACACTGTTAGCCCTTCTTAGGGAAAAGTCAATTGGGAAAGCTATGAAGGCACACATGATTTTCATAACAGAATACAGCTGATATATAACAAGCCAAGTAACACCAAAAACTCCTTGGGATTTGGCTTCCTCTGGAATTCCCTGATCCCTCCAGGTAGTGACTTTGCCATAACCAGCTGAGTTCTTATGATATATTCCTGCGGCCCGCAGCACCTTTACACAGTACAGAGGGGTAACTTCATGCCCTCATAGAACACTTAGTTTTCTGGAGCAAAGTGCTGTGGAAGTGTCATGCCCAGCTCACAATACCAAAAGATACCCTATCTTGGTCTCAAATGCTAAAACTAGGGAGTCTATCGGTTTAAGTAGTTCATCAAGATACCCTCAAATTCTCAGTAGAGAAAGCAGTAAACAGTCCTGAATGCCCAGATTCTGGCAGATCATGTAGTGGTTAACAGAAGCAAAGAAATCCATTTATCCCTGTTGACACCAGCTCCTTCCCCTCTTCCTTCCTGAGAATGAAAGAACAGGGTGTCGAACTGGAGTTCACCCAAGAGTGCCAGGATAAGTCTGGGTCCATCTGCACAGTGGAAGGAAACAGCACTTGGGGTTGAAAAGAGAACTCTGGGGCATTTTTATCCACTATTTTGATACAGACTTTTAAATACAAGTTCAATGAAGTGATTTTCTCCATTAGTCTGTAGATTTTTCATTAGCTGGGAAGTTTTTGTCTTCACAGTAGACAATGCTGGGGTGTTTTATCTTCATAGTTTGCCTGGTTAGAGAAGAGTTGTGATCTGTCTGTTAAGATGGTTTTCTTTCTAAGCATACGATAACAGTAACAATTAAGAAAGTAATTATGACCAGGTAGTGGTGGCACATGCCTTTAATCCCAGCACTTGGGAGGTAGAGCCAGGTAGCTCTCTGTGAGTTTGAGGCCAGCCTGGTCTACAGAGCAAGATCTAGGACAGGCACCAAAAACTATGCAGAGAAACCCTGTCTCAGAAAACAAACAAACAACAACAACAACAAAAAGTAATTCTGGGTATGAATGTCTCTATATTGGTTTTTAGCCAAGATGCCTGAAAAAAAATCTGATTCTGTGCTTTCTCACCAAAAGGTGGGTGAGTGACAAGTAGGTTACAAATGGTCATCAGCTGGGCCTCACTGTGAACTTCATCTGACCTAGACACATAGCACAACACATTCTTGTAGGGGCTCGATCTTCATGAGTCAGACTTAGCGATTTAAAGAAGTAAATATTTAAAGCTCATTTAATCCCAAGATCTGTTATTTTCTCTTGGAAGGGATGGCGATGGTGGGGGAGGGGAAGAAAGGGGACATCTTTGTGGTACAGACCACTGCACTATAGCTTTTTGGAGAGTAGAAACCCCGATACATATGTATGTATGTATGTATGTGTGTGTGTATGTATATATATATATATATATATATATATATGTATTTGTATATAAAGAGAGAGATACTGATATAGATATCTATGGTTGTACATATAAATATATAATCTTGGGTGAGCAATTACAGCTTCACAAACGGAGGGAAACATTAATAGAGCTGTATACCACCTGAGCCATTTTCCATTATATATTTCTATTCTCTATACCAGGGGGAAATTTGAAACTTTGATGTACACCGTATGGAAGCATCAGAAACTGCTAAGCCTCCTAAAATAGAAAGTAATTTGACAAAACTGCTTGCGTTCAAAAGAAAGCAGCCCATCAGGGCAGCCTAGTGGCAATCAGTGTAGGAGAGCCATTATGGGATGGGACGCAGAGAGAAACATTAGGGGGCATTAGTGGTCCCGTCCGGCGGCTGGGCCGTGGGCTGTCAGTGTGAGGGCAGAGGTGTTTCTGGTACTCAGGATTTTAGCCTGGCAGGAAGATTTACAGACGTGCTCCTCGCTCTTTGGATGTGGACACGCCTTTGACGCTGGCTGCTTCCGGTACTGCCTCCCCGTCCCAATATCATTATTTTAATGTTTTTAACCTACTTTTTTTTTTTTTTAAGTGCTCCAAATTTCCAGGGGTTTTCTAGCCATAAGAATATCTTAGTTGAAAAGCACACCAAATTCAGATGAGCTTTACATTTAAAAAAAAAATGATTTGGAAGGAGATTGTAATGTTGAAGGTAGAATGGGGATGTTAAAGGGTGGGATCTGATGACTGAAGGGTTAAGGGCGATTAGATGGAGTTTCCACCTTTGAGTAGGAGAGGCTTTTGACAGTCCATAAGTGATTTCCCAGTAATGTACTCAGGCTTCTCAGAGTCAATAATTTCCACCAATGGCTGATAATGATTATTTAAAAGCATTAGATCACATGAGAAACACGCCTTGCTGTTCAGAGCATGGCTTGGCGTCCTTGGATTTCAGGGCAAGGAAAGGAGCTTTCAGCCTCAGATTCTGAGAGGCTGTGAGCACATTTTCTAAGAGAGCATTCGTGTCTGGGCCTGGCTTCTTCCTAGATGGTGCACTTTAGACCATTCTCTGAGAATGTTAGCCTTAGCTTACATATTGACTGCAAAGCCTCCCGCCATCTACTCAGCTCCTATCTGCCAAGGCAGAGGCTGGTTTTGTTTCATCCAGTCCTGTGTTCATTAGGACCGCTTTTTGCAAGTGAAATTTATTACAATGTTGATCTCAGGCAACAAAAATCAGAGTCTTGCCAGCCTGTTTGGAAATGCAGTCCAAAACAGAAGAAAGGCGGCTAATAACGACTTGTTTTCCCTAAGTTCGCCAGCTCTGCTTCAGAAATGGAAGGGGCATTTAGAAATTGCAGGGGCCTGGCGGTGGTGGCGCACGCCTTTAATCCCAGCACTCGGGAGGCAGAGCCAGGCGGATCTCTGTGAGTTCAAGGCCAGCCTGGGCTACAGAGCGAGATCAAGGACAGGCACCAAAACTACACAGAGAAACCCTGTCGAGGGAGAGAGAGAGGGGAGAGAGAGAGAGAGAGAGAGAGAGAGAGAGAGAGAGAGAGAGAGAGAGAGAGAGAGAGAGAGAGAGAGAGAGAGAAAGAAAGAAAGAAAGAAAGATCACAGGGATCTCTCTTCAGAAGCGCAGCCTCTGATGTGGGAGGCCTCCAGTGGGACCTGAGAGTTTGTGTTCCTAAGCCCCCTAGCTCTGTTGATGCTCTGCTCCAAGAGTCATCCCGAGTAGGAAAACTCTAGAGTGCATCAAAGATCACCTTTGTCACATGTGACGGGACACTGACTGCCGGGTCACCTGGAAAGGGTTTGGGCAGTGTGCCTGTGCTGAGAACTCATCTAGGGAGTTGCAGAGGAACCGCACTGATTCTGGAGCCTCGTGCAAACTGCTGTCACATCCCTGCTTTAGGCGGTGGCATGGGGCTGCTTGCGGGAGTGCAGCACCCACTTATGAGAAGGGAGGTGGCGGGGGGGGGGGGGGGGGCAGTGGAGTCGGGAGGTCCTGCAGCACCTTCCCACCACTGATCCTTGTAGTTACTGAGCAGCTGAGAAGTTTCCCTGTTGGACCCAAGTGCCCTGTTTCTAAAAGATGAAACATTAATTGATGTATGTGTTTATGCATTGGTATGTGTATTATTATTTGTATATTTTTTATGGATAATTAATGATAAAAGTTTGGTTCTTCTAATTTCAACTGTGTACTGGAGCCAAGCCAGTCAAAACACACCTATAGGGTGTGTGCAGCCTGCTCCTGAAGGGGCTGCCATGCAGGCTGAGGTAAACGGCTAGATGGAACATCCTATAGGCAGGTGGCCTTCCTCCCTCAGCCAGCCGGACTCACATGGGTCCCACCGACGATGTGGGTTGAAAATCCCTGTTACCTGCGGCTGCTTCTCACTCTTCACATACGCACCAGCTCTGCACTGACCGCTTAGCATGTGCAAGGCGAGGTCTCGGACACCGTGAAGCGAATAAAATGAGTGAGCACCAAATCTCTGTTCCATAGAAAAAAAACACCTAAAACAGGAATAGCTGTCAGGAAGAAGCCACGGTGACTCTGAGAGCTCCGTGGTAAAGCAGGGAAGCAAATCCACCAGACTGTGTGCCGGGTCACGAGAGCAACAGCTCTCCTTTCATTTCCGGGGGCACCAGCAGCAGGAGGTGCGTGGCGGAGCGTGCTGGGGGAGCCAGATGTATGATTTAGAGAACAGCCCAGCATCCGACATCGTCACTGAGGAGTGCTGCTGGTTTTCTCTTCGGTGCATCCTAATTTTTAAAAAATACGCTTCTACCATGCTTGTGTATTCCTTACGGGGGGCAACCAGTAGGGGGCTGTAGCACACCCGTTTACAATGTGGGCCACCAAGGCAGAGGACCTAGGCTCAAATTCCTGCCTGCTCACTGCTTAGCTACCATGCCTTGGCGGAGGTCTGTAACATCTCTGTGTGCCCCTCCCCCCTCAGCTATAAAATGCAGCTGACGATAATACATACTCCACGGGGTTAATAAAATGATTAAAGATGTAGGAAGCACATGTTAAGGGACTTGGCCCCAGTCAGTGACAACTGTTGTTGTTGTGTAGCTGCATGTCATGTAAGAAGATGTGTGCTTCCCCTCCTCTGTCTAGATTTAGGAGACAGAGGATCGTTCAAAGCAGAGCATCATTTTAACCCCAAAGCCTTGATCTTTGTGACTGCTCTGCTTTGTGACCACCAGCCCTAGCCCAGCACTCAGTGGCCACCATTGTCACGTAATCTGGACGAACACTCCAGGACACTTCCAGCATGCAAATAGGGGAACTCCCATCTGGAATGAGGGTCCATGGGTTTGGACCAGCGTAAGGCAGGGAGATCTCAGCAAGGGAGGCAGCCCTTGCAAGTGTGTCCCACAAAATGAAACTTGTCACTGTGATACCTGACAAAAGGGCTATTCATCCTCTTGGGAGGGGAGAGGACTGGCTGGGAGGAGGATGGAATAAAAGGATTTAGATTTGGATCTGGACAGCAAGAGGAAAATATTTGCTTGGTAGAAACAGGGCTACCGTAAACCTCACTGAGGCGTGTTGACAGCACAAGTCCAGCACAAGTTGAATTTAAAAATACTGATGGAGAGAAATAGGTAAACAGCTAAAGGTGAACCTGTCAGAAGACGTTGAGATGCCAAACAAGGTTGCATTGCGTGGAATGGCATTTTGCTTCAGAACGGTTCTCAACAATGTTGCGGCTGCTCAGGAATGTGTATTGGAGAACTGACCGCCTAGTGCGTTTCCAGTTTTCTGTGTGAGCCTGTCAGAAGGTAAGGCCTGCTGCTAAGTGGAGCCTTGGCCTTTGAGTTCCTCCGTGGCTGGCTTTTCCTGCAAACAATTGTTTTGAAGTAATGACATGTTTTTTGTAGTTTATGGAAGTATTAATTTGATGTGCATGTGTATGCTCGAGCGTGTGCCTGTGAACTTCTGTTTGTCTGTTCCTTTGAGCCAAACATCCTCCAGCTGTGGCCCTTTCCCTGGCTGCATGTAAAGCCCATAAACAAAACCAGAAGCCATGGGAAAAGGGTAAAGAGCGCAATAGAAAAGAAAGCCCTGCTTCTGTGGAAAAGCCCGCCACTGGCTGAATCTTAAAGAAACGTTGATGGATCCCTTTCTCTCTATATTAATAGAACAAAGCCGCGCCCCTGGGGCAAAGAAGGGTTTCTCTGGATTGGAATCGGCTTCAGTCTTGGGCTAGTGCTCATTCCAGATGATGAAACTTTTACATCTCATTTTAAGAAATGGTTTGGGGGGGAAAAAAAAGAAAAGAAAAGAAATGAAGTGGTTCCCGGTGGTTATGGGAAAAAGAAAAATGGTGAACATCTGTCAGACAGGTCACTTTAAAGGATAGTTTTCATTCTCTGTGGAGCACCCGGCTCGGCTCACAGCGAGACCTCTCGGGCTGCAAGTTTTCGCATCTATTTTTATCCCGCAGTCTATTAGCTTCAGGGCAGGCTCCTTGCCTCCCCAAGCTCCAGTTCACACTGGGCCCTGAACTGGAGTCGGGTCAGCTGGCGGAAGCTCAGTGTGTCTCTCTTTTCCCTTTTTGGGAGCAGGAAAGGTGCTGTGGTGAAGAATCTGGGCCAAATCATTCAGGGAAGGTGACAGCAGATGGTGGGAAGGCTGGACTCTCTCAACAAGCCGATTGTCAGGGACGGAGTGAGCCTTACAGCAGGCAGCTGCCCAGTGCCCTGGAGAAAGAAGCCAGGCAGGCCGGGCGGGCGGGGCACTGTCTGAGGCAGAAGGGGGCAAGGACACTACAGCCAGGCACAGGCAGGCGCTTAGCTGGCTCTCCATGCCAGCATGAGTGGTAACCAAGGTACTGGGCAGTTGGCACTTCAGCCTGTCAGGATTCATGGGAGATTATTTAAGTGAAATTCTAAAGAGTTAAAGGATGAATTTGGACAGTGATGGAATGGATGACATCATCAGTCAAGAATCCCCATTGGATTTGGAGGGGAATTATAAAAAGGTAAGGGGGGAGCTCTTTTGTTTATAAACAATTGGACCATTTTTCTAAGTGGGAGGAAGGTTGCCAAATTCCACACACGGTGGTCACTGCCGTTAAAGAGTGAAGAAAAACTAAATGCACAGACTTAACCACAGTACGCTCTGAGAGTTCCAGATTTTTCCCAGCTTATAGTCTTTAAAATAACAACAGCTAAAGCATACACGTTATTGTTCTAGAGTTGAGAAAAATTCTACTGCTGCTTCATTGCTAAGCAACATTTTATGCAAAGAGATGTTTTTAATTACTGACATTTTAACAGTTTACTAGAAATAATGACTTGGTAGGGCTAACTGATCTTCTACATTTGTTGTTTTTAACAATGAAAAATAAAAAGTTTTACAGAGAAGTTTGGGATCTTACAAAAGTCAATACAATGTGAATTTTCTACTTGCCTTTCCTTTTGAAAGTCAGTAAATATATTTTGGGAATGTTTTATGTGATGATTGTCTGGTAATAACAGGCCCAAGTAAAAATAGCTTTAGTTATATGGGTGAGGTCATGAAATCAAACTACAAACATATACTTGTCTGTCCACAGAAGCCTAAACACACACTGTCTTTCTTACGTTACTATTTGACAAAAGTCAAGTGTAGTTCATGGCTGCAGAACATGTAGATAGGAGCCCCCATTGTAGACCTGGAAACAAAGATTTCTTTTCCTTCAGAAGTAAATATCAATGAAGGTAGTCTGGCAGGACAGTAAAACTTGGTGATTTTTTTTTTTAAAATCGATTAAAGATGTCATTGGTGTTCTCCCCCAGAGTGAGAATTAGGGAGAAGGTTCTAGCGTGTTCATTCCTCAAATCTGACAACTCTGACATCTGCTTCATCCTAAACCTAAGACTGGGTGTGAATAAGGAGTCTCTCTTGAGTACTTTTCCTTATTATTTCATAACCGTTCCTATTGTTTTTCCAGTGGGTAAAGCTTACACATGCAGGAGGCCTCAGTGACCAGGGCATGCTACCCTCTGTGTGTTTGCCTTGCCTTAATGATTCTCCACCAGGGACTAAGGGCTCAAGTGTGGTGATTTGGTGTCCTGAAACCCCAGCTGTCCACCCTTCCCCCACTTGGCGGAAGCCGGTATACAAAAGACACTTGGGACACTCTGCCATCGGTCAGATCACTTATCCAACCCTGCAGAGCAGGGGTGTAGTTCTCTTGTGACCTGTTTTCAGTGCCAAAGAACTGGTCACAGTTTTCTTTGTCAACTCTTTTTTTTTTTCAGATATTAAAAAAAAAAAAAAGTCAAGATCAGTTCACACGAGGGAAAAATGAAAGGCATACTGTTGCTAATTCGTTAACAATAAAATCATGGGCACTGTGCTTGTATCCTACCCAGGGACAGGGAGGCAACCAGATGCCCAGAATAAGTGAGCTGTGCTACACTGGCAACCCGAGACAGGGCTGGCCCAAGCTGCAGACATGTAGGGCTCAAAGGAGCTTTGAGGCACCACCTTCAACAAAACAGTGTCACCCACCGGAAAGCATGGGCAGTAGAAGGCCACGTGTGATTTCGGGAGAAATAGTACCTCACACGTTAGCACAAAACAAACAACCTATTAGGTGAAGCTTCTAGACATGTGGGGTGCACAGTGTTCAGGACCCTAAACATGAGTTGGCCCCACCATATCAGCATCTTAGTTCCCCCAAGTGCCTTCGTGTGTGTGTGTGTGTGTGTGTGTGTGTGTGTGTGTGTGTGTGTGTGCGCGCTTGCGCGCGGTACCCACACCTGTGGTCACTGTGAAGGCTTCATTAGGCTTAGAGAAAAAAAATGTCATTTCATTAAGAGCTTCTAGTGAAATAAAGCAATATAGGCTTTTTTCCCCAAGTGCAAAGATGAGAAAAAAACAGTTCTCATAAAAAAAAAATCACTTTACCTAATTAGAATCTTCCTTTTCAAAGCTTTTTTTTTTTTTTTTTTTCCTCTTCAGTGTTTTTGGTCTTTGGTTGACTAAGGAAAAAAATAAATTAAATACCCATAAAAAAGTATTTTGACCTTGCATCCATCAGTTAAATGCATTGGAGACTGTGCCTCAAGTATACATTTATTTTAGTCCAAAATTATACTAATTTACCATTGTAAATCTAAACGTCTAAAACATACGCAAACAGCTGAGAGAATAAAATGCTTACAAATGAAAACAGAAGTCCTAATGAGACCTTCCTTCCTTTTCTGTGAACTCTCCCCTCATTGAGGCCCATTATCAAAAACAGTTGGAAAATCAGTGTGTGCTGCCCAGGTGCCATACAATTCCCTGGATGGGTCACATTAATAAATACCACATGTGTATAGGGATTGTTTTACAGGGCTGTTTTAAAGTCAGACAAACAGCCTGCGGGATCGGGGAAAGGTCACTTTCCAATGACTAAAATTAGGTTCAACAAGGCACAGGGAGGAAAAGATGCATCTGTCCCTTTTCCTTGGGGAAGGCCCTGCCTAGAGGAAAGATGTTTTATTAAGAACCTGCTTTATCCACTAATGATAGTAAAAAGCAAACCAAACAGAGAACAGATCCTGCACTTGGGAGGAAACGGAGATCCTAGCCGTGTGGAGGATGTGTGCTTAGCCTGGTTCTTCCTGCTTGACTGTGGCCACTTCTGAGTCACTTGCTCAAGCATCCCACAGAGGCCGGAGCCACGGCTGAGCCGTGTGTAGCACCCACGTGGAAGCTCACAACCACCTGTAAAACCAGTTCCAAGGGATCTGACACTCTCTTCTGGCCTCCTCAGACACCAGGCACACATGTGGTACACATACATATGTGTAGGCGAACACTCGTATTCTGAAAAATAAATAAATCTGAAGAAGAGGAAGAAGGAAGAAAGAAGGAGGAGGAGGAGGAGGAGGAGGAGGAGGAGGAGGAGGAGGAGGAGGAGGAGGAGGAGGAGGAGGAGGAGGAGGAGGAGAAGAAGAAGAAGAAGAAGAAGAAGAAGAAGAAGAAGAAGAAGAAGAAGAAGAAGAAGAAGAAGAAGAAGCTGTCCTCCATCATCTGCCAACAACCTTGTTCCTCGCTTCTACACTGCAGCAAGGTCTCGGAAGGGAGGCTGAGTCTTCCCTCCGGGAGCTTAGGATCCAGGAGGGCAGGCACAGAAAAACATGCTACAAGAACAGCTGCTGCCTGCAAGAATGTCCACAGCCAACATGGACCTCCGAAACTTTCCCCCGAGGCTGCGCCAAGGTAGAGGATATCTGAATGACCATCAGCGGAGAGAGGGAAGGGAGGCCTGAGTAATGGTTTAAGCACACAGCCCAGGACGGGCTCTGGCCCTGAGGAAGCCCGGAGAAGCTGGCTTTTGCTCTCTGTTCCCAGGCCACGGTGCACACAATGAGGGAACCAGTGCGGTCCCAGGACCTGGCAGGCTCAGCTTTGTCCTACAGAGGTGTTGTCCCCGGTGGCTTACATCTAATTACAGTGGAGGATTAGGGAGGACCCTGTGGAAGAAAAAAAAATTAAAAGGCTGGAAGGGAAAATATTTAAGTGAAGCCACAGCTGCGCCTCATGTTTTTTTTAAAAGGTGAATGGAAATGGCTGCCTGAGATAAACTGCGATAAACAGGAACCCGGAATGCCAGCTGCCATTCCTGACAGGCTCTGCCCTCCCCACACAATTACTGAGGGAAAGCAGCGGCCGACCTCCATTAACTCTCCCGGCTCCCGGCTCAGGCATGCATATGCTTGAAGAACCACGTTAGTCACCCAAGCCTGGGCCCTGCCTCCCCCTCGGCCACCTGGGGGAAATCTCCTCCAGCTTAGGGGCCAGGGTCTCCTTTTCTTCAGAACGAGGAATCAAATGTCCTTAATATGAAGCCCTCAGCTTCAGGATCACCCAGTGGCCCCACCTCAATCAGCCATCATGGTCAGGAAATGGGCTGTTTCTAGAATGTCCAGTGAAACACTGAGAAAACCGTGTGTACCCCTTTCTTGTCATGGCTTCCTTCCTTCTCCTCTGCTTCTCTTCTCAGGAATTGTTTTAGGATGCTAGCTCTTTTCTTTTGGGAGTCAGCATAGTATTTTATTAAAAGAAATACAAAGCTGGGTGGTGGTGGTGCACACCTTTAATCCCAACACTCAGGAGGCGACAGAGGCAGGTGGATCTCTGGGAGTTCCAGGACAGACAAGGCTGTTACACAGAGAAGCTCTGTCTCAAAACAATAACAACAAAAGATATTGCATGCCTTTAATATCAGCACTTGGGAGGCAGAGGCAGGCAGATCTCAGTGAGTTCAAGTTTGAGTCCGGCCTGGTCCACATAGCGAGTTCCAGGCCAGCCAAGGCTACATAGTGAGACATTGTCTCAAAATAAAACACTTTTTAAATGGCTTTTAGTAGATTCACAAGCTTGTGCAAGCTACTATTTAGTTCAAGAACATTCTATTTCCCTTAAAAGAAACCTGGGACTGTTAGCAGTCACCCCGCACCCTTTGTCCAGTTCGCCTTTGGCAGCTACTTTCTGTCCTGATGGGCTTACTTGTTCCACATAGTTCCAGCACTTTAATATTTTTACCTTCCTACCCTCCTCATCTTGCCCGCTCTTCCATTATGCCCAGCTTCAGGTACCATTCATAAACTATCAGCTACCATTTTCTCTCTGCACCAGACAATATGTTGAACACTTCCTATTTCTTTTAATTGTCCAAACAACCTGAGAAATAGATATTATCTCTTTAAAAAAAAAAAAAAAAAAAAAAGACAAAACAAACCCGAGGCTCAAAGAGTTTCCGTAACCTCAAGTAGTGTCGGTCTCCACCCTGGATCCTGTGTCCCAGCCTCTGCTCTACCCTCTTCTCAGGTCATCCACGTGTTCCCACTCTCCCAGACCCTGAGTCCATCCTTCCCATGGGTTGAAGGCACTGGTTTCCTGGCAGTTGACCAGGGCCGTTTTATAACTAGGCAGTGTCTTGGACTGTTGTGTTCCTGACGGTGATGCTGAATGACTGTGATGGGCTTCTCAAATGGCACCCGTTAAAAATAGAGTTGCCAGATAACACTGTCCTGTGCAGAAGTCATCTGGGCACGCAGTTGTTTGAGAACTAGAAATGAGTTCAGGCTGTTCCCAACAGCTTCTGTTTGGGATAGGCTGCTCGGGGGGTGGGAAACCAACTGTATACCCTGTTAGGGTTTCGCTTGAACACTTCTAGCAGTCAGGTTCGACAGTTATACTTTCCCCCCCCATCACCAAAGTTCCCATTCTAAGTAACTACTGAACTTACAATTGTAGCACAAATCCTATTTGGTCTTAATAATAAAAACCCGGAGTCAGAAAGCAGGGTGAAAGCTGAAAGATCAGAAAATCAGAGCAGCCAGCCTGAAAATACAAACAACAACAGGTCTTTGTTAAACACCTTTGTTCTAGTCCATAACAGTCAGACTGGTTCCCTATCAGGGCCCTTGTATATCAACGCTTATTCCCTCAGAGCATGGGAAGGCAGACAGTCAGCAACCCTGTTCAAAACCACCTTCACGGTCACACTAATGTAAACACCTCATCCCATAAACTAATAGCCCAGCACTTTTGATGTCAGCCATTCTCAGGAAAAACAGATGAACTTGCCCCCATGGTGGCCCTCCTGGATAATAGGTATTCAAGGCCAGCTTTCCCAAGTCGTGCTCCTGAAATTTCAAAGGCAATCCAGGAAACCTGCAGCTGACATTTCTTCGTGACCTTTTGGTAGAATGTTTAGTGTAAGTGAGATGGAAAATGTCAGAAATACTAAATGAAAAGGAAAGCGTCTGGGCTTAATATCCATTCAGCCACACGGTGGAAAGATCCAATGCCATTTAGCGACTGTATCCACTCATAATTTAAAAGCACTTCCCAGGGAATAAAATAAAGTGCAAGAATTTGAAATAACCTGCATTAGACAAGTATTTATGCACTTTGGCATTCAAAGGTATTCCATTTCTTTCTCATAGAATGCTATTTTCCTATTCTGAGCTTGTTACAAATCCATGGTTTATCTCAGCAAGAAAATAATTAAAAAGTATCGGCCATATACCCAAGTTTTCTTGCTTACTGTTTAATTCCAAAGAAAGTCACTGAAATTTGCCACTGAACAAATACATCTTGTACTTTTGCTTCCTGATCTTTCAAAGCCTCAGCCTCGCCCACCCTGGAGAGCCACCTACAGTTATTACAGTCCAGCTGTCTTCCAGGCAGAGGAGAGAAACAAGTGACCGCCATTTCCTAAAGGAAGAGTGCTTTTTCCACAGGGAGCGTCAGATTCCCAGTTGGGTTCCCTGGTGGATGCTGCTAATGGTGATGAACTAGGTATCACAAGGTGATAGATTGCATGGAGGCAAGAAGATCATCAATTGCTTCAAACAAGCATCCTCACAGGGTCTTAGGGGAGGCCAGACTGCTACAGATCACGTGGTCCTGGCTGCAGAGGCTGGACATGCTACATGGAACAGATGTGGGCATGGGGGAAGGGGAATTAGCACTGTGCATCTGAACGTCAGAGCAGCAGCATCTGGAAGCTGCACCCTCTCAGCGCCAGCCCAGGCCTGAAGCAGAAGCGTAGCCTGTGCTTTTACAAGCCTTCTGGGAGACTGCCATGCACATTCGGGTTAGGGATCTACTGACTCAAAGAAATGTGTCACCCACAGTGAGCGTGTGTGTGTGTGTGTGTGTGTGTGTGTGTGTGTGTGTGTGTGTGTGTGTGTGTGCGTGCATAGTCTCCACTCAGCATACTGATGTCTCAGCAGCTCCTAGAACCCTGACTCCCATTGGGCGAAGGAGACCAGTGGTTCCTGAGATGATACAGCCCATATTACTTAGGAAGTTCTTCCTCTGTGGACACCACTGTCCTTGTTAGCCTTGTCGAAAGTCTGGTTGTCTCTTCCTATCTGTGTGGCATTGCTTCCAACACCCCCCCCACACACACACACACACTCACACAGATAGCAGATTCAAGTTCAAGTCTCCAACATAAAGTAATGCAGAGTTCTCATACACTTTGTCATACTTGGTACAATACAGAGAGATGCCTTGTATGTAGTCACTGTGTTGTTTGGGGAATAGCAAGAATGAAGTGTGTGTACATGCACAGTCCAGACAGATTCCCCCCTCACGCACTTTCAACCCTCGGTTGTGGAATCTCAGACGTGGAACTTGTCGTCGACAGGGAAACCCACTACGTTTACTTTGTGCTTTTGCAAACAATCCTTTCCGTTTGTAGCAGCCCAGAAGATGGAGAAGGGGCGGTCAAGTCAAGGCTCATGAGCAGTCAGTGCTCTTACCACGGAGCCATTCTCTGGCACCAACAACGCCATCCCACAGCAGTTCTGTGCAGTTTCCGTCAGTTAGGTCCTGGGAGTTCTTAGGCATATATATATATATCTTTGGGGGAGATTACATTCCTCTGAGTCTGGCAAGCCTTTCTGGCATGGTTACATCACGTGCATGAGTTAGGAGGAGGAAGCCCTTGCTGTTGTCTCGAACCCCAGTGACTTTTTTATTGGGTTTGGAGTGTTGTTGCCCAGGGAGTGTTCCTTATGCCTCACAGATGTGTCGCCACACAAACACTATGTGCCAGTGCAGTATATTTTAGAAACGTAAGACATACCTAATCCTTCCTTGGAAATGTCTGTGCAGAGTATCATGTTACATGACAAGTACCCCTGGCTTTAGAGACACCTAGATGCCACCAGCGACGTAGCATGAGCCAGACGTGAGCCGGAGGAGCTTAGGAGAGAATTCGGGAATGATACAGCTGTATTAATATAAGGGAAGGATTCACGCTGTGTCCTGAAAGCAGCATGGAAAGGACCTGGAGACAGCTGGGTTTCAAATAGACAACGTCTACCCAAGCAGAACAGTCTGTTAGTTCCTTTAGGACATGCTCTTCCTACCACATTTGGGGAATTGCAGTAGATCTATTTCACACTGGAAAAGAAATCTAAGTGCCCTGTAAGATCCCTGCAGCTTGCACAACACCCTTGAAGGCCCCTGTAAGCCTTACCTGCCCAGGCACAGTGTGGGGCAGTAAGGAATGCAGCCGTGGCTGAGGACAGAACTGTCTGAGGCGGATTAAGGGTTAACCATGGAGGGCTGGGCGGCGGCGGCGGCGGCGGCGGCGGCGGCGGCGGCGGCGGCGGCGGCGGCGGCGGCGGCGGCGGCGGCGGCACACGCCTTTAATCCCCCCACCCCACCCCCACTCAGGAGGCAGAGGCAGGCGGATCTTTGTGAGTTTGAGGCCACCCTGGGCTGCAGGAAAGGTGCAAAGCTACACACAGAGAAACCCTGTCTCAAAAAACAAAAACAAACAAACAAACAAAAAAAGGCTTACCACCTAAGACCAGTTTCCTTTCCATCTTGGTTTGGAACAGCTTTTCTGTCTTGTGGCCATGAGCCACTCTCCCTCAGTTGCTCTTTGGCTGTTTGCTAACAATATCAACTTCAGACATTTCAGTTTTGTTTTATGAGGGTCTTTCCCAAGACTTTTGAGTAGTGTCCTCGGCCCTGCTGGCTGTAGTACATCCAGACAGGGTTGTTTTGTGTTGGTGTCTCCCTTTCTCTGCCGGCTTCAACCTGGGGCATCTCTGGTCTCCGGGAGGTGTGAGATCCAAATGCCCTCCGGATAGAATTCCTCAGACAATAGAAGATTCTGGCTTTGCTAGTAATCGGAGTTATGGTACTTGGAACACTTGGACTCAGACATTGTAAAAGAGAGGGCTGAGCTGAGTTGATGAGGAGAGTGTCTGCCAGGTGTTTGGAGACACCTCTGTCTACAGTTGGCCCGTGGTAAGAGATGCTCTGCAGCGCAGTGTTTTGTGCTTTTCTGGGAAGGCATCACATCTGTGTCAGAGAAGAAACTGATCCATAACTCTAGTCCCACAGTGTGTCTTCACCATAGTGCCCACCATTATCGTTAGCCTGCACTCTGTTCTTCACAAGGTGCAAGAGAAGAAAGATCTAGAACCAGAAAGCATACACTTAAACCCTAGATCTTCTCTCTAACTATTAGGGTAACCTCTAGTTACCCTCAGTTTCTCATCTTCTAAACGGAAGTCATTGGAGGATTAACCGTTAGGTTACCATTTATTGCTGGCTACCTCACCACCAGCCATCTGCTGAGACCTCTCTTAGTTAACTCTCCATCATCAATGGAGATTAGTTTCCGGTCTGAACAGAGAAAAGTCTTCCACACACGAAAGCCACCAGCAACGTCACAGAGGACGCAAACTATTGACTTAACCCACAAAACACAGCTAAAAGTCAAAAGGACAAATTCCCTTCATGTAGCGAATTTCAAACCCTCAGATCTCTGTAGAAAAATAAGCAAACCTAGGAATAAGTAATTCAGAGGGAAGAAAATACAGTAACACAAACACTTAACCATTTATTCTCATGGATAAACGGAAGGAGTGAGAATGAAGAGTACGTGAGCGCCTGTCACACTAAAAAAACGGCAGCAGCCAGCACTCCGTGCTAGCCGGAAGGCAGCAGAAGCCCACTTTGCATTGCTGGTGGGCATGTGAACGGAAGCAGCTTTTCTTTGGAGCAATGTGACAAGATGTGTCA
This sequence comes from Peromyscus maniculatus bairdii, assembly GCF_049852395.1. Taxonomy (NCBI): domain Eukaryota; kingdom Metazoa; phylum Chordata; class Mammalia; order Rodentia; family Cricetidae; genus Peromyscus; species Peromyscus maniculatus. Next base: position 49,857,307 of record NC_134857.1, read on the forward strand.
AGAGCTTCCACAAATGTTCACTCCCAGCTGATCTGACAATCCCACTTCCAGGAACTCGTCCCTGGGAAATCATCAGCCATGTGGGCAGGGATTTATGTAAAGATGTTATTTTTAAGTGGACACAACCCCAAGTGGCTAACAGTAGAAGGAAACTCCGTAGGGTGGGATGATAAGCAATCATTCGAAAGTGTGCTTTTAAAGAGCATGAGGTGCTCTATAGAAAATCTTCAGTATATGCACAAAATTTTTTAAAACTAGGAGGAAATATACCAACTGTTAGCAATGATCTAAGTAATGGAATTGTTGTTAACCTTTCTTTATATTCTATTTTCCTTAATTTTTGTTCAGTGGAATCCAGAAAGGGAAATGGGGAAAATGTTTTTAGTGCCCCTCCACCAACACCAATATCTGTAGCACTGTGTATTCCAGAAAGAATGGACAAGAAACCAAGGGTGTGTTGACACAGAACAATGGGATAGGTGTTGCTCTTCCTTCGTCAGTACTCCCTTCAGATCCAGACCAGTTTTGAACCAGCAGATTGTTGACATCAATCATGGACACTCACATTATCTCCTGGTTTTTATTTAGATATTCAATTCTACTTAATAGTTTTCTGACTATTGAGGACTTGTGGTTGAGACATAGGCTCAATGATTTGAGCTAAATCTGTGCTAACTGCAGGTGGTCTGGGCTCTGGTTCACTGCGCTGGTCTGTGTTTGAGAGGGCAGTAGGGCAGAGGGAGGGGCCCGAACTACAGTTGTGAGTGCTTACCCAAATACAAGACATCCCTGCTTCCCTCATAAGGACTCTCTTAGTGCTCAGGATTGGAGCAGGGCAACACACAGAGTGAAATTCGTGTCTTCCTTCTAAGAAACATCTGTATGAAAATACTAGCTCTTAGTTTTACAGAGTATCTTTGGTATGTGCCAAAATGGGAGGGAGGTGTATTGATAGATATCACTGCTAAGTGTCAATTAAAATAATGCTTATGTATTCAGAATTCAAGTCTTAGAGAAGAGGAGCGTAGAGGTGAGCGTTCTTTGAATTACAAGTTTTTTAACCTTCTGAAATTCAGTGTCTGGATCTAGCACCCCAGGATGTGTATTTTAAACACACTTAGTTCAGTCTAACATAGGCTGCTGAGGCCAGAACATGGGAACTGTTGTAAAATACTATACTGTCATATTTTACTGTGCCGTCCAATGTGGTATCCATACTCATCCCCGATGGCTTTTGAGCCCCTGAAATGAGGCCAGATTGACTGAGGAACTGAATTTAAATTTTAATTAACCAGTTGTTAGATTGAAATGCAGACAGCCACCTGTGACCACATGCGCTGTGAGACAGAGCAACCCTTACTGCGTTCAGCCTTTCACACGAGTCATTTGTCAGCCCGTCCTTCCAACCGGATATACAGTTCATCGTTCTGACACAGGAGTGCACAGATATGGCTCTAGAACCTTCTGTAGGGAGAACACTGGCAGCACCAAGTCCTGTAACCGGCGGGGGTGGGGGTGAGGTGGGGGTAGGGGGTGGGAGGAGTCCTTAGCAACCTGCTCATCACGTGAAATGGTCCCACTCATAACCTTTTCATCCCACCAAAGAGAACCCCCCAAATCTTCTCAGCCCAGGTTTCCTGGTGGCTTTTGTAGTAGTTTTATTTTTTAACTAAGGAAATCATTTCTGATCTCCTCCCCCGTTGTTTAAAGGGCTTAAAAGTTCAGCATGGTGAATTTTTATGGGGCTTTTAATAGGAAGCCGAGTATTGTAAACACACCCAGATGATCACAGTAGCATAGTTCAAGTCTTTTTACTATGCATGCTTCGAATCAAAATATGAGACCGATGAGGCCAATTACAACTCTCCAACTCTCACAGGCCTTATACACGTGCTCACACATACTCTGGTAATAGGAGGCAAACGCCTAGACAGAAACAGTCATCATCCCCAGCAAAACTGGAAGCCCAATGCGGGCAGATGGGGTATTGGTCTTGTAAGGCTCTGAGCCAGACCAAGCTACGGCATCAGCCAGCTCACAGAATCCAGTGTGCGTGACTCAATGAGTCATTGTTCTTGCTGTCGAGGTGTCGGCTGAAGGGGCATACAGGGGAGAGAGAAGGAAAAGTCGGGGGAAAGCCTCATTTGGGGCCAGAGTGACTGAATTTAGGAGGAATTGTTGGCCTCCCTGACCTGACTAGTAGGTGATGGGCAATTGTTATGAACCAACTCCATCTAGTCGGGTGGAATGGATTGGCACCACAGTGATCACCTAAACTAGAGATCAAAAAAAAGGCACCAAAGAACTGGAACTGGAGCCAGAAGAGACTGATTTCATTTCAGCTTTTAATAATTGAAACCTCTCTGGACTAGAGCCCATTTATTTTTTGTCTGGTGTTACAGTCCAAGAAATTCAGTAAGGTGGACTCCCTATGCTTGTGACATGTCTGCCCACTGATCAGCACTTTTTTTTTTTCTTGAAAATTTAGGCACAAAAAAATGAGAGAGAGTCTATCAGACAGAAGTTGGCCCTTGGAAGCTTCTTTGACGATGGCCCCGGAATCTACACCAGCTGTAGCAAAAGCGGGAAGCCCAGCCTTTCCTCCAGGTGAGTGCGCTTTTGAGTTGGTTTTCTGGTGTGTACCGTGTGGTGCCTGTAGGTCTAATAAAGGACACGCCTGTGTCCTTTTGTGGTTAGTTCAGGGTTCTAGGCAGACCCCTTCCCACTTGTGTGTTCCTTTATTTTCAGTGGTGATTGTTGCTATGGCCCATTGCGCAGTGGCGGGAAGTGATGTTTTTATATTTCATTGGTCTTTGAAGAGAACACTGATTTCACAGTGTGGGGGATGGGTGATCAGGCCACAAGCCTAAGCAAGTGATACCTTTCACCTGTGGCAGACCACCAGATTTCCCACAAAGCAGCCCCAAAGTCACCCAGAGTCCCCCTTAATACGTTTGATTGCAATGAATACCATTACACGAGATATATAACTCTCACTTTGATCGTTCAGTGTTTATTACTGTTCTTCACTTGTCTGCTAGGTAGTTTTTTCTTGGTCTTTATTTTAGGATATCATTACTCACTTAACCATTAGTTCTTTCAAGAGGTTATTGGTAATTTGCATAGCTTTCCTTTCCAAATAAAATATGTTAAGGTTCCCACTTTGCCAGGAAAAGAGAAAAAGCTTCTGAACTTTTAACACGTTTATATGGGGAATTGAGGTGAAGGTTCTGATTCAGTGTGTCTCAGCTGAGCTTGAAACCCTTTATTTCTGTACCACTCCCAGCTGAGGACCATGCCACCATTCTGGGGGCTAGTGGATACTCCCACTAGTAGATAATTTTCAAAAGTGTTACATTCCAAGCGCTTGATGAAAGCATAGAACATTGTTTCCATGAAGAGAGTTGTAACCAAAGATCCATCAACACTCCTTGATTCCCTCCACCCCCACCCCCATCACATCTGGTTCTCTGTCTTTTGAGCCGGAAGCAAACATGCCCTATGTAAGTACTGCATATAATGACAACATTAAGCCCAGAGCCAGCAACAAATGATAGCGCCTTGCATTCATTCAGTCAGAAGATGACTGCTGTATCTCTGCTTCATGGGAGACCCAGAATTAGGCAACCCAATATCTACCTAGTCCTGCCCTGTCTGATTTTACTAAGCCTTGTCTGGGGCTTGGAGAGCCCTGTAAATCAGCAGCGATCAGAGGCAGACACATGCTCACACGAGTGCATGTGTTCCAAGCAGTACAGGGAGGTGGGTGCCTCAAGAGCACACTCTGGTTTGCCCATGGAATGTTAAGGCATCTCCTCCTTAGCTGGGTACTGGCCTTCTCTTCCAGTATTGCCCTCAGGAGCTAGAAAGTTAGTCTGCCCCCTGGCCTTTCACCTCCGGGTAGCTGTGGCAGAAAGGTTCTGGCCTGGAGACCTGCAGGTTTGTCTTACCCTACTTTGCATAATGAGAATAACAACTCATTTCATTTTACTCATCCTGACTTTTCCTGAGTGCAAAATGAGGAGACTGGGCCTTACAGATTTTTGCTCTTGCTCTCTGCTCCACCCCCAGGGGACCAGAATGTCTTATCTAGATGCCCCACCTGTCTTGGCACACTGTTACATCCCTCTGGCACAAATGGGAAGCTTTCTTTGTAAACTCATACCTCTGTGTTCTTATCAGGTGTGTTTAATATATTTGTGATACATGTCATGCAGTTTGATAAAATGCATTTACTTATTAATGAAATGTGTGTTTACATATATCCATGAAGGTGGCAGTGACCATATTCATCGTTCCTTGACCCCCATACCCTGCTCTATTATAATGTAGAGAACTGGGTATTGTAATGTGTGTATACACACGTGCCAGCATCTTGTTCTGCTCTGTAGAAGGAGTACACTCCAGCTCCTTGGCTGCTACTTTGGGTGTTTACCTACATATCTGTACATAAAATGCTTATGTGCTCAGGTTTTAGTTTAAATAGCCATCTATTATTTCTCTGAGTTTGAGGCCAGCCTGGTCTATAGGGTGAGTTCCAGAACAGTCGGGGCTACATAGAAAAATACTGTCTATGGGAAGGAAGGAAGGAAGGAAGGAAGGAAGGAAGGAAGGAAGGAAGGAAGGAAGGAAGGAAGGAAGGAAGGAAGGAAGGAAGGAAGGAAATAAAATTGGGATTTATCTTTTATCACATTCTGCCCACAAACACGCCCTCCATTCTTCTTTTCATTCTCCCTTTGTAGTTACAGCACAACTTAGGATCGGTTAACTATCAAATGTGAGTGTTCTTGAGAGCAGACATTATTTCACCTGAGCCATATAACGTGTTTGAGTTACTTGAGGCACACTGCTGTTTGACGTGAATAGCCAGTTCCTCTTTTGTACTCTCTGCCCATGCATGCGTCGTTTTGAATTCCACAGTCTGCTCTCCTAAGTGAATGCAGTAGTTTATGTAGCCACTTTTGTAATGGTGGGCACTGGGATGTTCTGGAATGCTTGCGGCTGTCACATGCTGCTCAGAAACCCTCTTGTCCATGTCTTCTGCACAGGTTGGAGAATTTCTCTTTAGTGTGCACACAAGGGTGGATTTATGAGGAAAATACATGAATGTTCCCACTGATGACATAATGACAATCATTTACCAACCTGGTAGTCACAGGATACTCTCCTAGCAGGAGTCTTTCAGAGACCCCGTGCCTCTGAGACCTTTCAGCACTTTGTATTATCTTTGAAAAACTATTTGTTAGTTAAGTAGGAATATGGCAGCATTTCGTGTTGTTAACTAGTTGCATATTCTCTTCTGTGAAAAGTCTGTGTCTTATTTCAAATTTCTGGTATTCTTCCTCCTCCTCCTCCTCCTCCTCCTCCTCCTTCTTCATGTGTATGCGTTTCCTTATCAAGGTTATTTAGTCATAATATTACTCATTATATTATTCCATATTATGAATCCTAAATACACATTGCAAATATCTTTTCTCAGCTTGTAACTTGTTTTTCACTTCCTTATGTGTTTTGTGACTATAAGTCTTGATTTTAATATAAGTAATTTTTTTTTCTGGTCAGTGTTGCCTATAATTTTGTGTAAGAAATCCTTACCTGGGCATGGTGGTACTTGTCTGCAGTCCCCACCCACAGGAAGTGTAGGGAGAAGGGTCAGAGCTCAAGGCCCACCTGAGTAGACAGCAAGTTTAAGGTGAACCTGTGCTACAGAAAACCCTGTCTCGAAAGCCAAACAAAACCTATTTCTACCCATAGTCCTGTAGATATTTGCTAGTCCTACCAAAGGTTGAAAGTGTTGGTTTTTTAGAAATCTATAATCTGTCAATTGATTTCTTTACAAGGTATGGGAGAGAAGACTGCTTTCTTCTTCCTCTTTATAGCAACCATTTTATTATGTTTAAATCAAAGAGAAATTCTCACCTGTGCAGAAGACATGGACAAGAGGGTTTCTGAGCAGCATGTGACAGCCGCAAGCATTCCAGAACATCCCAGTGCCCACCGTTACAAAAGTGGCTACATAAACTACTGCATTAAACATAATTAATTAATTAATTACCTCCTCCACTCACTGATCTCTCAGATCACTCCTGCTCGTGCTTTACAATCATGGGAATATTTATTTTACTTGTTTATTTCATTGTTCCTACTCTTGCTCCAAAACTTTATTTATTTATTTATTTTAATTACTATAGCTTCAAAATACATCCCAGTATTTGGATAGTCAAGTCTCCTTAATTTTTTCAGTCAGACAAAAAAGAAAATTAATGCTTTTAATAAAATGAGAGAATACATCTTGGTTTTTTTTTATTCCTTCATATAAATTTAAGTCATCTTATAAAGTTCAATAATTTCATAGATTTTTTTAAAGATTCTCATTGAATCTGTGTATAGATCAATTTAGGAAGAATTACATTTTCACAGTATGAAATCTTCTTATCCATGAACACAGTCTATCTTTCCATCTATGAAGTCTTTTTGAAAATAAGGATTTGTTTTTTTTCCATTTAGAGATGCTGCACATGTTTTGTTAGACTTACTTCTAGAGACTTCCTGTCTTGACTCTTTAAATTCCCTTTAATAAAGCTTTCTTGTGGCTTGCTGCCAAAGAGAAAGAATTGCAACTAACTTCTTAAGCTAGCCAACCCCCCTTTCTACCACTTCCTGTGGCGGGGGGAGGGGTCAAACCTAGTCCTGGGAGTGCTAGTCCGTGCTCTGCCACTATGCTATACCACCCGTGGGTCTTATACTCACTTTACTATCGCTGATATTACTTCTGTAATTTCTTATAGCAGTCTGTGGGTTACAAAGATTCTTTGGGGATTTGTAAACAATCTCTTTTACCAAGTGCAGTGGCTCAATTGATTTCTCCCCAGCCTCTGGCCCCTGTTTTCTTTCTCTGTTTCTTTTGTACTTGACTTTGGACTTTGTATTTGAATACAGTGAGGATTAGAAATCACTGTGGGTACAATCATTAGCTCACTCCTCATACTGAGTAGACTGGTTCTGCAGTCGCCTTTTTAGAGGGACAGTAACTATATGTCATATCTAATTACTCTTTGTATAGAATTAGTAATGTTCCCCTGTATTGATAATTTACAAAGAACCTTGATGGTAAGTGGGCGATGAATACTACCACATGATTTTTCTTCATTGCTAAAATAATTTTGTCACTTACTTGATCTTGATCTGTTAGTGAATCAGTGAAGTACATTATAGATTTTCAAAATATTGAACCATCTTTGCATATCCAATATAAACCTAAGCTAATTGGTATAAACTTTTTTCATATTCTTAATTTTTAATATCTTACTTAAGATTATTACATTTATATTCATGATTGGCATGGGTCTTTTTATATTCTTTTCTTTTTTTTTAAGATTTATTTATTTATTGTGTATACAGCATGTATGACTACAGGCCAGAAGAGGGCACCAGATCACATTACAGATGGTTGTGAGCCACCATGTGGTTGCTGGGAATTGAACTCAGGACTTCTGGAAGAGCAGTCAGTGCTCTTAACCTCTGAGCCATCTCTCCAGCCCTTATATTCTTTTCTTAAAATATTTTGTCTGATTTTAGAATTATCTGGCTTAAAAATGGGCTGGGACTTATGTTTCTTTCCAGTTGTGCCCCTGATGTCTACATAATATTGTAATGATCTGCTTCTATGAGGTCGGTAGAACTCACCTGCGTTGGTCTGTTGTGTACGTGTCTGTTTCAACAACGGCTTGCATTCCTTGAGAGATACTTGATTGGGCTGGAGAGATGGTTCAGAGGTTAAGAGCACTGACTGCTCTTCCAGAGGTCCTGAGTTCAGTTCCCAGCAACCACATGGTGGCTCACAACCATCTGTAATGAGATCTGGTGCCCTCTTCTGGCCTGAAGGAACACATGCAGGCAAAACACTGTGTACATAATAAATAGATAAATCTAAAAAGAAGGATACTTGATTGTACCTGTTTTTTCATTTTTTAAAACTTTCTTTTTTAATTGACTCTTCATGTCTTTCACATCATACATCCCAATCCCATCTATCTCCTGTACCCTCGCATCTGCCCTCAAAATAAAATTTAAGATAAAAAAGGAAGAAAGGGAAAGTCTGTGGTCATGAAGCTGCAGTGTGACACAGTGGGTCGCACAGTAAAGCCCTTTATCCATACATCTTTACATGCACAAGTTCATCACAAAGAATCATTGGTCTGGGTCGAGGCCCCTGGTTTCAGCTACACTGTTGATGCTGGGCCCTCACTGGGGCTCTTCCTGGACATCCTGTTGCTGCCCTGTTGAGTCACCTTTTTTAAGGGTTATATATTTATTTATTATGTAGACAGTGTCTGCCTGCATGCATGCCTGCAGCTGGGTCCTCTGGAAGAGCAGCCAGTGCTCTTGACCGCTGAGTCGTCTCCCCAGCCCTCTTGAGTCAGTTCTAATGAGATGATGTTTCTAGGTATTTCCCCATTTTCTTTACACTTTCAGAATTGTTAGTATAGTTGATTTCAGTGAAACTTTTTAAGTTTTAGTTTGACTGTTTCAAATAGTTTTGACTGAGCTTTATATTAGCCGTGATTTTCTCCATAAGTTTCTTTATTTTACTTCCCGTCTGATAATCATTAAGTATAGGATAATAAAGGCTATTTTACTGTCTTACATTATGGGTTGGATTTTTTTTAAACATACATCATCTCCTCAGAGAGTCCTTCCCTGATGGCCTTATTGAAAATAAACACACATGTCCTTACTATTTTCTCTCTTATCCTCTGTACCCACTCACCCTGATTCGGTTTTCTCTTTAGCTCTTGTCACTCTTATTAAGACATTATATAATATATTCAAATCTGTTCCGTGTCTTCTGCCATCACTCAGGTATAAATTACTGGTAAGCAAGTCTTTGTTGTGTTCGTTACCAAGACAACCACATGAAGTAATGCAGACTCTCTTTTGAGTATTGTTGAACAAATGAATGGGGATCTTCACGATGGAACTGGCCAAACTGGGGCACTCTTTCTCCAGAATACAGCCAGTTGAAAGTATCTACTGGTCTTTTTTCTTGGCTTATGACTGACAATATAAAAGAACCTTCCAGCCTTATTGTGAGGGGTCGTAAGCCTGTGCGGCCATGTCTGATAACCCTGGGAAGGGAAGGCTTGGAAGGTTAGCACGTGCCTAGGTGCTCCAGTCCAGAGCACGTCAACTTCCTGATTCTTCCAGGCCAACGATTAGCCAGGCAGAGAGCTGGTCTAAATGGTCCCTTCAAGTACTGAGTCTGTGCACAGCTCTACTGTGCTCCCCCAATAATGCGGGGTTCTGTGGTATCGATTCATGTCCCTCCCCCACCAGCCAGTCTGAAGCCGGCTGAGGAAGCACTTGAATTGCTCTCTCTCTCTGTTTCATTTTACCTTCTAAATTTTTTCATACTCTGGTGCTGTTGTTTCCTTTCCTTTGTGTCTTTCTTCCCTCGACAGATACTAGTTTAGTAGGGTTTCAGAACTGTGCTATGGTTAAGTCTCGTGGAGGCTTTCAGTATTTGTCTTGATTTGGTTTTTTTATTAAGACAGAACCTCACTGTGTCCCCCTGGCTGGCCTTGGACTCACAAAGAGCCGCCTGCCTCTGCCGCTCAATGCTGGGATTAAAGAAGTGCACCACACCCCTGACTTCAGCAGATATATCATCTCAAATAAAATTGCTTGAAGAAACCCCGGATGTAAAACAAAGTTTCTCTGATGGACCTAAGGTCAGGAATTGGGGTGCCTGGAGTACTGATGTGCAGAAAATGCTTCCTCCATCCCTCCTTCTTCCGCCCTCCCCACCCTTCAGTGCCTCTCTCCATCCCTCCCTAGAATTCCCAGAGCCACTTGAGACTTCCAGCAGAGCCAAATTGGAAAAGCACCGACTCCTCTTCCCCCTGGAGACAGCTATGCAAACACAAATGTGCTTCGCAGTAGCACATAACAAGCTGCACTTGTTGGCTTGCCTTCGAGAGATTATTAATAGCCTGTTCTTTCAGATGGGCTCGTCTCTGTTCTGAGATGAGCTCATCATCTGTGAGAACAGGATGACTTTTCTAGTTCCCCTCAAGATGATAGTTAATAAGGATCCTAAATGTTTCTGAGAAACATCACTTTGTCTTGTCAATAGGAAAATCTGCTAGGATGGACCATCATCACCCCTGTCAGCCATAGTGTGGGAGGGAAGGACTCCAGGAAAGCTCAGTCACTATTATATAACCCTGTTATATAACATGTGGTCATTTAGGCGATTGGGATATAATTTTTTTTTCTTTGTAAGTGTTTCCATTGATTACTTTTGTTCTTTGTTATTTTCATACATCTTTATGATGTATTCTGGCTACTGTCTTCCATCACTGTCTCTATTCCCTTCCCACCCCTACCAAACCCCACCCCAATCGCTACCAGTCATCCCCAAAGCTTTCCACTGGGCTGGAAATACCTTGCCTCTTACAGAAGTGTTTGAGGATGTCAGCTCAGCAGGACAGTACTCCAAAATGTACCAGAGCAGATGTGTTCAGTTAGTTAAACAACCAGAACCAGGTAGACCTGTCAATGAATCTGCTACCCTGAAGAGCTCAGTCCTCAATATGAAATGTACTGCCAGATTTAAGATTAATTGGCACAGAGCCAGGCATGGTCACATAGGCCCAGCACAGGGAATACTGAGGCAGAAAGATTAGAGAGTATTTGAGGCCAATATAGTAAGCACCAGGCAAGCTGGGGCTACCAAGTCAGACCCTGTCCAAAGCACCCCAAGTATTGGACTCGGAAGTTGTAAGCTTGCTTTTTAAGGCAGGACCTACGGAAGTGAATGGAGTCTTCGGAAAACCCAATCTGCTTCATGCTTATGCTTTTTAAAGGATGTGAATTTACCTGCAAAACATTAGTCACATTCAGTATGCGAGGAATTCTGAAGCATATGAAAGTCTGAGTGTGTCAGCCATGCCTTCGAGTTCAAGTTTGCAGTGGTCCACTAGGATTCAGCACTGCTAGGTTTTTCTAGACTGTGTTAGCTCTCTTTAAGCAGTTTTTAAAAAAGTGACAAGCTGTTAAATGTAAGCTAGGCTTACAATAATCCCATAAAGACATTTTATGCCTAATACTATAGCCAGAGAAAGTTGGATATTGCTGCATAACACAGCTCATTAGACCTGACTAGTACTGGAGTGTGGCATCCACAGTGTCACATTTTCCTTCAAAATTTGCTAATCCAGACATAATCACCTTCTTAAACTGAAACTGTATGATCTTTGTCGTTCTTTTATCGTTTTGAAAAAGGTCTTAACTGCTTAATAGGAAATAAGAAAAGTGGATTACCTATTTTTTGAAATGAGATTTCCAAGAAATGGCAGGTTTAGTAATATTCTTGGGGGGGGGGGTCGTCTTGCTATAAGGCCAAGGCTGGCCTTCCCCTTTCCATCCTCCGACTGCAGTCTCCTGTGTGCTCAGAGTACAGACACACACCATCACTCTCAACTTTGCTTGTATTACTAGTATAATGCTTCCCCATAGAATTTTTTCATTGGCCATATTAATGATCAGTTATTGTTCTGTGTCCACATTTAGAGCTTACGTAGCTTAGTGTGGAGGGGACAGGAGCAGGCCTAGCTGCTGCACGGACACAAGATGGAAAGGTCATTAGCAATAGGCACCTAGGAAATCTAGCATTTTCAAACATTACAACCCAACCCGACCTTGCAAAGAAAACTTGCCCTCCTCTCCCATCTCCTGCCCTCACAGTAGCCAAGGAGAAGTCCGGTTTTGCACTATCTTCTTACCTCAAGATGGGTTTTCTTTAACACCCATCAGTATAAGGGCCTCCTAAAAAACCGTCTTTATCACTCTTGCAGAGCGAGTAGCCTAGACGAGCTGTATCCTTCCCTCCAGGCTTATGATAAAAAACAAACTCCCCAGAGTGTTTTTGAGCAGCTGGTTTGAATAATGATTACTGTTTACTTATCTCAACCAGCCCAACATCCCTGAATCAAAATTCATTTCTTTCATGGTCTTCTCTGTTTATTGGTGAATGGCTGAAGCGGGGCCAATCACAAACAAACACCTGGTACCTCCTCTGTGTTTGGGTGGGAGGGCGGGAAACAGGGCCAATTCAGACCCGTAAAAGTGAACCCAGGAGGCTTTAAAGAAAAGAGATCCACAGATCCACAGGGGCTGAGAGAGAGAGAGAGAGAGAGAGAGAGAGAGAGAGAGAGAGAGAGAGAGAGAGAGAGAGAGAGAGAGAGAGAGAGAGACTGAGGCAGCATCATTTGCCAGGAAAATGAATCACCACCTTGAATCTAACAGTAATAATTTTTGCATAATCTCCTGGACATAAGTGGAGTGGCTTGTGTCAGCCCAGCATGAGAGAAAGGCTGACCTGTCTACGTGTGCTGAGACTCACTCTGCAGCATCCTCCTTGAAATAAGAAGTGCATACTAACATGACTTATTTGTAATGCATGGCGCATCGCTAAAACTTCACATTAATCCCATGCACATTCCATTAATTTGTTGTGTGTGTGGTTTTTTTTTTTTTAAGTCTTCACATTGGTGGTAGCAGCATCACAGAAAATTGTGGCTCTGCATCTGCTTTTACTTCTCTCTGTACAGTCACTAGGAACTCGACAGGAAACCTGTCTTTTTCTGAATGCCTTGTTTCAAGGAGACCTCTAGTATTCTCAAATATTATGCAATTTCAAAAGCAAGGCAGGATTTAAAGTGGATCTTTTGAGAAGTAATAAGATTAAAATAGCAAAACAAATTTAATTATGTAAGCAATTCTTCTCTTTCACAAATCTGAAAGAAAAGCAAATTGGTATTTGTGAAATTTTCTTTGTCTAATAAATAGCCTTGCTTTACAATAATGCCAATGACCCCAGTTTAATTAGGTGCAATTAATTTTGTGCAGGCTGAGTTTGACATCTTGCTAAAGGCATAACCAGCTGTACCCTGTCTTATGAATTTTCTTTTTTTATCAACAATGAGAATTCAATTGCCTGAGCTGTTTCAAAAAGGGCTGGGGGTGGGCACAGGGCTATATGTTATAATAAAAATTGACTTTGGTGGACAGCTGAATGTTTAATTAAAAGAGCTTCTAGATATTAGCTTTGGTTTTGCATAATCTTTGACATGTTCTCATGACACCATCAGTGGAATTTGCACTCCCTTTAGACAGTGGTCTCGCACGTGTGTTGGGCCTTAGGTGTGCAAATGCTACTACTAGAAGAGAAGCCCACTGGCAGCAGTGAGCTGGTTGGCTCGAGGTCTAACAGCACCCCTTCTTCTCCGTCACTGCTGCTGACCGAGCTCAGAGCCCCATGCTTATTTGTCAAGAGCTCAACCAACTAGCTCAGCCGAGCCACATTCCCATCCGACACCATCCTTTAGTTCAATCTTATAAAACTTTACTGTGCCCTTCAGGTTTTTCTCTCACAGATGATCACATGCGTGAAACCCATGGAAGGTATTTTTACTGAGAACACAAGCCCTTACATGATACTATTTAAACAGATTATGGGGGTGGGCCATCTGGTGGCCATAATTTGTTGTGTCTTTTCAGATGCATAATAGATTCACAGTTAAGTAGAAAGATAAATAAATAAATAGTATTGGTAAAAATGCCATTAAAAAAAAAGATTCCTGCCTTTCCATCATAGTACCCCATTCTTCCAGGTCCTGGTGCCTCCCATCAACTGTTCGGTCCTCCCACAACCCTCTCAGAGGACAAAGAAAAGTGTCTCTCCTCTCTGTGTTCACAGCAGTGCCCTGCACCAACCACTGTTCAGAGCATTGTTGAGTCAGTCACTAGGAAGGAAGTAGCTGCCAGGGTCTTAAGAGCCAGCAGACCTGACTTAGAACCCTGACTGCTACTTAGTAGCACTTGCTGATGACTTTACTTGGGCCTCAACCTCCTCATCTGTAAAATGGGGGTAATCACTGTGCCTTCTTCCTGGGGTTATTATGAGAAGGCGAGTGAAATACCCAGAAGAGTGCCTGATCTCTACTTTCTTGGTGTTTGCTCTCGTTATTTCTGTTGCATTTTTATTTGCTTCCACACACTGCTGATTATCGCACATGGAAAGTTAAAAAAACAAAAACAAACTGCCAATGAAATGCCCTCTCGGCACTTAGAATTTTGATTTCAGTTGCGGACTATTTTAGACTTATTGGACGTACGCTTTTTTTTTATAGGCGGTTATCAGTTCTTGGAGAATGTCACACCAGTTCTTTTGATCCCATCCATCCCCTTTCCACCTGTAACTCCTTCCAGAGCTGCTCACCCCCTCTCACCCCCTCCCAACTTTGTGCTTGTTGTTATTGTTTTAATAATCCACAGGGCCCAGTGTGTGTTGCCCCTGTGCTCATGGGTGGGGGACATCCACGGAGGTACGGTCAGCCTCCCAGGGGCCACGCCCATAACAAAAGCCCCCAAGCTTCTCACCTGTTAGCTTCTCGGTTGAGGGTAGGTTCTCATGGGTCCCCTCTCCCCTGCCAGCTGGAGTGCTCACTGGCTGGTCACATACGGTTCATGTGTCAGCAACAGCTGTGCACGGAGTTCGTGAGGGCAGCCCTCCTGTCAGGGTGGACAGACACTGTCATTTGGTGGCAGTCTCCTGGAACTTGTCACAGCAGAGTTGAACTCTCCTTGTAGCACCAGGGCCTTGCTTGTCCCCCCAGTGACACCCTTGCTGCTGCGTGGGTGGGTGCTGGGAACAGAATCTAGGTCCTCTGCGAGAACAAGGAGGGCTCTAACCACTGAGCCATCTCCTCCGCCCCCAGGAGTTAGCCTTGAAAGGGCTGTTTTTAAGGTAAAGCTTACTGTAGAGCCAAGCCTCAGTGGCAACTTCTAAATGTTTCTCAATATGATCATAAAAGAGGTGAAGGCTGTATTTCCGTGTCAAGAAGTATAAAATAACTTGAAGTCATCACCGACATGTTAGAATGGCGCTCAGTGGGGCTGAGCTCGGTATGTGTGAGGCTCTGGGTTTCATCCCATCGCCCAAATGAGAGACAAACAAAGAAATCTGACTAATGCAGTTAGTCTCAAAGGTCACCACGCACTGACCCTGCTCTGCCGTACTTTCTCAGGAGCCACTTAGACCCCTGACAAAGGAAAGCTGGCGTCTTTGCCCTGCCTGGCTCTGGCAGCTACCTGCTGGAGAGATGTTTCCGTTCGGGGGCTGAGCCGAGTAAGTGGGTTGGCTGTCTCAGAGGAACACAGTTACCTAGGGTCTATGGTCTACTGCAGGGAGAGGAGCAGGGCTGGGACTGGGAGGGGTGTCCGTGGGGGAGTGGAAGAGCCTGTCCACGGAGATGCTCACTTACAAGGAGGCGGCTTCCCGGCTGCCCACGTATCATCTCCCACTAGCCACAGCAGCCTGCCCGAATCAGAGCTGAGGCTGACTCACGTGTGAGTCACTGCCCCTCTTGCGGGTGGTCTGAGTCAGCCCGCAGCTGTCAACCGCTGAGTCCTGCTCACCTTTCCTCCAACGCACGGCTCCCCCACCAGCTCTCGCTTTCTCTCCTTTTCCTTTTTTAATTCTTGCTGAGGGCCCACACATGACAACTCAGACGCCTTCAAGAGAGACAAGCTAATGTCAACCTCATGTCTTCCTTGAAAAGTCCTTAAGTATATCTCCTCCCACCTTACGTATACTTTAAAAAAACACTACATTGTATCTATTTATTGTGGGGCGGGGAGCACAGGCGTGCCCTGGCACGTGTGTGGAGGTGAGATGGCAACTCCTGGGAGTCAGGTCCTTCCATTGTCGTGAGTCCTGGGCATTGAACTCATCAGGCTCGGCAGGAGGTGACTTTTCCAGAAGAGCTACCACACTGGCCCTTACCTGTGCATTTTTATTTATAAAATTGAAACCATACTATAGCTACTGTTTATGGCCTTTTTTTTCCATTTAAGACTATATCGGGCCGTTTCAGCCTTTTTCACAGCCATTCCAGTGTGTGTGTGTGTGTGTGTGTGTGTGTGTGTGTGTGTGTGTGTGTGTGCATGTGTGTGTATGTGTGTGTGTTTGCTAGCTGAGCAATAGCTCATCATAGTTCACTTTTATTCTTAGGCATTTCAGTTTCCAGCTTTCTGTTTCATTTTTGGCTTTATTTTGTTTCTTTTTTATCTTCTCTTTTTTCTCTCATTTATGAATTCATTCTGCCCTCTTTAAGTGCCCTACCCCTCAAGAGGGAGAATATAGACGACTGTGACCTTGTGCGGATTTTGCCTGTTTTTCCTGTGTAAAGCAGGGTCCCCACTCCATACTTCCTTTCTAAGTGAGGTAGGTAAAGTGCCTGGCATATAATAGATGCTCACAAATGGTAACTTTTTATTTCATAAATAGGCTGCTTAGAAATCATCTGAACTCAATTAAGGTGGAAATAGGCCACATTCGACATCTGGGGGAGATGGCTATTTTGTGCCTACTATCCTAAGAGGGCCCGTTCTAGCCTTCCATTCACAGCAGAGAGTATTTCTCTTGAAAATACATTTCCCTGACATTAAAATCCTGTAATTCCAAATTCAATTACTCAGAAGTGGTCATTAGTGAAGGAAATTGACACTGATGTGGAGTGAGACCCGACAGCTGTCTGAGGAATGCAAGTATTTACAGCTCTCTGGAGCCCAGGTTAGGGAGCAGGCTGAGGTTTCTCCAAAGGAAAGCTGGTGGATGGAGGCCCCTAGTCTACGAGCTGCTTAAACCACTGAGAAGATTCTGTGACCATGAGGCCTTGGCAGCCTGTTAGCCATGCTTTGAGCATGTACAGAAAGCAGGCTTAAGAACTAGACCTAAGAGATGGAAGCAGAAAGGGGAGAAGTGTCTGCAGGGTTTATAGAGGAAACCCCTGTGTGGTCATTTACACGTCCACTGCCTTTAGAGTTATCCTTTTCCTTTAAGATGCCGGTCAGTACAATTTGGCACATTCTCCCATCAAATAATCCAATCCCTGGCACATAGTTAGAAATACCCGTTAGCTTCTCTGGACACACAACTGGAGCGTGGTCCTCTGTGCTCCCTCCTGGGTTCATCCCTCTGCCAGCCTTACTGCCTTTCAACTGAAGCTCTCTGCTCTAACATTCCTGGCTAATACCTTGCTTTATGAATGGCCAGGTAGCAAAAGTATCTGCTTGCACATATACGGAATAGGGAGTGTCCACCAAGTGCTTCTGAGTTCCCTTCCAGTGTGTGTGTGTTTCCACGCTTCTACTGACACATTCTGATCGATGACTCCAGCACTTGCTACCTGTTGGACGACCTGGTGCTGATGCCTCACTTAACTGCCATGCCTCCACTTTTAGAGGTGGAGAACCACAAAATGCTTGTAGGGTCCAACAAGAAACTGGAGTGAGTGAAGTGATCCAAATAAAAACCAACAGAGCATAGTAGGACTGTAGCAAATTAATTAGAACGTCTGTGCCCTGTGCAAAAGGGGACAGCAGGTACTCAGCACTGGGTTGCTGATGCTACAGAGCTTCTGGAGCTATTGCCTGATTCGTGCATGCATGAATTGATGGATGGATGGATGGATGGATGGATGGATGGATGGATGGATGGATGGATGGATGGATGGATGGATGGATTGCCTGATCCGTGCATGCATGAATTGATGGATGGATGGATGGATGGATGGATGGATGGATGGATGAGCAATCAAGCAATCCTTTTCTCTATATACATGCTTAAGAAAATCCTTTACATTGCTTTTGTGTGATGATGCCATATGTTGAACCAGCAACATTGGTACATAGAATGATTTTTAAATCGAGTGTTTTCCTATTTCTTAACTATACCTCACAGCAAGAGGAAGTTTACACAATCCTGCTAGAATAAAATAAGACATAGCATTGTATTTTCATAACAAATGTGGAAAAATAGAAACCATGTTCCTTTTTCACCATTTTTTAAGACATCAATAGGAATTTGTCCAGTTCTCAAGGTAAATGTCTACAAACACAGTCAATGGGGAAAGAAAGAGGCAAACTGTGGGATGGAGAAATAGTTCGCAGTTCTTTACAAAGCAGTGGTGCCTCCTCTGGACCTACCACAGTCCCACATAGAGTGTAGCTAAAGCTTACCCAAAACTCTGTTGTTCTCACATTCACTGTGACGTAGTCCCAGAAAAATGAAACGCATTTATATAGACCCTTGGGTAGTTATAATCCATATTTTATGCTCTATCCCCTTTGAAATCAATATGAAACAGAAAAATGGCATGAAAAGTACGGGTGATTATTCATTATGTATAAAACCTTTGAATAATGCATCAAAGATCCATTCAAATAAATGGAAATAATGTGTTCTTCCAGCTTGGCTGCAAACTAGTTGGAGATGTTGAGTTATGAATGGCACAGCATGGCTGTGACTCACAAGCCTCACTGGCTGTAGACAGTTAATGAGCAATGCAAGCTCGAAATCCATGGGCACATGGAAGTTCTTTCTTGCTCTGTTTCCTGAGTGAAGCCGTACAATTCCCTTGGAACTATGAGCAACGGTAGGAGGCATGAGCCCTGTAAAATTACGCTGCCAGACACAGGCAGGGTCTAGTAAATTAAAACCCACTATTAAGAGTAGCATGGGAGAAATGCCACTGGATTAAAAAAATCAGAAGTCCAGCATGAGATCTCCCGTTCTGCAACCTTGAGCCATTTACCCATCGCCACAATGATGATGCATAGTGAAATGTGCGGCCATCAGTAGCACACAAGGTAAGTGTTTAGCTCTGCTCGGGAGCCTGCCATTAGCTGGGCAGCTCTGCCCATCTGTGTTGGACTTAAGCATCTGCAGTCCGCTAGAGGTCACTGAGGTCCCTTGACTGCTCTTGTCAGAAAGAGCTCTCGTGTGTTCCTGGAGCTCTGAGATGAATCACTCACACATCCACCAGCAGGAGAACCCGTTCAGAGAGTGATGGCAGAGTAAGGGCACAAGAGAAGACCATGAAGTCTTAAGAGAATCATAAAAATGGGTCGAGGAGATGGCTCAGTGAGTGAGGGTGATTGCTGTGCAAGTGTGAAAACCCAAGTTCAAATCCCCAGCACCCACATAAAAGCTGGGCATGACAGCAATGTCTCTAACCCCAGTATGGGAGGCCTGAAGGTAGGTAGAACCTGGGAGTTCACTAGCCAGCCAGCCTCGTCAAAACTTCGGGTTCAGTGAGAGACCCTGACTCAAAAGAATAAAATAAATAGAGATAGAGGAAAACCTCCTCTGACCTCCACATGTGAACTCGACACGCTTGTGCACATATACACAGAATCTTACATTTTTGTGTATTGATGCCTAAGCCAGATTCTCATTTCTGGAACCAGAAAACAAGGAGAAACTCCGGGCTTCAGAGCTCACACCAGCCCTTAATCACCCCAGCCTAACACCAAGGACAAGACCTGCTTTACAATCCTTTCTGCCCTTCTGGAAGTCACCAGCAAAGTTTAGAACCATGAAGTTGTTTCTCTCTGGAGAACCTTAGTCTTGTATCTGTATTTTTAATGAAATAAAATTAAAATTCACTGCCCCCCACCCAGCACTAGCAATCAGACCTAGGGCCTTGCACATCCTAAGCAAGTGTTCTACCACTGATCTGTATGCCAATTCCTTGGCTTTTAGAGATTGGAACTCCTCATGCAGCCCAGGATGGTCTCAGCTCTCAACCTTCCTGCCTCTGGTTCCTCTGCTAGGATTATGGGGATGTGTCACCGTGCCTGAAGAGCTGTTTTTGAGTTTGGGGTTTTGGTGGTGTGGTGTTTTACTAAATTGTCTAGCACTGGCTGTGTTTTGAGATCTCCTTTGGGAGCAAAGAACTTTCTGACTGCTGTCCTCCAGTCCCGTGCATGTTTTAATAACATTCCTCACAACTGCATCTGAAGTCAGCACAGACCTATTAAGAGCTGGTCTTCTGGCTGGAAGACAGGGCAGCTGAATCTCCCCATGCGATTCCCCTCCCGCCCCCAGCCCAGCCATCAGCCAGCAAGACAGATTACCAATGGAGTTTCTATGCAGTGTTCTGCTAAGTACCTCAGAACATCAATTAAAGGACTTAGCGCAATGGTTCAGACCAGATCAGATCCCAGCACCCATTTCTAGTGGCCCTCAGATGCCTGCAGTCTTCAAGGAGTCTGGCACCCCCTTATGGCTTCCACAGACGCTCACACTCCTGTGTATATATACTCACATAGACACAAACACGCAAATAAGTCTTTTTTAAAACATCCAATGATCCTGAATGGGATACTTTGAAATATTGTTTTCCCTTGGCACTGTGCTCGAGAGACCAAGGACGCAGAGACCCAGAGTGAAGTTTACGGTACTTGTAAGCGAGGCTGCATGAGGCTGGAAACCCAGGGAAGTGGAGTCTTCAGAAGTAAACCTTTCAGACAGCTGCATATCTCACTGCCAGGCTGCAAGACTGGAATGGGGATTATCTCCGTGGCACAGAGGCCTTTAGAAGACCTAGTGGCCCCCATCACCCCACAGCCAGTCTTGCTTAGGGACTGTGGTTGAGTTTACCTTGAGCTGGCTCCCTCCTAAAATGCGATTAAAGGCTAAAGGCAAACAAATCCCTCTTGAAACGGGAGCCCATTTAAGATGTCTTTACTAAAACCTTCTCTGAATCAGCTATGATGTCACATCATTCCTTCGAGTAACATTCTTGGCGATTACCACTGTAAGGAATTACAAGCCACCCGACCCGCCCAAGCGCCCTTCAGTTTCCCATGGGATTACTGTGCCACTAAGGGGTTTTTCTGCATTTGTACCTGAGGCGTTCCTCCACTTCCCCCAGCTGCTAAGTCTTTCCTCTTAACTCTCCCGGGTTAGATGCTCCTTGGGGGGTGGTTGACCGGTTTGGGGCAGAGCTGCAGAAATTTAATCACATTTTCTTCAGAAGGAAGATATTTGTCCTTGGGCATCTTTAACTTGGTTTTGTGGTGCCGTTTGCTGGTTGTTTTATATTTTTACAATCTTTATCTCCGGCAGCCAGATATCTGGGATCTCTTGAGGCCTTGTGCATATCTCAGAATGCTACGTAATCCTAGGTTCAGGAGAGATTAGCCCTTAAGATGTGTCTGTCCCTTCTCTGTTTGTCTTTGCTGTTGCCTTCCAAACCAAATCAAAAATAAAACTGATTTTATTGTTAGAAATTGCTTGGTTCCACTTTTTAGATGAACTACAGATATCACAAATGTATTAAATTTGACTTGTCTGGATCGGGGGAAACCTGATCGTTGATGGGGAAAGTTTGAGGGAGGCGTGTCCCAGCACACCTGGAGGGCAGCTGCTTACTAGTTACCGACAGCTCAGAAGGCTGACTGCATCAGGGATTGCTGGGAATGGGTGAGAAGTGTTAGGGACCCCGGAGATCCCTTTAGAAGGCCGTATTAGCTCCAGGGGTCTCCATCCCTTTGCCCAGCTTCCAGAAAGTGGAGAAAAGAAAGTAGTTCATATGTACGGAGCACCTACCTCGTGCCCAGCTCTGAACACACTCAAGATCGGGAACCCACTGTCAACTCAGAACCTGTGGTCTGCTTCCCTGCAGCCCTGGGCCTGGGCTCCTTGTCTGTGTTGGGAAGATTGAAAGAAGCTAATAATGCCGGAGAGCGGCTACCTTTTCTTGAAGGGAAAATAAGTAAGCTCGAGCTTGTGTAATTGTAGAATTTAACAATAGGTGGCAGTACATACCTGTCCTAATTGCAATGCAGTCCAAATGGGCGGATCCTGTGTTTTCAATCAAATAAACATTTTTAAATCAGTCATAGGAGCAATGCGTGCAAAGTTTCTCCATCATTAAAGTAAATAAAAGCATACACAAATGTCAGATGTTAGATTAGCTCCCTGTGGCCGTAATGACACCAGAGCAAATTCGGTACCCTCTGCCCCAAAGCTGGCTTAGACTGGCTCACGGTGGTAGCCTCCCCCTCTATGAGACCTGCTTCTCCACAAGACTGGGGTATTAGAGACACTGAGAAGCACCAAATGTGGCTCACCTTCAAAGGCCGGTCAGGACCTAGAGCTGAGCCCACGGGCTGGCTACGTTCATCGCCAGCGTTTGCCCTTTCTGACTCCACTGCCAGGAGCATCCTTCAGAATCCTGGTGTAATGAGCTCTGGAGAGGTGGCTGGTCTCGAACTGCTGGGTGTGGGAGAAGGTGCACAGAAGCACACGTATTCTAAGACTGAACACCTTGGGATTTCCTTACGTTTCCTGGGGTTGACGAACCCACGGTGTTTTCGTCTTTAAGAGACGTAAGTGAGCTTTCTCTGTTGGTGTTTGGAAACTGCTTTAGTAAAGGTTTCCTTCAAGTGATCCTGTCTTACTGGAGGGGAAGGAGGCTTTCTGCAGAGAGCTGTAGTCTTGGCCTACTGGTGAGCGTCTCTGGGCTATCCTTTTAAACAGAATCCTAAATAACACCACACATGTTATTGGCTGAAGAAGTCTTTTTCATCTTGATGGACAGAATTGGAAACACAGAACATCTTTGTGTATGAGCCAACTATGTGTTTGCTATTCACGGGGTGCTATAACATATAACTTTAAAACCAGACTGGTGTGGAAAAAAAAGAGTGGAATCCTGGGAGGTCCTCTCGTAAGATTCAGGAGAGAATAGGCTGAGGCGGGATTGCCAGCCTGGGCTGCATAGCAAAACCCTGTCTCAACAACAAAGGAAATGTAGAATGATTTGGATCACTTACTTCTCCACGTGAAGAACAATGACTGTTTTCTGTTAGTAAACTCAGTTTAACGAGCTACAGCCAGATACCGAACGGCTAAGTCGAGCGGGTGTCCTGTTTGTTTCCGCCCAGACTGCAGAGCGGGATGAACCTTCAGATATGCTTTGTCAACGACAGCAGCAGCGACAAGGACAGCGATGCAGACGACAGTAAGACTGAGACCAGCCTGGACACCCCCTTGTCGCCCATGGTAAGTCCACTCGGCCGCCACCGGCGCGGGTGACCCAGGAGCAGTCATTCCAGGGGTGGGAAAGGCAGCGTCTCGGGACTGCACGCTTCGAGAATTTGGCAGTGACTGACTGCAGAATCAGAGTCATGACACAATAAGGAGAAATAAGGCTTGTTAAAGTTAGCGACTATGAGAGAAGTCACTTACGCTTTTAGGGATTATAAAAGGAAGGTGGGCGTGGTGACGTGTGCTTACGGGGCTGTGGCAGGAGGATCACAAATTTAATATATATATATTATATATTAATATATATATTAAATATATAATATATATATATATTAACCTGGGTTCGGGTCTCCTGTGTTCCTGTGTTCATATCACAGTGCACTGCTGCTATCAGTTCCCACTCCCACCTTTCGAGGGAGACGGCATGATGTCATGAATTAGTGCCCAGGACCTAGCAGTCACAATAGGCTCTGCCACGGACCTGCTGCCCGGGTCTGGACTCACGTGTCCGTTTTCTCTCGTGCAATATATATATATATATTTATTCTATTTACATTGTTCTGCCTGGATTGCCTGCACACCAGAAGAGGGCGCCAGATCTCATTATAGATGGTTGTGAGCCACCATATGGTTGCTGGGAATTGAACTCAGGACCTCTAGAAGAGCAACCAGTGCTCTTAACCACTGAGCCACCTCTCTAGCCCCGGATCACAAATTTAAAGTCAGCCTAGGCAACATAACGAGTTCACAGCTGACCGGGGCTCAGTGAGTAACCTCTCTGTTCCACACATACATATATGTACGAAGGAATCCTTCCCTGTTGGACTTAGAACTAGGAGCTCAGCTCTTTCTCACGTGTTCCAGAAGTCACGGATAATCTGAATGCTTGCCGCTAGAATGTGTTCCCCCTGTGCTGTACCTTTGTACCATTGATCAGCAAGTGCCTGTTGGCCTCTGAGCACAGTGCAGATGTCATTAGATGCCGGCTCTCAGAAGACCGTCTCTGACCCTGGCTCTGGGCTCCATGATTGAACACGACACCATTGTAACTTCCACCGTGCCTTCTGTTTGTCCACAAAGCAGAGTCATTCCAAACGGGCTCTTTTTAAGGTTATCTTGTGACTGACTGGCCGCGGTGAGATCAAATGGGTAGTGGAATTGCTCCCAGGACGTGTACACACACACACACACACACACACACACACACACACACACACACGCACACACGCACGCACACACGCACACACGCACGCACACACACACCAGCCGTGCTGAGAGAGGACCCAGTTGCTAGCCCCCTTCCCTGACTGCTCAACGGCTGGTGTGAAACTTGAAGCTGCTCTCTCTTCCTTCACAGAGCAAGCAGAGTTCTTCCTATTCCGATAGAGACACGACCGAGGAGGAATCGGAATCCCTGGATGACATGGACTTCCTCACGAGGCAAAAGAAGTTACAAGCCGAAGCCAAAATGGCCCTTGCCATGGCCAAGCCAATGGCCAAGATGCAAGTGGAAGTGGAAAAACAGAACAGGAAAAAGTCTCCCGTCGCTGATCTTGTAAGCAGCGGAGGAGGCCGGGGTGCAAGCGAGCGTTTGGGGCTGAAGATGGGTTCTTCCCCAGAGTTATGCAAACCTGGGTTTCTCTGAGGCAGTTTGTCAAAAGCACTGGCAGTTGAGAAAGAACGAAGTCTGTTTCTTTTTTCCTTTCCGCTGCCACACTGAAAAACACGCGACATTTCACAGAAGTAAACTCCACCCTGGGTCCAGGTCTCCTGTGTCCCTGTGTTCACATCACAGTGCACTGCTGCTATCAGTTCCCACTCCCACCTTTCGAGGGAGACGGCATGATGTCATGAATTAGTGCCCAGGACCTAGCAGTCACAATAGGCTCTGCCACGGACCTGCTGCCCGGGTCTGGACTCACGTGTCCGTTTTCTCTCGTGCAATGTGGGTAGCGGCATCTGGGTGAGAGTATGATTGTTGAAGACAGTGAGAAAGGCATTCAGAGCATTTCGAACGCCTGATGGCAGGGTATAAAGTATTAAACAGCAGCTGATATTGTGATATTGTTCATTTTATCCACGCTCTCCCTGTTACTTACGTACCCTATAACTCGTGTGTCAGAGACCAACCAGAAAGCCCATGATGCAGACAGCGCATCCTTTGGGATGCACAGGGCATCATAGTAAGAAACGGATGTGCAATGTGGGGCCACCATTGGGAAGCGCAGAGGCTGGGGAAGTGGGCGATGGAGGGGGGGGGTCTCCTGAGAGCAGACAGGATCTTTCCTGGGGTCTTGGCCGCTCTGCTCACACCTCCCCCCCCCCTTTGTGTCTGCAGCTGCCACACATGCCTCACATAAGTGAATGTTTGATGAAAAGAAGTTTAAAGCCCACTGACCTGAGAGACATGACGATCGGGCAGCTACAGGTGATCGTCAACGATCTCCACTCCCAGATTGAAAGTAAGTGGGAGATCCGCCTGGGATGGAGAACGGTGAGGGGCGGTGAGGCTGCTTTGTGGATGCAGTCCTTCTGTGGGGTATCTTCCCTGGGCTGTCTGTGTGTTTGCAAGGTTCAAGACAACCACAGGACTCTTTCATTGTTTCTTTCCTTTTCTAACTGTAAAACGTCAGGAGCTTTTAGAATTGTCCAAGGTTCACCATGGTTACGGGTCCTTTTTAAATTGCTAGCTCCTGTCACGGGGCATGTATTTAACACACCTCTGTTGGTGAAATAAACTTCTGTAGCTGTAAGCTTTTCACAATTATCCCTTCTGCTTTACTCACGTACACATTTGTTTGAGGTATCATTGCCTTCACTCACATCAAATGACACTGATTTTTAGGTGGTGAATATATAGTTACAAATATGGAAAAATTACAAAGTAGAAGATTTCCCCTTCAGCATAAAGTGCCTAAACAGAAGCGTCCAGAGAGGGTGGGGAGTTGGTGGGGGTGGCGATCACTGAAGGTCATCTGTCATACGGAGAGCAGGCCATGGTTGGCCCAGGGAAAGATGGTGTCCCCACCAGGCAGCGAGGTCCCCAGATGATATCACCCGCCCCAGTCCCCAGAATATGACTGTATAATCCTATGGATTTAGAAGATTGAGAGGAATTCTGAGAGAAGAGAAATACCTATCAAATGCATTCAAATAGACCTTTCTATTATTATTATTATTATTATTATTATTATTATTATTATTAGTTTGCTAAAGATATGGGAATCTTGTGAATTTTAAATAGCCCTTTCTTTTAGAGATGCACATTTATGCCTTTAGAAACAAGACTATATGTTTCTAAAATTACTGTAAAATAGTCCTGGAGACTCGGGAGAGAGATGATTCAAGCTGGTCGTTGTTGAAGCCTGATGGAATCTGTAGGGAATCATTAAACAGATTTCTCTGCTGTTATGTGAGTTTGCAATTTTCCATAGTAGAAAGTTTAAAACTTACTATGGGGCTGGGCTGGGGTGCGAAAACCAATCTGTCACGCACGAAGGGTTCCGATGTGCAGGCGCTCTCTTGGCTGGTGGTCAGGAAGGCCACCCAGGAGCAACTGTAAAAGATGATTTTTTTTTCACTGGGTCTAAATAAAAACCGAGATCTATTCAGTGCTTACGTAGTATTGTTTCAGAATCAAGAGAAAAGGGTTTAGGATTTTAATATTTTTGTTTTGTTGCTTGGTGTTTGGCGTTTTCGAAACAGGGTTTCTCTGTGTAACAGCCCTGGCTGCCCTGGAACTCACCCTGCAGACCAGGCTGGCCTCGAACTCAGAGATCTGTCTGCCGCTGCCTCCCGAGTGCTGGGATTAAAGGTGTGCGCCACCACACCCGGCTTTAGGGTTTTCATTTTAAAACCCTAGATTCACAGGATATACATTAACTTTAATTTTGTGTCATCACTGGGCTTGTTACACATCCAAGGGTTAAGAGTATTTTACCATGGAAACACCTTCCTCTAGACTTTGAAGTCATAAAGTTGCTTGTTAGGTGCACGTGGAGTTTTTAGAGCTTTGGGTATGATCCCCCCCCCCCCTTTCAAGATGCAAACTCTTCTGAACTGAAGGCACAGAGGCCTCGTTTGAAGTCAAAATCTCTGAAAACATGTCCAAGGGGCCCATCGCAACAAGCCTACGCCCTCCTTTTGGGTCTTTGCTCACGGCTTTTTTCAGTGGGTCTTTTCCCTTTGTGTGGACCTAATAGCTGTAACTCTTAGCTTCTCTAAGGGAAAAACTTAAGAACGAGCTCCTTGCTTTTTCCTGAACCACATTGACCCAGCCCCCTAATTTGGGGGGAGGGCACTAGAAATGTTTCCATATTCATACATTTAGTTTCTGGCTGTAAGGGCAAGCACTCAGGAATATTCTCATTGTACTCTGTTTTCCAGACATCTTACCTCAGATCTTACACATCCTGCTACACCAGAAATCTAACTTTGCAGTATTTCGGAGAATGTTCTCAGAGCACACCGCTCCCTAGAGTCGTGTAAAGGCCCTGGGCATCCTGGATGTGCCCACCTCTGGCATCTGGGTGTCACCCTTAGAGACTGGGGAGCTCCCAAAGTTGAAGGGTGAAGAAATAATGTAATCTAAAAACTACTCTTCACACTTCCCCAAAGTCCTGGGTTTTTTTTGTTAAAGACATTTATTTAGCACATAGTTTTTAAATTTTGTTTTTATTTTATCTGCATGGGTGTTTTGTCTGCATACTGCATACATGCAGTCCCTGTAGAGAACAGAACAGGGCATTAGATCCTCTGGAACTGGAGTTACAGGTGGTTGTGAGCTGCCATGTAGGTATTGGGAACCGAACCCAGGTCCTCTGCGAGAGCAACAAGTGCTCTTAATTACTGGGCCACCGCCCCAGCCCTGAAGCCCTGGTTCTACTAACAAGCTGTTTTTCTAGCAGCTAGCAATTTCTTTTGTGACTGTATTATGAGTGAATGGAAAACACAGGTTGAATATTTCTAAATCTAAAACCCAAAATGTTATGGAATATCCGAAGAGTTTCATATCTTGGGCTTGGGTTACTTAACTGATTGAATCTTTTCTATTATGGGTAAATACTCCAAAACTCAAACAACTTAGAAAGCAGAGACACTTCTGGTCCTGAACATTTCAGATAGGAGATATTCCATCTGTGGTTTATTTCTTCTCTTCAGCGTTTCTTTAATTTTACAAACAGGTTATGTTGCTCCAGCGGGTGCTTGACCTGCATGTATGAGAAGCTAATATAAGAGTCCACTGGAATTCAGATCCCCAGAATACCGTGTAAATGCTGGGTGGGTACGATGCCACCCGTAATCCTACCTCAGAAGGTAGCTACAGCAGATCCCTAGAGTGAGAAGGTTAGCAAGACTAGCTGTGTGGCTAGCAAGACTAGCTGTGTGGCTAGCAAGAGTAGTGTGTGAGTGAGCTCTGGGTTTGATTACGAGGTCTTATTTTCAT
The DNA here is from genome assembly GCF_049852395.1 of Peromyscus maniculatus bairdii. Taxonomy (NCBI): domain Eukaryota; kingdom Metazoa; phylum Chordata; class Mammalia; order Rodentia; family Cricetidae; genus Peromyscus; species Peromyscus maniculatus. The sequence goes on from NC_134857.1 coordinate 49,885,659, forward strand.
GGTGGAATTATCATTCCCAACATAAATTTTGGACCTCCACATGTATGGTTGTGCACCTATACATGAAAAGATCATACAAATACACACATGCAAATCACACATACACACGAAAGAAGCTCCTTTCCTATGATGTTGAATTATACTTTATATGTACTTTTGTGTCTGTGAACATGCATAATGGGCCATACATAGTTGCATGTTCTGGTTTTGATGTAGTTTTTAGTGTTCCCTTTTTTTGACCCAGGTTTGAATGAAGAGTTGGTCCAGCTGCTCCTCATCCGAGATGAGCTGCACACAGAACAAGATGCCATGCTGGTGGACATAGAAGACTTGACCAGGTCAGTCTGGCTCCCCTCTTCCAAAGGAGAAAAGTAGCCATGGGTAGACCGAAGTTAAAGGACAAAGACAAACATCGGCTCTTGGGAACTTAATCCCTTGCTTTTGTACCTAACTCACCAAACAGCTATTGGTGTTTGCCGTTTACAAGAGAGGAAGAGGCCCCAAATCTCTTTAGGAAACGCATTATTCTTACTCTGAATGTTGGGGGTGAGGGTAATGCATGTGCTCCGCCACGCATGTGGAGGTCAGAGGACAAGCTGGAGTGCCTGCAGGTTCTAGTCCATCACTGAAGGAAGTCAAGGCAGGAACTCTAAGGCAGAAACCATGCAGGAAGGCTGTTGGCTGGCTCCTTCACTGTCCAGCTCACTCAGGCTCCTTCATCCTCAGCTACCTTCTTCATACAGTCTGGGACCACTTGCCTGGGGAGTGGTACCACCCACAGTGGGCTGGGCCTTCCTGCATCAATTAACAATGAGGACATCTCCCACAGACAGGCTCACCAGCCAATCTGATCTTGTCAGTTCCTTAGTCAAAGCTTTCTTCTCAGGTAACTCCAAGCTGTGTTAAAGTTGACAAAGATAACAAGGCTCACAGGTTCCAAACTCCAGTTCTCACACTTTCAAAGCAAGCATTATACTCACTGAGTCATCCATCTCCAAGCCCAGAAATGATGATAGCTGTCAGTCCATGAGGACCTCTTACACTGTTCCCTAAATCAGAGCAACAGTTCTAGCCTAGAAGGACTTCATCCTGCAAAACTGCCCATCCACCCACCCCCACTCCCACCAAGGCAGTTGGCCCTCATTCCTTCCATTCTGTTGTTTCCAGCACAGGAGTAGCACATGGTTGGTGCCACAAAGAGACACCAGCTAATATGTGGCCCAGCTCTTGAACATTACTGCCATGCCTAGAAGGCAAGGATCCTGGCATCTTTCCACAGCCCGGGTGCCACCAGATCGTTCTCACCATGGGGAAATTCTGAGATCTGAGTGTCATGCTGGACATGGCTCCAGCCACCTCGCTGGTTAGAAGTAATGAATCAGGCAAGTGCTGGTCAGGGAGTTCCAGTTCTTAGTAACTCCCCTCATAGGAAAGCCCACCATACATGTACAGTATATATCATACATGTGTGTTATAGATGATGTATATATGCACATGAAATACTGCAAATATACCTGTGATTTCAAGTGGACTGTGGCACCTTTTCCAAGATAGTCCACATGACATTCTTAAACCAGGAGATAACAGTTGCTGCTAAGCCCCAAAATGTATTGAGAGAGAAGAGAGAAGCTTCCCCCCAAAAGAACTCTGCTCATCCCAATGGCATAAGGCATTAGGCATGTGCCCCAGAAGCTCAAAATCACAAGTAGTGCCAGTGTGCTCAGCCCTGCCGCAGGATTTTGCCTCAGTGAGGAACAGGTGATAAACTATGTTTCTAATCATGCAATGTCATTGAAACAATATTTGTAATAAACAAAAGCTGCATACTGTTGAGGCTCAGTTTTAGGGCCCACAGTGAGCACCTGCATGTGAAAGCCCAAAGTGGATGTCAAGAATCGTACTTGATCTCTGCTCTACCTACATGGCTAGTCTGGCTAACCAGCTTGCTCTGGGGCTCCCCTACCTCTGCCTTCTGAGATTACAATTACAGGCAGGTCTCCATGCCCACCCAGCATATACGTGGATTCTGGAATCCAGACTGGATCCAGATTCTGGAATCCAGTCCTCACACTTGTATGGCCCCTGGTTTGTATGCTTCAAGTTATCTTATCCCTCATCTGAAAAAGGGGAAAAGTAGGCCTTGTAAGTTGAGAATAACTCAAATGCTGCTATTGCCACCTGGAGACCTGTTGGGGCATCACACGTCAGCAACTGTACAGCACCTTACCCAGAATTCAAGTGTCATGGAATTGAAAAGACAGGAAATCAGCAGTGAAGTTTGCAGCCAGGTCCTGTAGTTCACAAAAGAAGTCAGCAGTCTTCCATAAGCTCCGATTTTCCTGTGGTAGCAGAAACTGCCTCCATCTCTGTGGAGATGCTGGCATTCCTTGCTGAAGGAGACACTGAGGGACTCCCGCCGCCCCCTTCCTCCTGCTGCCGCTGCCCCCCTCCTCCTCCCGCCGCCCCCCCCTCCCACCTCAGCCGCCACCGCCATTTCTAAAGGTGTTAGGCTTCATATTAGTTTCTCCGTGAGCCTATGTGTATAGATGGGGTGATTTGGGAGACAGAGTAAGTGGGACCTTGGGGTCAGGAGGTGAGAGGTAGCTAGTCTGGAGGTGATAGAGGGAGCTTCTCAGTTGGAGCAGTCCTATAAAAGGCAGGGACACGGTGCTCCAGCCCTCCCCATGGAGGGAGAGAGCCGTCCTTCGGGTCATTCTGCTCCGGGGGTTGGAGGAACTGCATCGGGGCAGGGAACAACCAGAGGGTGCTTAGCCATTCCGAGTGGTAGTACCAGAGAGACACTTCCGGGAAGTTTGGGTCCCCAGGTTCCTCTACTTGTTCTACCGTCATTGTAGATGTTAGTTCAAATCCAGTCCATTCACTTTTGGCTCCTCTCGCTGGAAGCCCCACCCCACCCCCTCCGAGATTCTGGTTTAATTATTCTAGGACTAGACTAGGAATTGGGTTTTTTTTTTTTTTTTAGAGTTTCCAGGAAATTTGAAAAATCACTTCTGTCTCTTTAAAGAAGTTCTTTCTGTCTCCCACGCCCAAGAGCTCAGTTTTTGGTATTTATTCTCTCCTTGTGCTGGATTTCCAGGATATCCTACACCATCACCTAAATCCACTCAACAGTTGTGACCTTGGAGGGCTTGATTCTAAAAAACCATCCCTAGGGACGAGCTCCCACTCACTCCATACTGCTGAGTTTCCACACGTGAGCAGCCATGTGATGGGTATCACAGAGTGGCACCAGCTGTGAGGATGCCAAGGCCAGCTTATATCCCTCCTCTGTGTCCTGGCCGTGAGGAGCTTCATCACACTGTCATTTTGGTCTGCTGTTTCTCCCCAGACAATGATAAATTCTCTGCCCTGAAAGCAGGGGTGAGACCACTGGAATTCTTTGCTGTGTCTCCAGAGCCTAGCACTGAGCCTACCATGCACATAGTCGGTCCTCAGTAATGGTTGTTTATAAAAAGTTTTTGCAGAGCTTGGATGCTGCACGTCTTATAAAGGATTGCTAAAAATGATTAATGAAGGGGTTTATTGAAATCCTTTCCCTCTTTAAATTTTAATGAAATCCTTCCTACGTATGTCTCAAAAGAACGTGTAGCTTGCCATATTTCCTGAAGCTGTTTATTGCCTCTTTTTCTTTCCTTTGCAGAAAGTCCCTTGAGGTGTGCACCCGTGTGCACTAGTGTGTAGATGTACATCAAACCAGGAACTGTAATTCAGTTAGCTGTAGTGAATCTTCCATCACAGAACACCAGAATGTCTGTTGAATTGAGTTTTCTTAAGATACACACAGACTGCAATATGAAAACGATCTGCTATGTGAAAAGGATCCGTAGCTCTTCATAGCCATCAACATGGCCTTCTTTTAGGGGAGAGAAAGCCAACAACAGCATTTCCCTGCATTCCTTGATTGCTAAACGTGCATTGCCTTTGGTTCCTGAGTTTCTGCATGTGGCGAGGACGCTGGTGTCACTTCCCCAGTTTTTGAAACTGCCCGTGGTTTGTCTTCTCTGGACCATGGATGGGAGGCATTCTGCATAACACCAGGGCTTCAGGCGTGACGTCACTGACTCCCCACATCCAAAAGCACACATGCTGTCCCCGAACATTGATGACAGTTAGAAACCACAGCCTTAGCCTCTCACAAGATTTGTCATTTCCTTCAAAACTTTTTAACTTTTTGCAGCCTACAGATCCTACGGTTCTTGGGGTGGTGCCTGTCCAGGGGGTTGCCAAGAACCTGGCCAATCCTCCTGTCCCCACCACCCACCTTCTGGTGGCCAAGTTTCACATCACACCCACTCTGGCCCTGTTTTATTGTCCTAACTATGGCCTCAAAATCAACTGGAGGTGGGGGAACTTATGCTAATGTGGGAAATCTTTACATCCCCAGGGCTTTTACATCATGCATTCATTTGACGTAAGCTCTAAGAGCACATTAGATGGCTAGCTCCAGGTTCCTATCAGCCTTAGTTAATGCCCCAGTCTGTGTGTGTTTACATAGTTGCTCTGTTAACACCCAGCTACTCAATCACAACATCTGGTTTTGACTTGTTTTACCTTTTTACTTTCTGGAGTAACCTTTGGGCCACCCTACACATTGGGCAAGTGCTCTACTACTGAGCTGTAGTCCCACCTTTAATATTCATCTCCTCTCCGTTCTTTCTTCATTTGCCATTTGTCCCCTTCCTGACGGCCTTCACTGGAATGTTCCCTCCAAAGACCTCACAGCCTGACTCAGCCCTGGGTGTAGTGCCTGACATGTAGATAACACAGTTTCAGTACTCACCGGTGCAAGGATTCCAGACACTCACCTCTTAACATTTTCCGAACACAGCACTTTTCTTCTTCACAGTGTTAATATCTGTCAGCCTCAAATTACCCCTGTGAGTCACATAATCAAGGAATCAAGATCACCTCATATAAAAACTAGGACAGTCGATCGAGCTTGAAGGAAGCGCTCTTCCCTGGCCCGAGTGTGTTTCCCTCAGAAACTGGATTCGGAGAGTGTTGTAGCTGTGGGTTGGAAAGCGTCGGGATCTTTCTTCTTAGTGCTGAGTAATTGTGTTCTTGATTTTTGCAGACACGCTGAGAGTCAGCAGAAGCACATGGCAGAGAAAATGCCTGCGAAGTGAAAGGGGGTCATCCACCAGAGGACAAGCTAGAATTTATTTTGCTTCTGTGGTCGTGAAAAACGCTGTTGCTAAAGGTGGCTTCCAAAACAGACGTCAGTGTTAGTCATTGGTAACGTCGTCCGAGCTTACTGTCCCGTGACTGGCCTTCGCTTCTTAATTTATTTTCATTTTTTTACTCGTGCCACTTAATATCAGGCCTTTTAATAAACTATTGTTACAAGAAGTGTACAGTACTCACACCACCAACAACCGTGGACGAGCAGAGGGTAGTTTGAACTTTATTTTTATTGTGTAGAGACTTTGAGTTGGAACAGTATTTCGCCATTGACTACTCCCTTCCATTCTTCACTGTAGTTTTGAAGAGGGACTGTAAATGACGGTGCTATACAAGTCAAAATACATGCCCGCCTCCTAGTGAAGTCGTAGCTCTCCATACTACGTCTATTTTCATCAGTTTTCAACATTTTGTGAATGTTGACTACCTGAGGTTCATTCTTAGACGTGCTATTAACATTCTGTTGGATCCACACGGTTCCTTGAAAGTTTTATGTATAAATATGTAAAATAAAAATTAAAACTTTGTTTCATATGATATGTCCTTTTGCTCACTCACAAGAACTGGCTGTGCCTCCTCACCCTTTTCCCTTTGTGACTAAATCCCCACCAGAAAGCTTCTGTCAGTGAACACTGCCAGATTGCTCCAAAGAAGGCAGCAAGGTAGGAGGGAGCGAATATGTTGTCGATGACGTCAGAACCAGCCTGCCTGGGATTGACTAAAGCTATCCATCTGGAACATCGCCACTCTTCCATGACTTCATTTCGTTGGGGCCTCGGATTGCATCAAAACATTTACCAATTTACCACATAGACAAATGGCGTTTGCATTTTTTGGTGGCACTCTGGGCCTGACTTGGCAGAGCGGCTGTGGTCACCTGCACGAGACCCTCACATGACTGGGTCCGCTGGCATTCTCTCCTGAAAATGGGGAGGGCTCACGGAGCCCATGAGGCTCCCCTCTGGCTAGGGATATATGAGCAGGTAACAGTTGCTGGGCACTGGAAGCACTGTGTGCTTGGAGATGTAGTTGTCTGCAAATGGCCCATGCTCCTCTCAGTCAAATTCAGCTCCCTGGTTCATCAGGTTAGATGTGAGTGCAATCATTTTGTTGGTCTGTTGTTGATGCCCTGTCTGAAGTAAAGTTAGACATTTGTCCGGGCTCCACAGGAGAATTAACACAACCTGTTTCATTTTGTTTCTAAGGCACTTTTTCTGATCTCAAAATTTTTCAGCTCTAAAGAAGATTGTAGGCTATTTTCTAGTAAGTAGAGAGATTCACAACATGCCCTTAATTAGTTGGTGTGTACAAACCGATTAGAAAGCCACCAGCTGAGAGAAAGGAGCAGTTCACCAGACCAGCGTCACCCCTAGGTCATCACCTGGTTTCTCTGTGAAGTCCATGGTATCGACAAGACTTTAGAAACCACTCTCCTCCATCCCCCTTTCTCAGAAGCCCTCAAGCATCGTAAGTCACTGAAGGAGTTACCACGGTTCACGTTTAGCAAAAAGGGTCATCTTAAGTTGTAACACTCATCACTTTTTATGGTCTTAGTCAGCATTTCCATTCAGAATAGAAAAAGAACACAGCCCTGGATGTGGTTCTGTTTTGTGAGTTGGTTACTGGCCAGGCCTGATTGCTGCTGACTGTTGAAGCCCACGGAATTCTCTCTGCCAGAGTAAGCCCCACGGCAGCACTCAGTGACCTGCTGGTCCCTTTGCTGCTCCCACTGGGCAGACCTCTGGTTCTCCTCTGCAGCTGTGCAGCGGGATCGTGTGGAAGCTTCAGAAACCGCTGGTGCCAGGGTCTTCCTGTGGCCTCGGCATCTCTAATACTAGAGCACTGACTGCTTGGAGGTGAGTCTGCAGGCGCCACAGTGCACGTACGGAAATTGGGACAACTTCCAGGAGTTGATTCTCCCTTTTCCACCATGTGGGTTCCAGGGATTGAACTCAGGTCGTCAGTGGGCAGGCACTCGTCAGTCCCTTGGTACCTGCTGAAGGTCCCCAAGTGCTAATATTGAGAACCCCGTCACGGAGTTTCTTTTTTAGCTTTTTGTTAAACCACGTTTTTCCGTGTCAGGTGATTTTTTTTTTTCAGTTTAAGTGTTATATTCCCATTATTTTGGGCCTTTGGGAGAGCACAAACTTAGAAAAAGTAGGCAAAATGCCTCTGCTCGAGCAAGAGAGAATAGTTGGCCGTCCATGCCTCCCGCTCTGACACCCGCAGCTGGAGCTGACAGTGAAGCTCGTTTGCCAAGAGAAACTTCATTTTTAAGAGCCTTGTCAGAATTAGCCAACTCCAATAAACTGTAGACGCGTCTTCCGTCTTTAGCAATGCACTCTCCATAGCTACACAGACACATCTGAATGAATCCTCCTCTTAGCCCAGTCTCTCTCCCACCCCCCAGTCCACAACTATCACTCCAGAACCCCTACTCAGGAAGGAAAAAAGGCATGAGGATGCTCCAAAAGGGGGCCCCTCAAGATAGCCCAGGTCAGTCTTACTAGCACTAGAGTGGTTCTCATCACCCCTGAGAATTTCAAAGGCGAACACGTTCAGTTTGCTAGGAGCCATTTCAAATCTCCTTGCCCCGAGAGGCTCACCTCCAACGCTATTCTTTCAAGGTCTCCTCGGTCCTTCTGCTGAGGTTGGCCAGCAAAGACTGGGTTAATCTCAGCAGCATCCTCACCTACGCTAGGTCCCTCTTTCACACATAAACTAGGACACTTGCAAGTTAGGTCAGCTGCGTGAACTGAGTCAAAAATAGGACTCCGCCTCTCTTTCACATTTGAAGAGAGTGGGGTGTACTCAAGAGTACTCAGGCCCTAAGGCCAGGTCTGGCTAAGAAATGCTCTTAGGTGTGTGATCTCTAGAGAGCGACTGAGGCTGTGTCCTGTCACCTGTTAATACTGTCTGGAATCACTGCAAAGACTGGATGAAACAACCACGTTCATAAAAGCACTCACAATAAGAACGGTGTACGAAGTAGAGATGCTTAAGGAAAACATTAATCCATCCATGTCCATGTTCAGACAGTCTCCCTCTAAAGAGAGGTGCTAGGCCATGGGTTGTACTTTATACCCCTTCCCCTGTATCTGCATAAACAGATGCACGTGGGTAGCCTTTGTATTCCAATTTGTCCGTGCAAAGTGGGATGCCATAAAGCAGCCCTTCGCAACTTGCTCTGTCCGTGGAAGTACACACGCGTTAAATACGAGAATGTAGCGTTTGTCTTCTTGAGTCTGCCTTGATTGGCTCAACATAATAACTTCCATTTCCATCTGTTTCTGCAAACATTCAAGCCGCTCTTTTGAACTGTGTGTCTAAGCCATTTAACCGCAGATCCAAGCTACTGTCTGTAAACGGCATGCCATTCCTGCCCTGCTGGCCCACGCTTTATCCAGCCAGTCCCTTTCCTTTGGAGAGCTCCCCAAAGTTTTGCCCCTCCATCGTATTTTTTTGCTTGTGCTTAGCGTCCTCTTTTGCCTTTTATTCTGCGCTCACCCCATGGCTCTTCTTTCCCTGTCACTTAGTGTCGGGTTGTATCTCAGAGCACAGGGAACTACCACAGGGGAGGCCGCTGCAGAGAAGCCTGATTCTTCGTGACAAAGTTAGACCTACGTCTGACAAATACGTAACTCGTTTTTTGTCATTAAACACTGAGCTTGAATGACACTTTCTTGTTGAAAACTCTCATTTTCACACGTGCCTACATAGCCTACAAGAATTCTCTGTCAGGTTTTTCTGTTTCTTGTTGAAGAGCAGAGGCAATCCTCCACCACTTGAGTAACAGCAGCCCTCGGCAAAGAACCGAGCCGCTGAGGACTCTCACTTGGAGACGCTTGGATTGACTGACAGCTCTCCCTCTCCCTCATGGGCAGTGCCTCTTGACCGAGGGATGGGCCCTGTGGACTGGCTTTCACTTGGGTTACTCTCACTGTTGTCAGGTTTAATCTCAGTGATTGGTTCATTTTTCTCCCTTAAGTACTTGGCCTTAAACCAATATTTGTTGGTTTCTTCTACTAAATCTGTCATCTCTAATAAATATGCCTATCACAGATACAGCTATCCATCTACTAAAATCCATGCCTCTCTGTGTCCATAGTTGCAGAATTGCCCCTAGGACATGGCTCCTTAGACAGAGACGTTCCCAGCCCCCTATCTAAGGTGACTCCGTGGTTAATTGATTTTTTTTCCCTAAAATGTGAGCGAGTGGCTGTGATGTGTCTTAGCTTAGCTTAGGCATTGAAGAGGATCTGCCCAGTATTGTGCTTACCACACCAGCTGCAATCTGAAGACCCTAGGAGATGTCAGAGCCACAAGATGGAAGGAGTGTGGGTCCCTGAGCCGCTGCATGGGGGCAACTGCCTGCTGTTCTAGTGGGATTCACCTTTGGATGTCAGGAGTGAGAGGTGAACAATGGCATTTGAACTAACATACACTTAGTTGAATCTCTTCCTTAAAATCAGCGTTACACTAGCAAATGCAGACCCACAGTAAGGACAACCAGATTTAAGAAAGAGTTAGAAAACCAGTTCTGGTCTCTGAGAACAAACTGTTAACCAATATACCACACTGTTTCATTTCTCTGGAAAATGAGTGAGTCACTTTTTCTGCCCACTGACCTTCTCAGCTCAGTTTAAATCCCATTTCCCATTCTATCTTCTGTCTCTGGGGCAGACATCAAAAGAAGATCAAGGTAAGATCTTGAACAATCAATCCTTCCCAGAAATGAGAATATGGATTGTATAATGATGTTGTGGCTACAGGAAGTCTCTGATAGCCATCTGGAAAAGCCTGGACTCCTCTACACCTCATGACCACAACAATTATTTCAACCCCAGCTGAGTTCTGAGAAGCACGAAATGCCATTGGCACTGATGCACACTTACTTTGTCTACATACGATACGACACGTTCATTCTGATATAGGTTGGGGTGATGAGTGTTTCAGGATACTCTAATTGAAGCTTATAGTTGGTTGTCAGCATAAACCAATACCAGTAATCTATGGATTAATCACCTGACTGTACAAAATGGAAATACGAAGCCAAAGGGCTTTTCAGTCTGGAGCTTTGGTTCACAAAGAATTGCCAAGAATGGTCCGGTGCAGTAAGCTCTCTTACAGAGCACACTTCTCTTGGTACATTTCTCTTCTGGATTCCTGCTGGCCTCCAGTTATAGCACAGTCCTTGTTTTAAAAGTTACTGAGTCCATTTCCCTGCACCAGGCATAAGAGCCCAAAATAGAAGAGGGATGGTTATGGGGAAGGTGATTCTGGTTTCACAGTCCCGACTCAAGCATTTGATTTGATCATTTACTACCAGAGTCTTTGATCCTTTATATCCAATCAATACCTTGTTTTCTGGCTTTTCGGAAAATAGACACATGTGTTCTGACTGTGGGAAGGCACAGTGAGGGTGGAAGGGGGGGGGTCTTTAATTTTCTGCCTCATAAAGTTACTTCCTTCCCGATGTCAGTTCTCAGAAGAAATCGCAGCCTGTGGTGACACACCATCTCATCTTATGTGTGGCCTCTTTTGGTCTCTGAGCATCCCTGGGTATTAAACATGGCATCTTAATGATCCTAGTGCTCATCCCTCACCTCTCGAACAGTTTACGGAGAAGACAGTATGGATGCTGTCAGGAGAAAGGCCTTTCCTGTTTGTCACAAGGCACCCGTTTCCTTTTTCCAGTGAGCTAAAGGACTCTCGTCCCCACTGATGAGACAGATGATTTGAAAGCATGTCACTAGCTCGGATGCAGGCCGGACGGAGAGCAGAGCATCAGGCAGCTCTGTCAGGCTAAGCAACCTTTTCATTACCATCTTTTAAAGTGGAATTACATAATTTCTCCCATTCCCGTTCTTCTCTCAAGCCCTCCCATGTATCCGTCCTTGTTCTTTCTCAAATTCTTGGCCTCTTTTTCACTATATATTCACACATACATAATACTAACTACATACATGCATATTCCTAGATACATTAATACAGTCTGTGTAATGTCACCCGTATGTGCACGATCTCAGGGATGACTACATGGTATTAGATAACCAGCTGAGAGGGGAGATTCTTCCCTGGAAAAACCATTTCTCCACTCCCAGCATTCTCCAGTTGCCCATAGATCTTCGTCTACGGGTGAGGTCCCTGCCAAGCAACTTTTTAAGGGAAGTAATGAATGCCTCAGAAAACTAGTTAGAAGAGGGAATGTTTGCAAGTCATAACCCACCGAGTCATAAACCGGTTCTGGCTAAACCAAGAGTGGGAGTGAAATGCCACAGAGGCCTTTCTGGAGTTCCCAGCCAGGGTTACACAACACAAGGTGCAGTGTGGGATTTGCAGGAGACAGCAGCTTCAACTGCCAGGTCACCCCCACGAGCAGAAGAAGGAGCCTAGCCAAACGTCAGGACTTGGGAGAATGGAACCATGGCTCAGTGCAAGGTCTGGGGACCCAGTGGCACCTGCAGACCTTGTCAGCTTCCCCTGAGGCCTTGACATAGCAGTTTCTTCTAAACACACCTTGGTACATCGAACCCTCAGACCAAGCAACCCCTTACTGGATGCAATCTGCTGGGAGGAAGCCAGAGAACAAAAGCCTTCTTTTTACCAATCTGCAGTTGCCAAGGAAACGGTCTTTAGTCAGCACAGTAGTACCCACTGAACTGTGCCCACCCAGTTCCAGGAGTGCTAAGGTCCAAAAGGCATTTGTCAAAAGCAGCTGAATAATTTCATATATTGCAGACAGTATATAAACAACCCAAAGCCTCTTTGGCTGAGGCTTGACTACAGCTCAGTGTAGGGAATTCGCCTAGCATGTAGAGGTGTCCAATCTCCTGCACTACGTAGTGAAAAGTCTGGAGTGCTCCCTATTGAAGCTGATCTTGGGGCCTTCTTCTCCCAAACACTGAAGCAAACATCATTTGAGAAATATAAATCATTGTAATTTGGAGGGAAGAGACAAAACCAGTAATGAAGAAATAGACCCTCAAGGGGTTGATTAAAGCCTCTTTTGGCCACACTTCAAGTTTAGTGTTCATTTGCATCTTACATAAAAGAACCCTAGACAAATCATCTTCCTTTTGAATATAAATTCTTTGCCTTGTTTTTTGCTTTTCTTCTTTCTTTTATAATCATCTTAGTTCCCTGATTTGCATAATGTAGTAAGAATCTCCTTGCTTAGCCACTAAAAAAAAAAAAAAAAAAAAATGCCCACTTCCTTTTTTTAAGTATGCATATATGTATCATTTCCTCAACCGTGCTTTTTTGTGACAGACTTCGGAGCTACAGCATCATAGATGCCTTGGTTGGTGTCTTAACAGTGTTGGCTACTCCTATGAAACATCACCAGTGCCCTGACACCATATGTCAGGACCCTCTGGACTTACAAGCTGAGTCCAAATGGACCGCCTTCTCAGAATTTTGAAACTCAAGGGAAGATGTTCATGTACAAATGCGTGGAGTTGCCTTGATTCCAACGAAGTAGACAAGTAGCATGGATTCCACATTGCACCAGAAAATGAAAGACAGACCTTAGGACTTCTTCAGATTTCTAAGACGAGTACCCATTGCTATTCCCACCTCAAATTTGCCCCAAGCTCAAGACTCAAAGGGTTTTCACTGGGACTTCCTTGGGCTTCAGTTTCCAGGCCAGTTATACATACACACTCATCACACACAGGGACAGTTCTCAACCCACTGCAGGTACAGAGATGCTGCCTTCAGGAAAACAGTGGCTTTACCCACAGATCTTAGAACCAAAATCAGAAAGAGTAAAAAAAAGGTGGAGGACTTCATCCTCCAAAGTTCTGAAAGAGAACAGAAGAGATGTTTGATGAGACTAATACTGGAGACATCCACGAAAAGGGAAAGAGAACATCAAAATGATTTCATGTGTTCATGGTGTACAACGTGAAAGCTTGGACTATTATATTATACACATCATGCCAGGGGTCACAAAGCATGTAGGGACTAGACTGATGAAACTAATCAAATAGATGAAACAAGTTGAGGGTAAGACAATGGTGATGATAAGGAGTCCTTATACAGAGTGAGGGGACTCGTAGCCAAGCAAAGGCTAGCTGCTTATGTGCACTGAGCTGACCTGATTTCTGCCACACTCTTCTAAGGTTTCAAAATAGTCTTGATTTATCCATGGATGGTGATACACACCAATAATTCCAAACGTTGGGAGGCAGAGGACTGCTATGGGTCTGAAAGAAGCCTGGGCTACTTAGAGGGCTCCATGCCAACCACGGATGCAAAGTGAGAACCAGTCTTAAGAAAACACCAAGAGTTCTAGGGGATGCTGGTAGCTCACTTGCCTAGCATTCCTGAGGTCCTGGCCTCAGTCCCCAGGGTCACATACAAATAGGCATGGTAGCAAGCATGTGGGAGGTAAAGGAAGGGTGATCAGAGGTTCAAAGTCATGTTTAAGTGTATAGGGAGTTTGGAGCCACCCTTGGATGTGTGAGACCTTGCCTCGGGAGAAATTTAATTCATTAATCATATGAAAATAAATCTAGATTCTGAGAAGAACACATTTCTTCTGCTCATCAATGCTTGGCTGGACAACATTAGTCACTGAAAGTCACTGCAAGACTCTACAAAACTCACATTCACTGATATCTGTTGTATTATCCAATAACAGCATTATGAGCACAAGTTGACACTTCTCTGTGATGTTGGTACCAGTAATGCGTGGCTTTCCCTGATGTTCGTTGATAAAGCTGCCCTCTTGGCATTGGCTTCCAGGAAGCAATGAGTAAGACTTACAGTCTATCTCTGACAAATTGAGTAAAGGTCCCAGCCTTGACTTTGCTGCATTATTCCTCTAAGTTGCCTCAAATTAATTTTGGGGGAACCAAGAGAGTTATCATAAGTAAATCAATCTATCTTCTGCTTGTCTATTTTTACTCATGTATTTACATATTAACTTAGGCCTGGCTGTATACTAGCCTTTAGAATCTTCTCCCAGGGCAGGGAGCTGCCATCTTTTTTCAAGTGAAACATCTTTTTTCAAGACCATGTGAAGAAAACTCAAGTCCTGCTATCAATTACACCTATATAAACATCTTTTATGTGACATATCTCCTTCATATATATAATAAAATATGTCCTATATACTCCCATTTCTCCCCTATATATCTCTCAATCTATTCCCCTCCTAACTTTGGTTGGTTGGTTGGTTGGTTGGTTGGTTGGTTGGTTGGTTTGTCCTTCCTTCCTTCCTTTCTTCCTTCCTTCCTTTGTTCCCTCTGTTGCTTTGCCCCTCTGGTTCCACTGTCTTCCCCTTTGGTAATTGTTTATTCATTGTCTAGGTTTTCCTGCTCCCTGTGCACAGGGAACATCATTTGTCTTTGCTTCTTTATTTCCATTCCAGTAAATGACACTTAATAGTACCTAAGTATATAATTTGAAGGACTGAACGAGTAAAAGAATGTTCCATGTTATCCCACAGAGAAATCCTGCTTCTGGTTTCTCACCACTCAGTTTCCTCATTACACCATTTCTTCCATAAGTTCTGAGGCAAATACATCTGCTTAAAATTCCATATATACTTGTTAAATTATTCTCTCTCTCTCTCTCTCTCTCTCTCTCTCTCTCTCTCTCTCTCTCTGTGTGTGTGTGTGTGTGTGTGTGTGTGTGTGTGTGTGCGTGCGCCAAGGTACACATAGGGAGGTCATAGGACATTTTTTAGTTCTCTCCTCCCACCTTGTGTCTCCTAGGGATTAAACTCAAGTCATCAGACTTAACAGCAAGTACCTCTACCCACTAGGTCGTCTCACTGGCTCCAAAACCCATATCTTTTCAGGATGAAGGCATTTCCAAGCCTTTGTAAGACATTCAATCTTTTGATAAGATCTTGAACAAAACTTAGTTCTAAAGTCCATTAGACATACTGAACATGAGAACCTAGTGTGATTTATCAATGAATAACAAAATTTTAAGCATTGTTAAAGGGAATGAATTATACATTATGAACTGATCATCCTCAGGTATCCAAACATGCATGAGAGTCAATACTCAAAACTTCATCCATGGTTTCGAGTGCAGGGTGGCTGAGCATTCACAGCCATCTGAGAAGAGAGTTTCAACTTCCTGGCTGTCTTGATATGTACATTTGGCTGCTCCTGTTGATCATCGGGGTGGAACTTTGGATTTAGCCTTGATAGACAGTGGACTCCTTCTGCAGAAGCAGTTCTAATCCTGTGGAGTTAAATTGCTTTTCAGTGTTCAGTTCAGAACAGAGGCAGTAATAAGGTGATCTTTCATTTACCTTTTTGTGGGGAACAAGCCAGTATTCTTACATCCTGAAAAAGTTATTGAAACTTCCCAGAGATGTTCAACTTACCCCCAGGAAACAATTTAGGTCTTTTCACAACACTCCATTATCTCATATGATCATAAAAGTTTCCTAAGAACAAGGAAAGGCAAGCTGGTGTGATTTTTAGTTTGCAGAAAGGGAAATCTATATAGGGGGTAAGAAGGGCATTTCCCACAGCTTAATAGTAACCATAGGATCAAAACCAGATGGCCACACATGTGCACTTGTATCACTGGACCACCTCTTAAGCTCTTTGCAAAGCCTCCCTCCCCCAAAATAAAGCAACATATTCCCTACTCATGTTTAAGTTGACCTCAAATTTTCTACCCTATGTTTAAGAATTGCAAATAAAATTATTTCCAAAATCTTCTAAATGTAAAAAATCAAATATATCCGACATAGTCAAGTGTATATGTCCTCTAAATGTAGACAGTGAGATACAAATGCTAGAGTAATTTGATCATGATATCCATTTTGAAAAAATAGATTGTGTAATTGGCAGCAGAGTCCTTGCTTAGCATGCATGAAACTCTGGGTTCTGCCTCCTGCAGACTTTTAAAAATGTGTTTGTGTACGTGTGTGCATGTATATATACATACATACATGTAAATATATACATGTATATGAATTCTTATTTAACCCGAGAGAAAAGACATTTATTCGTTAGAAGATAATAATTTTCATTTTCCATTCAACTTTCTCCTCGTATTTCAGTCCTTACATAGTTGTGTCTCATTTTTAGAAATGTTTTATTTCTCTGTCAAAGTTTCATATGTAAATAAACACACTCTTAAAAGCACCTTTACTCACCGAGCTGTAATAAAGGAAGGCCAGCCCAGTGAGACAACTTTCTTTTTAAATTCCTTGGAATCGCAGGAAAATAGCTGGGTCATTTGGAATGACTTCATCCACACCCCAGAATGTGGTTTCTTGTTCTCAGTCTGAACAGATATGAATGGGATGTTTCGTGAATGGGAGACTGCCATGGTTTCATAGCGAATTTCACACGTGTCGTCTGGACCAGAGGCTAAATTCCCCACCAGGGACTAGCAGGATGCCTGTCAGGGAGGTTCCTCAGGTGTTCTGAGGTCTCAGGGTCTGACTGGCCCTCCAGAGGGAAATCCCTGCGGTCAGATAAAGAGGTTCCTCAGAAAAGAAACAAAGCCGTTTAATCACACCCGCACAAATGGAAAGCAGAGAACCGAACAAAGAAAGTGTTTCGAAGAAGGGAATTGGCTTTGGTTTTCACGTCGGTCCCCTGTGGTTTCACTTTTCATTTCTGTGGCATCTGGGTGAGGAGACATTGCCTGAATAGTTCCTGCTGATGGCCTTCGAATAAGAATCCCTGGAAACCGCTAAGGAGCTGAGGCTGAAGGAACCCAGAAGAAGAGGTCATCTCACAGCTGGCCTTCAGGCTGTGGGGAGGTCTCCCAGATTCCGTGCTCTGTGGCTGGCTACACTCCCTTGTATTCTAAGCCTGGGATTCCCACTTGCTTGTAGAAACCTCTGCTTGAAAGGTCCAAGGACATTTCAAGCCCGTTCCCACCGTCTTCTCCTCTACAGCTTCTCGCCATCCATTTCTGCCAGCTGCACAAGTAGCATCTCCTTTCATCCAGGTATCCAAGCCTGAAACTTGGGGCTTAGGTCGGACACACTTGTCTTTTATCAGCTCACACGCAGTCATCACCAGGCCCTGCTGTTGCTGCTTCTAAATGAGTCCCATACACTTCTCCTGGGCAGGCTGAGGACCAATGCCTTCTGGGTATTGCCAGTTCTCACCAGGGCTGCTACAAAACCTTCCCAAAGTGCCAGTCTTCGCATGAGTCACCCCTCGCCCATCCTTGACACTGTCCCTTGTGGTCTTTCCAAAAGGAAGACACAAATACTCCCCCTTCCACTGCGGCAGTGGCTGTGATAACTGGGGCAGCTCCAGAGCAGGATGGCATGGCAGAGGCTGGTTCAGGCTTCATACCTAACTTGGCATTCCAGCCCTGCTCCTGTCTTTGGAAACAGGATAGAAACCTGTGTAAGCCTTCATTTTCTCTCCAAAGAAGAACCCCCCAAAAGTATGGGGAACAGATAGATATAGATGATATAGATATAGATTGCTGAAGATATTTTACTGATCATTCTCAATTAGCCCATTCAGACAGGCCACCTCTTCACAGCTGTATTGTATTCCATTTGAGAGACAGTGTTTTATTTAACTCATTTGTTGTTAACATCCATTGCTACAAACATCCCAGAGATGAAATTTCCAGAGCAAAGAACACACACACCTGTTGTTTGACTGTATTGCTGAGTTTTCTTCCAGGGGAACTTTATAGTTTAGAACCTTACCGACCAACAATTATGTGAGAAGCAGAGTCAATCTGAGCTTGGATGTGAGCTATATTACCCTGAACAGCATTCTTATCTACTTAGGAAGCCCCTCATGGGCCCACGGGTGCTCTACCTCCCCCCCCCCAGTCTCCTTTGCTAAGCCCCAGCCTTAGGCCAGGGAGGTGTGGATAGTGGGATCTTTTCTGTCTCCCTCTGTGTATGTTCAGATGGCGGCATGTGGGGAGGACTTTACAAGCCCCACCAACTCCCTGTTAGAGTCCTCAGTTGTCCCTTTCTGTGACTTTCCCCAACAAGGGTTCCAGCATCGAGTTACTGAAGCCCTGGCCTCCCCTTTACACTCACCACCAGCCTTAGACTTCCCCTGGCAACTGGCAGGAAGTGGGTTCACTTGAAGAATAACTCAGATAATTTAGACTCTGACCAACTCTAGCTGGTCCTCACAGTCCAGGAACCGCTCTCAGCTTCTAGTCTGCTCCTGGCCAGCTTCCAGAGGTGAGCCCTGAGATCCTCAGTGACAATATTGTCTGGTTTTGTCATTGCGAGAGATGATTCACTGACTTGTTCCATGCCAACGGATGTCTGCAATCTAAGTTTCGTGATAAGAAGCTCTCCTTTGTACTGGCTGGCTTTGTGTGTCAACTTGACACAAGCTAGAGTCATCAGAGGAAGGAACCTCAGTTGAGGAAATGCCTCCATGAGATCCAGCTGTAAGGCATTTTCTCATTTAGTGATCAATGGGGGAGGGCCCATCCCATGGCGGGTGGTGCCATCCCTGGGCTGCTGGTCCTGGGTTCTATAAGAAGGCTGGCTGAGCAAGGCATGAGAAACAACCCAGTAAGCAGCACCCCTCCAGGGCCTCTGCATCAGCTCCTGCCTCTGGGACCCTGTCCTGCTTGAGTTCCTGTCCTGACTTCCTTTGATGATGAACAGCAATGCTGAAGTATAAGCCTAATAAACCCCTTCCTCCCCAACTGGCTTTTTGGTCACGGTGTTTTGTCGCAGCAATAGAAACCCTAAGACAATGTCAGCTTTGATCCTTGATTTTCAGAACATTCTCCTGAGATTTCTTGGCAGGGAGAGTGGGGCCTCAGGGACACTGTGCCAGACCTGTAAATCCGATGTCTGAGCATCACTCAGCAATGATGATGGGCAAGATGAGCTCCATGGGACAAAAGAAATAGCAGTGGAAAATATGCATGACGTTTAGCTGGAGAGAGGGCTTGGCAGGTAAGAGAGTGACTTGCTCTTGCCGTGGACCCTAGTTCAGTTGCCACGGTGGGAAGCCCAAGACCACCTGTAATTCCTGCTGGTGGAGGAACTGATTCCACTGCTTCTGGTCTCTGTGGACATTGCATTCACGTGTACACACCCATGCACATACACAGAACTGTCAAACAATAAAAATAGACATATTTTCTTAAAATGTGCATGGTGTATTTACAGGGTAGATACTAATCTCTTCTAGTAGATTAAAAGCTAAAACCTAAAGCCTGTCTCATCCCAACAGAATCTTGACATGAAGTCCTTTAGACAAAGGATAACTGCATATGGAATTGTATACAATTAGAATCCTGAGACAGAGCTGAAGGACCAAAAAGACTTTATTGTTGGAGACTGGCATACTGTATTTGAAGCAATGTAACAAATTCAATGTTTCTCTTATATCCAGAGAGAAGGATTCCTTGATGACTATACCAAAATGGCTGCACATAAGAACAAGGACATATTAGCTTGGTGCCCAGGATCTGGAGCCAAACTCCCTCAGATTGAATCCTTGCCCCCACGCACACCCTTTCTCTGTGCTGTCTGAACCCTTGGGCAACTTTCCTAAAGCTTCTTTTGCCTTGCCTGTCACAGGTGTACAATGAGTAAGAGAGTGTGATTAATAAAAGCTTTCCCTAGAGGGTTTGGTTCATGTGGAACTTCTTAGAATTGTGCCTGACCTATAATATGAGTTTAATAAATGTTAGTTCTCATTAATGTCTGTACTCATCACTGTTTCTAGGGTTCCTCGGTGTATCCCTGGTGAGAAACCATTGGCCAAACAAATCCTCTGGTCAGCCCTGGAGCACAGCAAGGAAGCAGAAGGAGCAGACTGGAAAGTTGATCTGCTTCCAGATGTAGACTGGTACCCCATGAAGTTAGAGTGAATCTGTTCCAACGGCCCTTCCCATTATACTCCTCAGATACACGTTTGAAAGAACCATCTCACCTCCTCCACTATCCTTCCCCCCAAGGCCATCTGCCCCCCTTGTTCCTGGGTCTCAGGTCTCCTGACCAGATACCACTCCTTTCCGCTGAGCGTCCAAGAATCAAAGGTCTCCTGGCTTAGGTGTACCCAGCCTTTCTATTCAGGTCTTGTAGCCAAGCCCCTGCCCAGGCAGCTCAGTGGGTTTGTTAGCTTGCCAAAGCTCACGTGACTCCCTGGGAGATGAGTACATGTTTGAATTTGGGAAGCCTAATAATGGCCTATGCTTGCGAAGATAATACTTGGGAGCCCCAGAATCTTCCCAAGACCTCACAGATCTGCTTTTCTAATCATCTGAATGAACCAGCCAGTTAAAAACAAAAAGCCCATATATTCCCATACTCTTTATCTGGAGAAAAACTATGATTACTCAGTAGCTGGCTATAATTCTTACTTAGGGATGCATTAGCTACTACAGGATATTTTAAATAACTCTTCATCATGTATTTATAAATACATGCCAATCCCATTTGACAGACTGAAACATACAAAACATACTAACAGCCCTTATCACACTGGATCTTGTGTTCATGTGATAGGACATAAACTAGATCTATGCCCTATATATTTACTTGATGAGATCAAGACTCAGGGCTAGGGCAATGGTGCAGTGGGTAAGAGATTTTGTTCTGCACATGAACCCGAGTTGTAATCCATAGCACCCAGGTAAAAAGCCAAATATGGTTGTATGTGCCTGTAACCCAAGCTTTGAGGGGTGGAGATAAGAGCTTGCTGCCAGCCAGCCTAACCAAAAATGGAGAGCTCCTGCTTCAGTGACAGATTCTGTTTTAAGGCAATAAGGTGGAGAGTAATAGAGGAAGGCACTGGAAAGACCACCTGGCCTTGGCACAGGTGCCCAGGGGCACACTCACGAGCACACTCTCATGAGCACACACCAAGATTAAGACAATCAAACCAAAACAAAACAAAGAATAGCAGTGCAGTGGGAAGGCAATGGGTGAGGCGGTCTACAGTGCAGCCAGTGAGCACAGACTACCAAAATTCAGACATCCTCATCTCCCAGGCAGCTGTGTGAATCAAAGCACCAAGCCTACTCCTCCATGCGGAAAACAGGGTTAATAATAATATCTGTCTCCTGGAGTTGTTTTAAGAAATGGAAGACATGTGGGCAGTATACTTAGAACAGTGCTCTGTACATTACTGATGCTTCTAATCTTTAGCTATTGTTTTACTTATTATTATTTACAAGTCAGGTCCACTTGTCCCATCTGCTGATGCATTGAACTCAAATTGGCCACAAGAACTTAACACTAAATGGCTTTAATCTTTAAGATACACGCCCACTTTATTCTTACTCAAGAAGGTAAGTTACAGGGCAGTCAATGTTTTCAATACAATTTGTCCTTTTGATAACAAAAGAAAAGGAAGGATTTTCCAATATTACTTCGCTCAAATAAATGTTCAGGAAGAACAGGGCTCCCTCCTTTCGGGGGACTCTAACTTGTGTCAAGTTGACATAAAACTAGCCAGCACAGTCAGTAACTGAATTTTGACAAAGGAGAAAGATAAGACTTACGGGAGAAGCTGATGTTTCCCCTCATTTCCCCCTTTAAAAAAATAAGAGAGGCAGCTTAACAAACAACCCTGCTCTTCAGGATTAAATTGCATCCTTTTATGCAACAATTCAGTCAACAAGCGCTTCCTGATGCTTGCACAGCACGTGCTAGGCCATGCAAGGATGAGGTACGGCGGAGAAGAGCAGGCATGCTCCTATTCTCCTAGGACAGACATCTTGTGAAGAAAAATAAAGTAAGTCTGAAAGCATTTTTAATAAATTGTAAAAGAATTGAATAATGCTGTGGCAAAATAAATAAGCAAATAAACTGAAGGCCGGTGATCCAGCTTAGTGGGAAAGTGCTTGTCTGGCTTGTGCATCACTGTGGGTTTATTCTCTAGCAGCACACACACACACACACACACACACACACACACACACACACACATTTCTGACCTGAGACACAGGTGTTTTTAGCATTTGCTTACATGAGGAAGGCTAGAGCGGTAGGTTCCAAGATGAAAAGTAATTATGATAGTAACCAATGGGGACGCCTATGAAACGCTGTCCTGGGGGACCCCTACACACAGTGAGCATGTCACTCTTAGCCCTCTTCCTGACTTGCCTGAAACACATCCACCACTTCACAGTGCTACTGAGGCAAAACACAAACAACTTAGTGTGGGATTCCAAGTGCTCCCTGGTTTGGGGCCCGCTGTGATCCCCCAGACAAATCTATTTCCTACGCACAGGCATCCCTCCTTCCATAACAGTATTATCAGCTTTTCGGTCCCACAGTTTGACTTTCCTTGAGTATCCTCTTCTTCACTCACACCCTTAGACTTTCAAACCCTTTCTCTGCCATGTCTTTCCTCCCACACCCGCCTGCTGAACTTGGTATAACTCAGTGTGACAGGAATGCCTCCTCTCAGAAGCCTGCCTCCCTGTTTTTCTTCTTTCTTTCCTCCATCCCAGCTTCCGTCCCTGGCTCCACGCGGAGTGGGATATGCTTTCTAATTGAGGTAGGGGAGTATTGATTTGGAATAAGTACCATTGCCAAGGCTCAAAGTGTGAACACATCAGTCAGTAGCTGGAAGGTTTTCAAGGTCAGGACTCTTCCTCAGCCTCTATGTCTTAGGATTCAGGTGCATGGTGTCTTCAGCAAGACGGTCTTACCCGCAAGAGCATTGGCAAGAGCATTCCACATTTGGGGGAGATCCATTGAATCCTACTACCCAACCACTCAAAAAGCCCATACCTGTGACCGGACTTTTTATTTGGCAGCCAATGATGGCTGGGGGAGGTGCTATCGGGCCCGCTCCCCAGCTCACCCCACTACGAATCATTCCATTCACCCCACCCTTTTACATACGTGGATATTTCAGGAAGTTTCTACTGTAGTAGATAGAAAACTTCAACGTTGCTAAGCCTGACGTGAAGGGCAGCGCAGCAATGGCATTCAGAGGAAGTACAAAGAGGAAGGACAGACTTTGAGGTGAATGTAAGTTGACAGCGTTCATCAATTTGAGCAGTGATTGATAGTTATGGCATCTGACTGGGCTGTGTCTAAGGAAACGCAGCAGGGCTCGCTGAAGCGCAGCTCTGGGGAAAGGAAGGGAGAGACTCCTCACTCAAGCTGGCCCCCTGAGGACAGGCTCACTTTCTGTATCCAACCCCAGAGGGAACCAGAAGCAGGCCTCAAGGAAGAAGTCTGAGGAGAAGATGAGTGTTTCACAAAAGAGAGAAAACGTGTTCCCACTTTCTTTTGGTGCCTGGGCAGGTTTGAACAGCAACTCCTAAGCATGGGGCCATTTCACCAGGAAAAGCATTACCTAGTTATTTTCACAAACCACCCTGAAGGTCTCATTCTTCCAAGCCAGTGGTTTAGAACCCCCAGAGGGCTAGGTGGAATGGTGAGTCACAGAAGGCGGAGTCCTGTGAGCAGGCCCCTGGGTGGTGGTGGTGGGGGGGGGCATTGCTCCTGAAGTCCTGGCGCTGCACTGATTGTGGATGCCCAAGTGAGGAGGGGTGCCTGCTCAGGTCAGGTGGCGGAAAACTGGTTACCTCACAAAGAGGGAAGCTACAGATCCCACAAATGTGAACTGCGGGTCTGTGAATGGAGTCAGGGGAGTGAGCAGCCTCCTGCTGCTCAGGAACTGGGGCTTCACATGGCAGGTCTCCGGGATAGACAGGACCATGGCCGCAGTGGACTCTAACCTGTGTTCCACCTCCAGAGGGGCTTCAGAGAAAAGAGAGGACTTGATGTTTGGAAGCTCACATTAGGCCTTTCAGAGACAACTTGACAAATAGAAACCACATCTGGAGTCTTACTGACAGTGTTAATCCCACCAGGTGAGGATAAGACCACCACCACAATTTCTGAGCCAAATTTGAAGCAAGCGTTATTAAATACTGGCCAGGATGATGGACATTAGCCAGATCCTTACCAGGGATTCCCAGAATATGGCCAGAAATTGCATTAGTCAGAGGCTTATAAAGGCAAAACCCACAAGGCTAAGTACTTCCAGTCTTTGTCCAATCAGGGCAAGCAAGTCTTAACATACTTCCTGCCTATTTGAGATCAAGTACATCCTCTGCAGTTGGAACAACCAACCTTGTTTACAGAAGCAGAAAACATGTGGCTTGTTATCTTATATAAACAACAGCCACAGCATTCCGGGAAGCTATCTGTCCTTGGGCAGGTGGGGCTTATAGGTTAGAGGCATTTTGTTTCATAGATCTCTTAAGCACAGTAATTTAAACTTAAAACATAACTTTAGCCCTCACAACAGGTGTAAGAAACAATTCTCAAGCAAGAAACAAGCAGTTGTTTTGCAGATATGTGCTGCATCAAAGTCCTGGACGTCTTTGTTGAGCCATTACAGATGGCAACCAGAAAGAAATACTGACTCTGGAGTGTATTCCTCCAGCCACCACTAGCAGAGCTAGGTAGCAGTCGGGAAAATGTAGAATGCTTGCTTGACTTGTGCAAAGCCCTGGGGTTCGAATTCCAGGAACACATAAGATCCAATGTAGTAACAGGCATGGCTGTCATTTCAGCACAGAAGGTAGAGGCAGGAGGACCAGAAATTCAAAGCCATCCTTGGCTGCTTGCCAGTTCAAGGACAGCTTGGATTACCTGAGACCGTCTGTGAGAGCCAAAGTTACATTTTAAGTTTTAATTACTATGCCTAAGAGACTCAAGGAACAAAAGTGCCTCTGATCTGCAAGCCCCTTGCCCAAGGACAGCTAGTTCCTGAAATGTAGGAGGCTATTGTTTATGGGAGATAACAAGGCACACATTTTCACTCCCCTAAGCAAGCTTGTTTGACCCACCTGGACTGGATGTAGGCGAGAGGTTCACAGGCAGGAAATATGTCAGGATGTATGCTTGCCCCTGATCAGATATAGGTTGGAAAGTACGTCAGGACATATGCTTGGCCCTAATTGGGCCTGATGGGAAATACTTAAGCTGCTGCAGAACTTAATTTGGGGCCATTTTTTTTTTCTGGGAAACCAGAGAGGGACATGGCCAGAGCCCATCCACCTGGCCAGTATTTAAAGTTTGCCTGAAATATGGCTTTAAATTGTAGTAGTGGTTTTATTCTCAACTGGTGGGATTAACACCCATGGCAAAAAAGTAAGAGAACTTGAGGTGGTCTTATAATTGAAGTAGGATATCCCCCCCACTTCGAGTAATAAAATGATAATTATCCTGCTGAGGTAATGTCCTCTTGTTTCTGAGAATCAAAACTGTAGGAGTTTACAGCTCCCATGGTATCAGGCCTTGACAGTATTTATTGACTCAGGGGACGGCAGCATGGACCGTCTTGATTAAGTGTGGCTTCTAAAAATAAGATTGTAAGCCAAGGGATTCTTGATGATCAATGAAAATAATGAAGAAACTGAATGAATCAATGAAAAAATGAATAATGAAAAAAATTGACCGTCGTTCTCGAAGAACATAGAAATCGAATTCATTTTTCAACCTGTAGAAGTAATTTGAAGAAGAAAAGTTCATGGAAGTTGTCAGTTCTCAGGGAACAAGAGCACCCTAGACTCACCTTCAAAGTATAGAAAACGATATGTAGAAGACCACGGCAAGGTCTCTTAAATCCACAGTAGCCCAGTGTGTGCCTGCCTTCCCCCAACCATAATTTTTTGCTCCAAATGCTAATAGGGAACATTTTTTTTAAGTTTTTCAAGACAGAGTATTTCTGTGTAACCCTGTCTGTCTTGGAACTCTCTTTGTAGACCAGGCTGGCCTCAAACTCAGAGATCTGTCCACCTCCTGAATGCTGGGATTGCCGGTAGGGAATCTTGAAGTGGGTGACTTTGTGGAAGTCTATGACTTTATTCTATGACTTTATCTCTGGAACTGCCAGTTTCTAATATGGCTGCTGTGTAACTATCAGATGTACAGTTGTATATGAACAGGTACCAAAAACCCACAATGAAAGGAGATACTGGCCTTGGATGAGACATTCACTAGAGATCCTAACTGATTTGCAGGCTCCCAAACAACATGGATTTGGGGCAATTTGCTGTGTTCTTTCTGCCCCAAATACCTGACTCAAATTAAGAGTAGTTACACAGAAATTTTAGCATGTTAAGTTTTCCTGTAGCAGTGTTACTGTGAGGGACAACTATCTGGAAAAGTCAAGAGTTCAATGACATTGAGAATGTCTGTTCCTTGGTGTCCAGTGCATCCCTAGAGATACTTGCCAGCTCTAGATGCCAAGAAAATAGAAAAGATAAAAATGAACCTCAAGCTGGTTGTGGGGAAGCCTTTGTTCCATGTGAATGCATACTCATATGTGTAGGAGGGGTGGGGACTGTGAATGTGTCATGATGTCTGTTTGGAGGTCAAAGAACAATCTGCAGGAGTCAGTTCTCTCCTTCCATTGCGTAGGTCCCGGGACCAGGACCAAGCTTAAGTCATCAGGCCAGGTGGCAAGCACCTTTGCCTGCTGAGTCCTCTCACTGGTCCAGCATGCTCATTTAAAAAAATGCCACATCTATCCAGAAATAATTTATCAGGAAGAGAAAAGAATAGTAAGTTGAAGCCTAGATCTGGTAGCACATACCTATAATCTAACACTTGTGAGGCAGAGGCAGGACTGCCAGAAGTTCAAGGTCACTCTTGTGTATATATTGAGTTTAAGGCCAGCCTATACTATATAAGATACTATCTCATAAATACCCCCTCCCCAAGAGAAAAGAATGAAGTTGAACTAAACTGACATTCGAATGGCCAAATGAGACATTGCACAGTTTATGTTCTGAAATTGATACCCCTTGTTCCTGTGCTCCTCCCGCCTACCCTCTCTTAGAGTCAGCTTTATCCTTACACCCCACATCATCCTAGTAAGTTTAAGTGCTTGTTTAAAAGTTCCAGAACAAATTTAAAAATCTGATTATCAACAAAATGCAACATCCCTGGCCTCTTCAGCATGCTAAACCAATGTCCCGTTGTGATGAGCTGCTGGCCCTCTTGTCCTGGGACCCCTTTGATCTGCCTTGGGGAGGACAGGTGGGAAAGCTGCTCCTCCCAGAGCTCTTGGGTTCTCAGGGGGCTGGTGCTCGGACCCCAGATCTGACAGCAGAACCCTCAGATCATACTTGGCAAACACAGCCCCATCTTGTACCACCTCTG
Organism: Peromyscus maniculatus bairdii; assembly: GCF_049852395.1. NCBI lineage: Eukaryota > Metazoa > Chordata > Mammalia > Rodentia > Cricetidae > Peromyscus > Peromyscus maniculatus. The sequence goes on from NC_134857.1 coordinate 49,912,948, forward strand.
TCTCCTGCGCAGTGAATCTGGGGCCAGCCTTCCCTTGAAAGCTTCGCAGCTGCTACGTATTTTCCCCTCTTTTGGTGTGCTGACTACATCTTTCAAAACTGAAAGGTAGGGCACCAAAATCTAGCAGTAGATCATTTTCTGACTTACAAGTCAGTCACCTTTAGGGGTGTGCTTCAACTATTTGATTGAAACAAAATCATGTGAAGAAGTAGATTTAGCTGTATTTAAATTTATATATAATCAGCTATGTGACTTGCAAATATTATAGATTAAAATTTTCTTTCAAAATATGTTCTGTGACAACCTACATTTATGCTATAGCCCACGTATTTATTGGTAGTCATGTTTGCTTGTGGAATTAGCTTTACTTCTCTGTACAATTGGGATATTTTTGCATACAAAATTTTGTTCAAGCTGCTTGGTTTCTATGGCAGTAGGGGAGAAATGAAATCTGTTTTCTCTATGAAAAAAGCAAGCCTGGCCCATTTCTCTGCCTATGAGAATGTGCATTTCCCTCTAGGGAGAGGAACACTGTGGTTTCCTGGCCAAGTCCAACAGGTTGGTTCAGCTCAGAAGCCTTTTATAGCCTGGAGGTCTCGACTGCACTAGGCTCATTTGTAAAAATAAAGCACAGAACAGGGCTGGCATCTATTTCAGAGAGATAAGCCCTACAGGCAAGCTTCAAGACAGACTATAAAATAAGTGCCTTATGAGCAGTGGGGTGCAGATTCCAGCTACACACTGTGGTGTAAGAGTGGGTGAGAGAGAAAGACTCCCCCAGCAACCCCTGCATCCCAGGCCTGCCTAGACTGTCAAGTGACTAGCAGTCCTGATAGAATGGAGAGAGACTCCATCTGTCCTTTTCTGCTTCTGGTCCAAGAACCATGTCCACCTGACCCCCCTGAGGAGGAAATGTAACATGAATTTTAAAGGGTCTTATTAATAAAAGCAAACCCAGAGTCAGGAATTGGGGTGAATGCTGAAAGGTCAGGGAACCGAACAAGCCACAGCTTCCTCACCTCGCCAATTCCTCAGCTGATCCTGTTTCCTCAAACTGTAAGCCTCTGAGTCCTCATTCAAATGGATCTGAACTGCTGCTCAAAAGCCTGAAAGCTTAACTAGACTCTAGTTCCTGGTCCTCACGCCTTACATACCTTTCTGCTTCCTGGAATTAAATGTGTGTGTCCACCATACCTGGCTGTTTCCAGTGTGGCTTTGAACTCACAGAGATCCGGATGGATCTCTGCCTCCGGAATGCTAGAATTAAATGTGTGTGTGCCACCATTTTCTGGCCTCTATGTCTGTCTAGCGGCTGTTCTGTTCTCTGACCCCAGATAAGTTTATTAAGGTACTGTAGCTAGAGTTTTCCTGCCTTGCCCACAGTCAGGACAAATCTCTGTTTACTGCCAGTCCCACAGCTGCTCAGACCCAACCAAGTAAACACAGAGACTTATATTGCTTACAAACTGTATGGCCGTGGCAGGCTTCTTGTTAACTGTTCTTACATCTTAAATTAATCCATTTCCATAAATCTATACCTTGCCATGTGGCTTGTGGCTTACCGGCGTCTTCACATGCTTCTTGTCATGGCGGTGGCTGGCAGTGACTCCTTCCACTTTCCTGTTCTTTCTTTTCTCCTCTCTGTTAGTCCCGCCTATACTTCCTGCCTGGCCACTGGCCAATGACTGTTTTATTTATTGACCAATCAGAGCGTTTAACATACAGACCATCCCACAGCAAGGTGCACAATATATTGGGGGACACAATATCCCCACAAGGAAAGGTAGGGCAAAAGCTGGCACAGAGAATGGCAGTGTGCCTGATGTTGGCTGTCTTAATACAAGCATTTGGTAAGTCTGGGAACCGCCCACCACCGTCCATGGGGCAGGCTGAGGAGCTCCCATAAATAAACACATATAATTACATATAATACATGTATCATGCACATGCAGCCTTACTTGATTCATGTTGTAGCATTTGTGCATAGATGTCAGGTCAGGTCTTTCATTTTTATTTTTCTTGTGCTTCTGTGGTTCCTTTGAAGTCTGTGCATTGACGGACTAACCAAAGAACCTAACCCATTTTCTGACAGGACAATGCTGGTGGAGAGGAAACAGTATCAGCAGAAACACTTTTTCCCCTCCTTTTATGCCAATATCTTTATTTGCACAGGTTCATTGCAAAGCGTCCTTGGTCTGGTTCAGTCCTCCAGTCTCTACTACACTATGGATGCTGGGCCCACACTGGAACGCCTCTTGGTTATCCTGTTATTTCCGTGCGTTGTGGAAATCCTGTAGCTTTAGGTCTGCAGGACCGGCCCTTTCACGTGCTCCAGCAGATCACAGATGGGGTGGATGTTGGGGTGGGCCAACTCGTAACCCTGGTTCTGGGCAGTTGCAGGGTTGGTCAGCCCGCCAGCTCTCCCCTGTCCTCACCACCAGGGGGAGCTCTCCAGCATTGCCCTCGCTAGTTCACCCCTTGCAGTGATGATGAGCAAGGGGTGGGACCTGTTCTCCTGCTTTCGCATCCTCGGAGTGGCTCTCCTACACCTACACCTTCAGGGCCAGCTCGACTGTATTGCCCAGGCATGGCATAGGGGCCGGGTGCTGCAGTGGTGAGGGGCAGGGACAGCTTTCCCACTCTTATGACCTCAGGGCCAAGGGCCAGCCCCCACCCCCAACCCCACTTCTCAGGCGTTGATGGGGGAGAACATCTCTCCCCTGCCCATGCTGCCATGACAGATGGGTAATGGGGACAGCTCTCCCGTTCTCACAACTCGGGTCTGGCTCACCCACACCTCCACCAATGCGGTTGGCTCTATCGCTGCCCAGGTAAGGGGCAGGGCCTCAGCAGGAACTTGTAGAGGAGATTAGGTGCGCTCTAGCTCCAACAGTACTTCCCCAAAACAAACCATATAGGAAATAATAAACTGGCCCTCTGCAAACTGTCCCAGTGAGTGAGGCTGCAAATCCAGATTAGCCCGCCGCTCGGCTCGCCCTTAGCTCCAGTCCTTTCTTCTCTTCCTTTGATGGAACAAATGTGTATTGATGTCCTTTAATGGGCTGATTTATTTTTATCTGTCTGTCTGTCTGTCTGTCTATCTATCTATCTTATTTATTGAAACAGATCTTGTGTAGTCCAGGCTGGCCCTCAATTACCTATGTACTGAAGGAGGACCTTGCACTTCTGATTCTCCTGCCCTTAGCATCTAAGTACTGGGATCACAGACTTGTATTACCATGAAAGTTTTTAATTGCCTAATATTTTTATGACAAAAGAGAACTTCATGGCCCCCTGTGGTCTAGAGCTAGTCTGAACAGGACCTCCTCAGGGTAGCGTTCTTTGTGACTGGGCCTGCTGTGTTCATCACACAGACCCCACCTGCTCCTTTCCCACTGGCCCAGGGAACACCTCAGAGGCAGGGCCAGGTCTTGCTTGTACTCTTAGTTTCAGCTGTGACTACGGGCATATAGTCTGCATTCAGACAAGCTTGTTACTTGGATTTTCCAAGGCCAACCTGGAACGGACGCTGAGGATTGAAAGAAGTGTAAGACAACGGCCTTGCCTTCAAGGAACTCGCAGCTCCCAACTGCCAATCAACCAGGGCGCATCACGGATGCCTGGAAATCAGCCTTCCTTTTCCTCGGAACCCTTGTCTAGGCCCCAAAGGGAAAACCCATCCCAGGTCCTTCCCTCTGAGTCTCCCGCCCCTTGGTCTCTCACTGCAGCCGTTGGCTTTGGTTAGGGTGTTTGGTGTTTGTCTTGTCCTCCTTTGCACCATCAGACTTAAGTCCGCATTCTTAAAAGCAGGGGTTTTGGGTGTTGGGAATGACCAAAGTTTGTAGCTGGTGTGACTATGTCACCAGATTTTCATTTCCCCTTGGTGGTTGAGTGTCAGTTCTCTCTAGCAGGAATGCCACAGCTCGAGCTGGCTGCCATTGAAGTTGTCAGCTGAGTTGGGTAACACAGTGGAGGCGCCCATGTCACCAGGGCGGGGCTGTCATTAGGACACCCGTTGTTTTTTTGTTTGTTTGTTTTTTGAGCTGGTCTTCTTTCTCCATGGTGAAAGCCTCCTTGAAGAATGTCTCAGTTAGGATTTCTATTGCCGTGAAGAAACACCATGACCATGGCAACTCTTATAAAGGAAAACTTTTCATTGAGGTGGCAGCTAACAGTGTCAGAGTCCATTGTCATCATGGTGGGACACGACAGTGTGCAGGCAGATGTGGTGCTGGAGCTGAGAGTGCTACGTCTTACGGGCAACAGGAAGTGGACTGAGACACTGGGCAGTGTCTTGAGCACATATGAGACCTCAAAGACTCCTCCACAGTGACACACTTCCTCCAACAAGGTCACACCTACTCCAACAAGGCCACATTCCCTAATAATGCCACTCCTAATGACATTTTGGGAACCAATTACATTCAATCAATCACAAAGAAAATCTGAGTTTTTAAAAGAAAAAAAATAAAGATGTCTAGATTAGTCTGCATGCTTTGGCCATGGGCTAACCACTCAGCCTTTCTTACATGTACCCACCCCATGCTTCAGACTAAGTGAAACCCACTCTCTCTCAAAGACACTTCTCTCTACCCTGTAGGCTTTCCTTGCCATCTTATTTCCTTATCTAGTTTCCACTCACAAGAAGAATTAGCTTTAATCTCTCCTCTTCCATGGGGCCTGTTTGGAAGATTCTAGAACTCAGATCCACTTATTGAAGAAATAAATGCGAAGGGTATCCATATCCACAGACACATGGATTGTGTTAGATTATCATTAATTGCTAATATATGTATGGATTATGTTTAAACCCTCACAGTCAGTTCTCACTAGTTCAAATCTGTCTTTTGTGGTACTGTGGGCGATAGACACACAAAAAAAGTTTGTAAAAACTGCTCTCCAGATTTTTCTTTGAACTACCATTTCTTTGAACTACCATTTCTCATTTCTTCATACACACTCCCATCACAGATCATCAGTTTCATCTTTAATCCAAATTCAGGCAGATTCAATTTTTCTCTCAATATTTCTTACTCAGGGACCAGTCTTTGCGGACATCTCCAAGAAAATTCAAATAAAGACATTCACGGGGACTTTGAAGCTGGAGCCTTTGCTTGCCTGTCCTCCTGAAGGGCAGGGAACTCCTTGTTAGCATGTTTCCTGTCATTACTCAACAAACGAGGGCAGGTAGCCTGAAAGAGGAACCGAAACGATCAAGAGGAAGTCTCAGATACCGATAGTCAGCAGAATCCAGTGTTCAAAGTCAGGGACATGGACCAGAGACCTGACCATGATGCACAAGGAAGGAAGTGGTTGTGAAATAAGGCAGCATAATGACCATGAGCCTCTGCAGCCACTGAGTGCCTGTCCACTGAACAGGTGAAAAACTGAGGTTCACTGAGACACAGACTTGAAGGGCTTGAAAGCCTGATTTCAAAGCTTGTTAACTTCTCTACATCACACTGTAGGGGTTTTCTACCAATTTTCTTTTTTTTTTTGGTTTTTCGAGACAGGGTTTCTCTGTGTAGCTTTGCGCCTTTCCTGGAGCTCACTTGGTAGCCCAGGCTGGCCTCGAACTCCCAGAGATCCGCCTGGCTCTGCCTCCCGAGTGCTGGGATTAAAGGCGTGCGCCACCACCGCCCGGCTCCAATTTTCTTTTTTAATGATTTATTTTTATATTTTATGTGCATTGGTGTTTTGCCTGCGTGTGTGTCTGTGTGGAGGTGTCAGATCCCCTGGAACCAGAGTTACAGACAGTTGTGAGCTGCCATGTAGGCAGGGCCTAGGAATTGAACCGGGTCCTCTGGATGAACAGCCAAAAGATAAATACTCTTAACTGCTGAGCCATCTCTCCAGCCCCTTTTCTACCAATTCTTGAAGCTCACCCAGGAAAAGAAAATTACATAAAGCATGACTTGAGTATTTTCCATGACCATAAACTGATTTTAGTGTCAGTGTTCCTTAAATAGCTCCAAATATACGTTAAAGTAATATCAAGTATTTGAGTTCAGCATATTCTAAAAATCTTTGAAAATTATACAATAATTTTTTTTAAGTCAGTAAAATCTACTGCTTGGTCAACAGCCTCATCAACCACAGGTAGAAAATTGAATTCATCCAGGTGAAGAGCATTAGAAGCCCCAAAGAAAAACTGAACTGTCCCAGCCATGGTCTACCCTAGACTTCTGGGCTCTAAGTGCCTCTACTACAGATGTGATTGGATCGACAGGACTCAATGAAATGGCATTCTGCTGTGTATCACTCAGCTGCTGGGAGATGTGATTGTCACTTCAGGAAGGTGTTAGGCTCAATATTTTAGAGCCCTATTTTTAAAATTCGAATTTATCTGTTGCGTCAGTTCCAACATGACAGAAAGAGAGAAAAAGGGAGAGGAAAAAGGAAAGGGGGAAGCAGAAGGAAAGGAAATGTGAGAAATGCTGTTTGTGTCAAAGGTAGCTAGCCCTCCAAGGATCTAGTCACCATAAATCTCCCCGTCCTTGTCAAAGTTTTGTTTAGGAAAGGGCCTCGCTGGCTCTGGAACTTGGTGGCCCAGAGCCCCCTCCTTTCCCCATTCCTTCTTTTCTTTTGCACAGATGATGTTAGAAGCAGCCAGTCATCAAAGACCGTGAGGTCAGACCCCAGCTAACGGAGATGAGACACAGGCATCCCCTGCATTACAGTTAAACCAAGGGAACTTCCTACACCAGATGCACACTGACCAGGCGCTGGTGGTGGCGTTTGCTCAGATGTCCCCTCCTGCTAAGTCAAGGGTATTCTTTATTTCTAACAGAAGGGAGGAAAGAAGGAGAAAAGGGGAAGAGAAAATAGACACATTCCATCTGGCTTTAACAAGGGCGTGTTTTGCAAACAAGTTTTCAATTGAAGTATTCCTTAAATGTACATGTTTACTGAAAGCGATATAAAAATGAGTAGGAGTTTCATGAAGTTTTTATAGAAACAGAATCCAGAAAGTCATAAATTAAGACTTTTAAAATTTTTATTTTACTTTTTCATTAAAATACAATTCCATCTTTCCCCCTTCCCTCTCTTCTCTACAGTTCCTGCTGTACCCATCATCCTCTCACATTCATGGACTCTTTTTCTTAATTGTTATTGTTACACATGTGTGTGAATAAATGAATAGATAGATAACTACAACCTGCTGAATCCATTTAGTGTTGTCTGGATGTGTATGTTTTGAGGAATGACCAATGCAGGGACTGATTCTCTATCTCCCAATAGTCATTAACTGTAACCCTTCATCTAGGAGTGGAGCCCTCTGAGAGGGCCCTTGTCCACACTGGCATGACAACTGATGTTCAGGTCTTGTGTAGGCAGCCATATTGTTGAGATTTTATGGATGCAACTTTCCTGTCATATTTAAAAAACAATATCCTGCAGCCGACTTTCTGGTCCTCTGTCTTTTATAATCCTGCCGGCCCCCGTGTCTGAGACAGTCTCTGAGCCTTCCATGCAGATGTACTGTAAACATGTCTGTGGGGGTTAGGCACCCCCAAGTTAGTCATTCTGCATTCTGACCAGCTGTAGTTTTCTGTGACGCTCTCCATCTGATGCAAAGAGAAGTTTCTTTGATGAGTGACGAGAACTACATTATCTGTGGGTACAAGGATCAGACTGTAAAACGCAGCTAGGAATTCTGCTCGTCTAGCAAAATGGAAGTAGCAGGTTATCCTCTAAGACCCATGACTGCAGCGACCACAGGAGGTTGGCTGAGTTTATAATACCTGGCATGATTTCCCTCCTGTTGAGGGGGCCTTGAATCCAACTAGACCACTGTTGGTTACCACCAACATATAAGCACCACTGCTGAATCTTGAGGGATATCTTGCTGTGGGTGTCACAACTGGGTAGGGCTACTGATTGTTTTCCTCCCTTGGCAACTTGCATGGCACCTTTTAAAATACGTCGTCGGTGGCAACAGCAGAGAGTTAGGGTAGAGCCAGGCAGAGACGTTACAGGTCTCAGAGGCTGCCTGATAACCCTCTTGGATTGGTAGAAAACTAGGGTTTTGATAAGCTTGTACCTTCCAAAACCTTTTTCTCGTTTAGGAAGTCAGGTCCAGCTTCATCTGTTAATGTCAGGAGATTGTGGTGGAAGTGGGTGGATGGCTATTTGGTAGCTAAAGAAAGCCCAAGACAAATTGTAATCGGGCCCTGGGCCTGCAACGTCCCATTCTCTCCACATCCCTAAATTTCTAATCAATCAGCTTTTGAAGACACAGCTTTTTTCCGGGGATTCTCATTCACAGGTGTCTTCCTCCATCTCTCGGCCCCGTAACTGTTGAGCCAGGTCGCCCACCTGAACCTAGAGCTCAACCCCGGCTAGTCTAGCAAGCCAGCTTGCCCTGGGGATCCCCCGTCTCTACCCCACCAGCTCTTGGATCACAGCCAGGCCTCCATGCTCACCTGGCACTCACATGAGTGAGCCAGGGATCTGAACTCAGGTCCTCACACTTGGGCATCAGCACTTCCCTCACTGTGCCGTCTCCCAAGACGGACCGCAGGGTGCTACTTCAGGGTTTGTAGCGCTAGCAGCAAGGGATACCTCCTTTCAGTCCACACATGAGTAGCTTCTCCCACGTAATGTTCCTAAAGGCAGCCTGAGGGGAAGGGGGCATGGGCAGAAACAGCTGTGGCTCGGATCTTCCAGTAGGAGACAAAGAATGGAACTACCACTAACCTCAGAAATACCCTAAAAGGCACCGGGGAGTGCTGGATCCCAGAAACTGAAGAGAGGAGAATCCTGGGAGGGACTCCAGTCCATATTATGGGGAAACCAGTCAAATCTAAAGTGAGCTTTGATTCCCATGACCACAACAGGCATCAAGCAAACTTGATATCTCGTTTTGTTTTGTTTTGTTTTGTTTGTTTAACCTTTCTCAGCCCATCTGCTCCCCAGCACCGTGGAAAACCCTGCTGCGTAAATCAGCCTTTTTCCAGAGAATTCAAGTATCTGTCAGCCCAACCTGGGGAGTTCATTCATGTTCAGGAAACGTGTTAATGAGTCAGAGCCTGTGAGCCTAATCTCATTATTAAAGAATGTTCCTATCCTAGGAGGAACTAGAGATGCAGACAATGTCTCTCTCTGCCTCTTCTAATTTTAGGATCTGAGACTCCAAGGTGCAAAGCACATTTCTCTATGAGGCCACAGAAATCCCTTCTGAAATCACAGCTGGGCAATGCGCTTTTGTTTCTATTCTGTTATCGTATTAATTCTCTAAGAACTGGTAAGAAAACATTCTGGAAGTTTTACATTTTGTGTAACTGTTGAGAGCAACTCATACAGAGCAATGCTACTACTCACTTGGAGCTTCTAGAGACAACTTTCTGCTTGTCATGCTAGTTATTTTTCTTTTGAAGTTTTTAAAAAATGTATTATTACTATTAAGTGTTGCATATGAATGGGGATGGGGAGCAGCCATGATATGTGGATTCTGGGGGTCAAACTCAGGTTGCTAGCAATCAACACAAAAACACAGCTCTCACTTCAAAAGGAGAAAGAGATAGGTCATTCTAGAGCCAAATCTGAGAAACCATGGCCTGGAAACACAAGTTTCGGTTACCCCAATTCCATGTTCCAATGTGGAAGAAGATTCATGAAGTTTTTAGAGTAACAGAACAAAGGAAAGTCAGGAATTGTTGAAATATCTTCTATTTCTTAGGTTAAAGATTCCCGATGCTCCGCGATGTACCTATCCTTTTTGCTAAAAACTAAAGTCCTGTGTTCGAGATTTTTAATTTTATGTTTCATGTTGGAATGGAAAATTATCAAAAAGAGCTATGACAAGACTAACTGCTGTTTGTTCTGTATTTACCCAGAACTTTATATGCAATGTCAGTTTTGATCCTCAAAATGATCCTATGAATAAAGCTCACATGGAACATTCTACCCTGGCTTCCAGAGGCAAGACACGGTATGTAATTTAGGCCTGACCGCAGGAATTCCTTCCTGGAATCTGACCTGCAATAGACCTGGGCAGGAGTTTGGACCTGCACAGGGTGATGAAGAAGGAACCGGTCTCGGGTTCTGCCCACAGAGGAACAGAGAACATGTATGGAGAAATTTTGCCGTGTTTTTTTTTTCAACAACACACATGGCCCACATAAGTAAAACAGAGTAGCCTAAGTCTGCGTTTGCATTGTGCGATGTATGTACTTTACAAAAACAACCTTTAGCCTTCTATATAGTGCTTGGCGGCATGCATAGGATAAAGGCATAGTAGTTATAAAACATATCCAAAAATATTCCCCCCTTAAGAACGTAGAATGAGTCCCTTTTGCTGTCAACATGGACTGTGCTTGGTGACTTACTTCTGGCAAACAGAATATATGAGAAATGATTAGGTCAGAATCATGGCTTCTTTCCTGCTCACCTTTGATCATTGTTCTCGGAAAGCCAGCAGACCAAGACCAGAGAGGACTCAGCAATCCAAGACAGAGCTAAGCCCTCTCCAGCAATGGCAAGGGACCACACACACAACAGCCTCCCTATGAGACACAAGAAGGGCAATATAGCCCTAGTCACATGTTCAGGTGACTGAGCCCAGCTTAGATCCTGAGGCTCTGAGCCAGAGCAGAACTAGGCTACTCCCAACTCCAGACACAGAGAAACCAACAATAAACACATAATTTTCTATGCAACCATAGATAAGGAATACGCCAACAGCAGGTAACTAGTGCTCTGCATTCTGATCTGTAGGTACTGTTGAAAGAGAAATTTCCACGCGTTTATTGTGGGGCTGGGGGGTTTGTTTCATTGACGCTGCTTCTTTTTTTTTTTTTTTTTTTTTTTTTTTAGTTTTTTCGAGACAGGGTTTCTCTGTGTAGCTTTGCGCCTTTCCTGGAACTCACTTGGTAGTCCAGGCTGGCCTCGAACTCACAGGGATCCGCCTGCCTCTGCCTCCCGAGTGCTATCCCATTTTTTTTTTTTTTTTTTTTTTTTTTTTTTTTTTTTTTTTTTTGGTTTTTTGAGACAGGGTTTCTCTGTGTAGCTTTGCGCCTTTCCTGGAACTCACTTGGTAGCCCAGGCTGGCCTCGAACTCACAGAGATCCGCCTGCCTCTGCCTCCCGAGTGCTGGGATTAAAGGCGTGCGCCACCACCGCCCGGCGACGCTGCTTCTTTAAATAAACCAAGCAGTTAGGAGCTAGTCACTAGGCCACGTGTGAGAGAGGAGGATTCGGACAGACTCCCTGGTAGGTAGACCTACACGGAGAGGCGTCATGGCTAATGAAGGTGGTGAATTTCTAAGATGGCCGCCTTCTTCCTCACTCTCCAGAATTGTGGTAAAAGCTTGGCAACTTAAAACAAAGGCCTTGTTGGCGTTCCTCTCCCAGCAGTGGGTCCCCTGCTGACGGACTGGTTCAGCAAGTTCAGACCCTGCTCGGGACATGCTATACAACAGTTCATCCTAGCTTTCTTCAGACTGACCAACCCTAACTTAGGGGAGGAAGACTCTTTTTAGATTTTAAACCCCCAGCCTCCAGAAGAGGCCGGATGTTTGGCTTTCTGATTCCCCGCTCTGCTTCACAGAGGGTCTTTTTCTCTGTGTGTCTGCTGCCTGTGTGCTTCCCCGATAAACACCTTCCTTTAACCGCTGGTTCTGTCTGCGGCACTTGAGATTTCTCTGCTGCCGCCTGGCGAGCTCCAGGTTTCCCTGCCTTTTAATTCTTCAAGAACAGAGAAAACGAACAGATCAAGACCCCTCGACTGTATCATTTGGGGGCTCATCTCGGGTTTCGTCTGAAGACTACATCACTTGCTTGGCAGCTTACAGGCTTTTGCTTTGTGCCTGGTGGCCTTGCATGGGGAGCTGTCAACCAAGACTTGTGGCGCTGAATTGGACTGCCCTCAGGGCACTGCAGCTGTTCTGAACACTGGAGGATCTCTCTACGGAAACGCCTTGCCGCTTGGAAGAGCTTCTGCCACCGTCGTTGTTGATGAGGCCAGGACTTGCTTCAGGCAGCTTGTCCCAGTTTTGGAAGACTCTGCTGTGGGTGACATAAACCACAAGTAAACTGTAAATGCTTCCCCTCACCTTGCAGCCTGTCCCGTGGTATCTCCTCACGGACTAGGCAAAAGTCCATGAGTGGTACAATGTACCGCTTCTGATTGGCTCCTAAGTGAGTGGAGAATAGAACCAGAAGCCAGGCACAAACACGGTTGTGACTGGTGGAACCGTGATCCAAGCACATGAATCACACCCTTTTCCTAGCTATATAAACAGGCTGCACGTCAAGGAGTGCCTGTAGGGTTACAACATTGAGCCCCAAATTGAGTTTTTCCTGAAAATTGCTTTCTTGTGAGGTAAGCTGCTGACACTGAGGCAAGGAGACCCTGGGCTTCAAACCCCAGGTACCAGACAGCTAGAAGATGGCTGGAGAGTGACTCCAGAGGCCGTAAAGCCGAGCAACCCTCTAGGCCCTTAGCTTGTCCTTACTTGGTGGCCTGAGTTCCAGAGTGGCTGGGAAACAGTGATTATGGAGACTACAAAGGGTCGCAGAGGTCCTAAGAAGACAAGCTGTGAGCCCTGCTTGCCGGAGGAGTTTCTAGAGCTGGCAAGAGTCAAGAGCTGCCTGTCCCAACTCTCCAAGCTCAGAGCCCCCACTACCAGCTGCTGGGTGCGGGGCTGCTGGCGTGGAAGGCCAACGTGCTTTGACCTGAGCGCCTTGGAATTACAGACCTCTAGGCCTCAGGGCCTAGAGTCACGTGACTAAGCTTTGAAAGCATGGCCAGCGACACTCAGGAGCTCAGGGATGCCAACACTAAGGGAGATGCTCCTTGCCTCTTTGTGATGTCTATCCAAGCAGAGGAAAAGGACCCCAAGCCAGTCGTGTGTAACGAAGTATTCCATATGATATGGGATGGGTGGCGTTATGTATTATATCCGCGCGGTATACAACGGTATTCCCGGGTGACAGTGATGGGTCAACATAAGCTCAACAGTGGCACCAGACATATGACTGTAATGCGGGATGCAGATAACAGGAAAAACATGTGTCAGGAGATATAGAGGGCATGTGGGCTATTTCTGTGCTTTCTCCTCAATTTTGCTGCGAACCTAAACTGTACTTGTTCAAGTGTATAAAAACCTAAAACTGTGCTTAGTGATGAACCTTTTTGAAGGAGAAGTTTACTCTAAACACATACGTTGGATTGAGCAGAGACAGAGAGATTGGGGAAATCTATGGGTTTTAGACATCAGACCATGGCCCCCATGCAGTGAGAACCACGGCAGAGCCTTGTCCAGAGCCGTCTGCTTCTTGACTCCTTGGTCCTGAGCCTTGAGCTAGATGCTGCAGGTGGTGTGAGCACAGTCACTGTAGACGCCTTCTGGGACCTCTGTGAGGAATGGTGTGATCACAGAAGGAGAAGAAGCAAGACCAGCCAGTGCCACTCAGGATGGAAGTGCCGGGATGTGAGGAGGGTGTGGGTGGGTGTGCTGGCTGGCACACAGGGGAGTAAGAAGACAAGCAGATGACACAGTGGAGAGATGATGCAAGGTGCCCAAGACAGCATATGGTGAAGGATGCAAAAGTCGGTGGGAGGGACTCAAGTGAACAACCCCTGGAGAAGCCGCGTCCCACGTGATGCTCTTTTTGTTTCTTCATTTATTTTTCGAGACAGGGTTTCCTTGTGTGGCCCTGGTTGTCCTGGAACTCACTCTCTAGACCAGGCTGGTTTTGAACTCATAGAGATCCACCTGCCTCTGCCTCCTGAGTGCTGGGATGAAAGGCATGCGTCATCACCACCTGACTCCGAGTGATGTTCTAAACACAGATTTTTCAGAGAAGTAATTGTACTGTAAATGGACTCCATTTTACTTTCTAGAGACACAGAAAATGGGGAGAAACTTACAGAGGGTAAATGGAGCATCACTGAGCTCCTTATGGCCCTAAGTGGCCACACACCTGGCATTAAGTACCCGCTGTAGCAAGAGGATGGTGTTTCCACCTAACCGTGTTCTCCATTTCCATACCCTCTTGAACCAGCTGGCTGACCCCAGGTAGGGGCTTGAGGGGACAGAGAGGGATAAGGGGAGGATGGGGAGGCCATCGGTTCAGAGCCCTGGCTGTTCAGATGAAGGTCAGATTAATAGTCAGACCCTACAGTGGAAATGAAGGGTCAGGATGAGGGGCAATGAAGAGGGAGGTGAGTTGGGGAACTGGAGGAGACGCTATGGGATGAGAAAACCAAGAGCTAGAGCATCGTTCTTCAGTTTGGAGAGGACTGTTCAGGTGCAGGTCTTAAACTCTATGTACCTTGCCAGGCAAGCGGAGGCTCACGTCTCTAATCCCAGCACTCGGGAGGCAGAGCCAGGCGGATCTCTGTGAGATCGAGGCCAGCCTGGGCTACAGAGCGAGATCCAGGACAGGCACCAAAGTTACACAGAGAAACCCTGTCTCAAAAAACAAAAACAAACAAAAAACTGTACCCTCACTTCATATCGTTCCTAATAATGCTACCTCGGGGAGCCAGTGGTTTCTGTGCCAGAAGCGGGCACAGCCACTCAACCATGCCGCGCTGGCAGTGTGGTTAGGATTTTCAGCAAGCACCCCGTGGAGGAGTTCACTGCCTTCGCCTTACATTCTGGCCAGGCCAGAGAACCCTGACAGCCAAGTCTCACCGCACCGGTGGTTAGAAAGCCACAGAAGGCTGCCCGGGTCCAGGGTTTTCTGTTCTGCCACAGTTTGGACCTGAGAACCATTGCGCTGCCTGCCGGGACCCTCGCCTTCAGCAGGTGGCCTGTAACCAACGGTTGCTTTCTTCTTACAAGGGGGGACATGGCCAAAGAAAATCAAGTTGCTGTTATCTTGGCACAGGCGAACATGGAGCCCACATCAAGCCCCCTGGTTTAATAAAGGAGCAGCTTCCAAGCTTACCTTTAGAATCCACACCCCAAATGCCCAAGCAAGGAGGGGGTTTTGCTGATTCGCCGTGGGATGAAACTACTATGCTCAATTCATCACGGTCTCTAATGCAAGAATCCCGGTCTGTCGGTACAGCGAGGAAATAAGTGCTCTTAAAACATAGGCAGACCTGAGAGCCTCGATGCTTCCATTTCCCCCACCAAAACAGCTCTCCTGACACCACACATGTTTTGTGTGGCTAGGAGTGAAAGATTTCAAAGTTTGGGGTCCCGTTTCTGTTTTAGTAAAGAGCTTGTCTCTCTCCAATTATTTTTATGCCAGAATTGGGGTGCTCTTCCTCAGCCTGGTTCATTTCTGGACTTTGAAGCATCTAGAAATGTTCATTTGCTTAGAAATATTGATCAAGGACCCATCATACACTGGATGCTGTGCTCAACCCTTGATAAGCTGCTCTCTGGAATGCCTGCCACCAGACAGGAGTACAGATATAAAAAATAAAATGAAAACAAGATATAAGACCTGCTTTATAAGAGTTACAGGGTTCCACAAGGGTAGACATGAGGGTCTATAGCCCAGAACTCGCCAGCTGAAGAATGTTTCCCAGGCATGTCCACCTGTGGTCTACAGAATGCATGCCAACTGTGGTCTACAGGATGTATGCCCATCCCTGGTCTACAGGATGTATGCCCATCCCTGGTCTACAGGATGTATGCCCATCCCTGGTCTACAGGATGCATGCCCATCCCTGGTCTACAGGTTACATGCCCAGCCCTGGTCTACAGGATACATGTCCACCCCTGATCTACAGGATACATGTCCACCCCTGATCTACAGGAGGCCTGTCCACCTGTGGTCTACAGGATGCATGTCTACCCGAGGTATGCAGGATGCATGCTTCTCAGGACAGCCTTGAAAAGAACCCAACACGGAATCATAACCTGACAGAAAGCATTCTGGGAATGTTTATGACTTCTTCTTTTGAAACAGGATCCTAGCTAGTGAACTTTGATGATGACAACATTATGTCATAGTATCAGAAGATCGAGCACACCTGTCAAAGTTGGCCTCTGTGCAGGAAAGCTGTGTTTTGAAAAAAGTACTAATAGGTAGGAAGGCTTTCAAAATGAAGTAGAATTTGTCTCTGTGGTCAAAACTCTCACAAGTATGAAAGAGATTCAGACACAGAAATTTTCTTTGTACTTTTCAAGCACTCTTCTTAGGAAAGCAGTACCAGGACCCATGCTTGTTCCTCAAATGTCACCATATCTATGCCAAGTGTCTTAACCAAAGCCACCCAAAGTAACATCTTTCTCTGTAGACTGGGGAATTCAGAAAAGTGAGATCTTTACCATGTCTCTACACTAAGGACAAGATTTCCTCCAAAATTCAAGCCACTTTCCAAGGGAAGATGATGTCAGGAGCATCTTGCTAACAGATCATCATTTATCTGGTAAAGGGTGTTAAATGGGTTTCTTGGATATGAAGAAAGGTGGTCTCGGGTTTATTTGGTAGCATCTGCTAAAGTTAGGCATTATCTCAGCTGTCAGGATCACCCTTTTGTGGTAGGGGGAAATCTTTTGTGAGAGGCAAAGGGCTCTGGCTCTTGCATTTTTACAACCCACTTCTGGCTAAGAGTGACTTCACTGGATGATCGCAACCTCAAAGAAAAGGGGAAGTGCTCTTCCTGCTTCAGGCATCCTGAATTCTCCCACTGTCACTGGTCATAACCAAAATTAGGTTCATGTCTTCCTGTGGCCCAACTCCTGTTAAGAGCAGGCACTCGCTTTTACAATAAACCAAACTGGAAACAACAAAGAGGTGTTAGTCTCATAGGTCAACGATCTATATAAAGCACTAATGCTGTGTGAAAGAGCCCAAGCCAAAAGATTAGAAGAAATAAAAGACACAGATCTTTACTCTGTTCTCAAAGAGTTAGTAACCGCACTGTAAACACAGCTCCAGCCACACCCTGCCGCACAGTCACCTCTGTCCAAGGAGTTCAGGGTGACTAAGACACTAAATGCAACAAAAGGGAGAAGGACGGTGAGGAGGACAGTCCTGTGGGTGAAGGGTCACAGAAGACATGGAACCTGGGAGAAACTCTTGAAGCCCAGAAAGGAGAGAGTTCCAGGATGAACAATTGCAACTCAGGTGACATTTTCTGGGACCTGAGCCAGAGATTTGAATTGAACAGGGAAGGAATACAGCACATTAATTTATTGAAGTTTGAGACAGTTCATCTACCAATGATCATTAAACTATGAGTGGACATTAACCGGGAAATATTTGTTTTTATAAAATGAATGAAGAAATTCAAGTGGAAATAAGCCAATATATTTTTCTAACATGACAGAGCCAAATGAAAGCCAAGACATTTATTCATTTGACAAATCCTGTGTCTATCCTGTGGCCGGTGATGCTGTAACACTGAGACACAATGGAAAGATGGTATATACCATTCCAGCCTCTGTGGCAAGCATTGTGTTAGATAAAACAAAGAAGGAAGGGAGGGAGAGAAGGAGGGAGGGAGGGAGGGAGGGAGAGAGGGAGGGAGGGAAGAAAAAAATAAAGAAAGCAGGCAGAGAAAAGAAGAAAGACCACTACATTATGCAATGACTCCTAACTCAGCTGTCAAGGACAAGTTCTCTGGGGGAAATGATATTTAATAGGAAGTGAGGATTGGGAGTAAGGGCACAGGCCTTTAATCCCAGCCAGCACTTCAGAGCAGAAGTGGGCAGGTTCCTGTATATTCCAGGCCAACTGGTCTACCCAGTGAGTGCCAGCCCAGCCTGGACTACAAAATGAGACCCTGTCTGAAAAAAACAAAGAAATGAAACAGATTTTAAAAAAAAATGGAAATGACAAGGGGCATAAAAAGCAAGGTCACTTTGGGCAAAAGAAAGAAGTATAAAGGAAATGGAGTGGACACATGCACTGTATCATGACTCTTCTGTTGCTGTGATTGGAAAAACAGACCCTGACAAAAGCCACTTACTTAGTCAGAAGGAGGGTTGCTTTGGCTCCCAGTCTGAGGGTGCAGCATGACGGGAAGTCACTGCAGCAGGAGCTTGCACAGGCTGGACACAGTGCACCCACCCAAGCAGAGGGAGGGGAATGCGGCCAGGCTAGCTTCCCCCAGCGAATGCACCACCCTCCTTTTACAGTGGGGTTTTCTCACTTGTGTTATACCTTTCTGGAATTGCCCCCACAGACATACTTAGAGTTTGTCTCCTTGGTGACGCTAAATGGGTTCCCACCAATTTAACACTCAAGGTCAGTCAACATCACAGGGCCAGCAAGATCAGCTTGATGATCTGAGTTCGAGTCCTGGTACCTGCATGGTGGAAGGAGAGAACTGACTCACACAAGTGGTTCCCTGACCCCCACATGTGTGCTGTGACACATGCACAGTCATGCTTGTGATTGTACACACACACACACACACACATGCACACAAATACACACACACACATATACACACAGATCACTAAAATGTAATAATAGATTGATATCACCATTGCATAGATAATTGGTGAAATATTGTTTATGAGTGTAGGTGCGAACTTGTTTCTGAAAGAGGTCCGCATTTATATCAACAGACTGTGGATAAGAGACCCACTCTTGCCACTGTAGGCTGGCAGCCTCCAATTTTTTGAGCATCTAAACAAAGGACAGAGGAAGGAAGAATGTCTCCGGTCTGGCCTGGGATATCTATCTTTGGCCATCCACTTAGTGCTGAGCCACATCAGCACCTCTGGTCCTCAGACATGATGTTCACCACACCCCCAACCACCACCTGCTGGTGCTGTTTCTCTGGACTCTTAACTAATACGGTTATGGATCCCTCTGGGTCCCTCTGAATGCCTCAACAAATTACCCACCAATCTAAAATTTGTTTTCCTTAGCTAAATGGGCAAAGAAGGGATCCTCTTTCACAAGCCACTGAATGTACAGAACATTAGGCAAGATATACCGAATTTAAAGAGGCATTAGTCTAATTATTAGTCAGACGCCAGCTGCATTTATGAGCTTTATTTTCTTAGTTAGTTGTCTCCATTTTGTAAATTACTTCCAACCAGTCATTCAAACTCTATTTTGTGCTAGTGAGCTCTACGTGGGACTGTTTATAAAAGAATAATAAAGTCAGGGTTGTGTTGTAATGTCCATTTTATATGCATGGCTTGAGTTGAGTTCTTTATACATAATTCATGTGGTCATTTACAGGCTTTTACATGACTTCTCCACTAAGAGCTAACTAATGAAGAGGATGTTTATCAGCCGTGTAACCAGGATACTGTGCAAATCTTTGTATCTCTAAGCCAACCCAAAGGGGTTTGTGTTGATTAATTTAAAAGACGGGGACATTCACATATCTCTTGGTCTTGGCTGTCATTTATTAATGTAGCTAACTGAAAATAATTTTGAAGAGTAAATGTGTTTGCACATTACCTTTGAAAGTACTCCTTCATCCTGAGAGCAATCCCATGAATGAATGAAAAATACCTTATTTCTCTTCTTCTGAAAGATGAACAAAGTGTTGGATATTATAGTAGTTTGAATGAAAATGGCCCCATAGCTTCATAGGGACTGGCACCATTGGGAAGTGTGGTCTTGTTGAGGAAGTGTGTCACGAGAGGCGGGCTGAGAGGTCTCAGAAGCCCAAGCCAGGCCTAGTCACTTACAGTCTCTTCCTGCTGCCTGTGGATGCAGATGTGGAACTCTCAGCTCCTCTCCAGCACCATGTCTGCCTGTGTGCTGCCGGGCTTCCCGCCATGATGAAAATGGACTAAACCTCTAAAGATAAGTCAGCCCCAATTAAATGTTTTCCTCTAGAAGTGATGCCATGGTCATGGTGTCTCTTCACAGCAATAGAAGCCTAGCTGCGACAGACCTAGTATCAGGTGACATCAGAGCACCCGCCTTTCTCTTTGGTTTGGGTCTTGCTATGTAGCCCTGGCTTCCCTGTCCTTTCTGTGTAGTTCTGGATGACCTTGAAGCTATGTCAATAGTCTTGCCTTGGCCGCCCACGTGCATAACCATAGCTGACTTCCTTTAATGCCAGTTTATTAACAACTTACTTAACTTCTTGGAATATGGGGGGAAGGCTGGAGGGGCGGCAGGAGGGAAGAAAGGGGGATCTGTGGTTGGTATGTAAAATAAATAAAAAATTTCTTAATAAAAATAAAGAAAAAAACTTGGAATATCAGCTTATCTTTATAGATAATGTATAGATAGTGGGATCTGAGAGAAATAGAGCCAATTGCACACAGGCACACACATACAAATGATATTTCTATTGGAAATGGCTCATGTGGCTGTGGATACCAAGAGGTCCCACAATCTTCCATCTGCACCTTTGAGACCCAGGCAAGCTGGGTGTGCCATTCAGTCTGAATCCAGAGACTGGAGGACTGATAAAAGAGGATCTGGGTAGGACTGTAGCCTAATTCCTCTAGGTCTAAACATCTCACAGAAAAAGAGCTTCTTTGATGTTTGAGGATAGGAAACAATGGAGGTCTCAGATCAAGAAGAAGTGAGAAAGCCAAGCATAATACTGCACACCTATAATCCCAACACTCTGGAGGCTCACAGAGAGAGAGAGAATATTGAGCACCTATCCTTTTTATGGTACCAGAATTGAGGTCATTTCCTTACAGCTGTTTAGTCTACAACCTGGTTAAATCCCCACCACACAAAACTTAAAAGGGCAGCTGGAATCAGTTCACAGAGAGCCCTGAAGACAAGATTTAAAAGGGGCAAACTACCAACGATTTTTGGACAGAGAACTAGCAGTGCTCAGTAGATAAAGCAAGTGGTGGAGATCACAGTAAGGAGAGACTGGAGTCAAGAAAACAGTCCTGGGGACCACACTGCCTGAGTTTAAACAGTGATGTAGGAGTTAGGAGAAAGAGCAGATGTGAGAGATTTTGAGGAAGAACTCAAGGGCTTGTGTGGTTAGGGATGTGGGATAAGGTCATGTGGAAGAGACATGACCTGGGGTTAGCTGTCTGGGGAATCTGAGGTCCTATGAGCTTATTTCAG
Source organism: Peromyscus maniculatus bairdii (assembly GCF_049852395.1). NCBI lineage: Eukaryota > Metazoa > Chordata > Mammalia > Rodentia > Cricetidae > Peromyscus > Peromyscus maniculatus. Next base: position 49,933,878 of record NC_134857.1, read on the forward strand.
TAACACACAGGCCTATCTTGACTATCTGGGGAGAAAGAATTCTCTAATGGGATAGCCCATGATGGAAATTGCAAGCAATGAGAGGCAGGAAAAAGGGCTTTGTCTGAGGCCACACTAAGCCTAGAGGATTCCATCAAACTTACCTCAGTTATCAGCTATTTTAAAAAGAGAGTGAATGTTTAAACAATCATGTCAAAGGTGAATGCAGTTACTTCTTAAGATGTCCTGGTTACTTTGATCCTTCCTCCCCAGCTCTTCCATGACATACCGATTGTCACTGAGCTCCAGATTGCCAGCCTCCTCTTTGTTTATCAGTCTACTTTGCTCTTCTGTCTGTCTGTTGGACAAGTCTGAAACTGTGCCTGCCTGAAGGCTGTCTTGTGAATCTGTTCCAGTGTCTGAGAGTGTCTGTGTGTCTGTGTGTCTGTGTGTCTGTGTGTGTGTGAATGTGTCCGTTCATGTCTGTCCCCTAACAAGGGGCTTTGCTTTCTCTTTTATTGAACATCACAGAAAGCATCACATGGAGAAGGAATGTGTAATACTTTACAGAAATCATCAGCAGAGTTTTACAAGGGATTAAGTCACTGACCCCCAACTGACCTAGACAAGCAACAGTAATACTACAAACATCATTGTTTGTCAATCAATATCCATATATTGTGTTCAGCGTTTATGGTATGTATTCATTTTATATGACTGCTTTCAATCTCTATTTTTGCTACCTTCAGCAAATGATTATTGTAACACACCTGCAAACATCCATGTACTACTCTTGGGTCAGGGGCAAGGAAGAGCCCCTGTAATTTAAGATTACAGCTAAGCAAAATAGCTTAGGTTGTAAAAGCTGACTATATGGGAAATCCAAGGCTAGTCAGGTTGATTGTTACATTGTTCTCGTAAAGTCAAGTTAAACAAATAGACTGGGTATATAGAGATGGTAAGTTTATTATTAACTCTGGCTGTGAAGTCCAGCAAAAGTTCCAGTCTCTTAGAATATAAAGGAATCTTCATAATATTGCATCACCACACTGCTGTGCACTATTTTTTTTAGATTAATGCAAAATTGTATGCTTGATGTAAAGAGTGACATGTATAATGTAAAATGATCACATCAGAATAATAGTCATATTTATTATTACCTCAATCTGTTATTCTTTTATGTTGGGAAGTTTCCTCATTAAAACTTCAAAAGTCCCATAGTCTTTATAAATTCAAACACATAAAAGTTCGGTCTCTTTAAAAATCCAAACCTTTTTTAGAAGTTCAAAATCTTTCAATTGCAGGCTCCTGTAAAAATCAAAATTAAGTTAAATATTTTCTTCCTTCAGGGGGGAAGAACCAGGGCACAGTCACAATCAGATCAAAGCAAAACCAATCTCCAACAGTGTAAATAATGCAATGTCCAGTGTCCGGGATCCACTCCTGATCTCCTGGGCTCCTCCAAGGGGCCTGGCTCACTTCTCCAGCTCTGCCCTCTGCAGCACACACAGCTTGTCTTCTAGGCTCCAGCTGGCTCCACTCCACTGCTGTTACTGTTCTTGGTGGTCTTCCCATGGTCCCGGCATCTCCAAAATGCTGGGGTCTCCTGCTGCAACTCAGCAGCATCTTCACCCACAGCTTTTCCTGGGCTCACTTCAGAAACTCCATCCCTGCCACAGTGTCAAGCCTCAACTTCCCTTTGTGACCTCTTCACGCCTTCCAAACCAGGACCACTTGGGTGACTCTTACACTACTAAGTGTGGCTGCCAGCACGCCACTTCCGGAACACAGCTTGTGTGTGCTGACACTGAGGGAACCTTCCCAGAAGACTTTACCCCAGTGATCTGGTCTCTTCTTATTCGCCACTAATTTCTCAGCCCCAGCTGACCAGCACTGATTGTCCCGGCAAGGCAAAGGTCCCACTTTAGTGGTTCAGTTCCACCTGACCAGACACACAGATTCTTCACCAAAGCCCAGTCGAGTTTTCACTTTCCTCTGAAACTTCACAACCGAGGCCTCCATCACCTGCACTGCTCTCAACATTCTTACCAAGCTCCTGCAGAACAGCCCTCCAAGCTTTGAACACTTACTGCCTTTTCTCACCCAAAGTTCCAAACCAACACGGTCAGGTCTGTCACAATACCCCACTCCTGGCCCAATTTCTGTTCTAGTTGGGCATCTTAATCACTGTTCTATTGCTATGAAGAGAAGCCATGCCCGAAGAAACACTTATAAAAGAAGTATTTAATTTTGAGCTTGCTTACAGTTTCAGAGGCTCACTCCATTGTTATAATGGGGAGGCATGCAGGCCTGGTGGTGGAAGGAGCTAAGAGCTACATTCTGATCCATAGGCAGAGTGTGAATCTGAGCCAGACATGGGCTTTGAAACCTCAAAGGCCACCCTCAGTGACACCCTTCCTCCAACAAGGCCACACCGCCTAATCCTTCTAATCCTATCAAAGAGTCCCATTCCCTGGTGACTAAGGGTTCAAATACATGAGCCTGTGGGGCCGTCTTGTTCAAACCACCACATTAGAGTTGCTATTGTGGTGATGAAAGGCCATGATCAAAAGCAACTTAGGGAGGAAAGGACTTACTTGGCTTACACTTCCACATCATAGTTCATCATGGAAGGAAAGCGGGACAGGAACTCAAACAAGGCAGGAACCTGAGGCAGGAACTGAGGAAAAGGACATGGAGGAGCCCTGCTTACTGGCTTGCTTCCCATGGCTTGTTCAGCCTGCTTTCTTATAGAACCCAGGACTATCAGGCCAGGGGTGGCCCCACCCACAATGGGCTGAGAACTTAAGATACCTCGTTCTGTATTTCTAACACTTAGTGCTTAGTATGTGCTATTTTGAAATGATGGTGAATTGCATTCTAGTTCCATATTACAGGTGATTTGTGCATTATTCTAATTTAGATGTGTGATACAGTACCTTGTTTCTGGCCCCAAATAACCTCTATTTTTTTATTTATGATACAATATATTTATTTATGATATATTTATATGTAAGGTTTTCTGCTTTTTTCATTAGCTCATGTTAATTATATATAATAATGGGTTTCATTGTAACATTTTCTTGTATGTATGTAATGTATTTTGATCATGTTCACCCCATTCCCTTTCCTGTGTTCCTCCCATCCCCACTGATCATCTTCCTTTTTCCAAGTAGTCCCCTTCCTTCCTGTCTTTAAAAAAATGACCCAATAAGAGTTGTGAGGGTTATCATATGAGTGCAGATGAGGGGGTGTTTACAGGAGAATGGGCACCTCACAGTGAAGAAAATGTCTCTACTTACCTGATCAACTCTTAACTTTATATAAGACCTAAAGGAGGGGTGGGGACAGTATGTTGATGGGACCAATCTTGTGCAGATCTTGTGCAAGTAAATACAATAGCTGTGAATTCAATAGGGCAACATGCAAGTCATGCAGGAAGGTCAATATTCTATAACACTCCCTCCCTTCCTCTGAGTCATACCTTGTTTCTTACCTTAAGCTTTGGAGGTGATATAGATATGCCGTGTGGTGGGCTACTTATTACTTGGACATTCAACAGCCTACTTATTACTTTGACCACTTACAAGTTTCTATAGGTACTTCTGCCCACTGCAAATAGAAACTCCTCTGACCAAATCTGATAGCAGCACTAATCTATTGGCATAGGCACTGTTATTTAGACAATTTGAGAAAAACATCAAGGCCATTTAGCAAAACTGTAAGAGCTTCCCCATTTGGGCTTAGAGTCCCTAGCCATGAACTTTTGACCCAGTTTACAGTACCAGATGAGAATTCCCTCCTAAGATACAAACCTCAATCAGAAAGCAGTTGGTTACCCCATAACAGACTTGCCATGATTGCATCAGTGGACACATCTTGCCTGGATGGTAAGTAGTGTTGCCTATAGGGTCCACAGCTGAGTAAGAATGTTGATGACAAGTATCTTCTAGTACTATGGGTCCTACCCAGCAGGGAGGACACTTCTAGCCTAGTTCGGCCTTATTTCTTATACCTTTCTACCAGAACATATTATGTCTCAGCAGTAAGGTCTTAACATCTCGCTCTGGCAGGTAACCACCAATAGTGGCAATTGCTTATATTTGGGGGGATCTCAATAGTCCCCTGACCAACAACTCATAGGAAGTAGCCTACCTCCAACACTGGAGTTTTCATTGAATAATCTATAGATTCTGGGAGCAGCTTTATCAACCCACCCAAGGGAAACCCATTCAAATTATTCTGGTGGTGGTTATGGTTTGTTTGTTTCTTTGTTGGTTGGTTGGTTGGTTGGTTTGTTGGTTTGTTTGAGACAAGGTCTCACTATGTGGCTATAGCTGGCCTGGAACTCACTATGTAGAGTAGGCTGCCTTTGAACTCACAGAGATCAGCATGCTTCTGCCTCCCAAGTGCTGAGGTTAAAGATGTGTACCACCATACTCAGCCCAATTCTTTTTTAAAAAGTATTTTCATTAATTCTGTTTTTTAAATATCTTAAAAGTTAGTTTACTGGGTACTAGACTTCCTTATGGCTTTTCCCAACATCATTAGTTTTAGTTAGCTGCTCCTACAGACATCCTTTTCCCATCTCCTTACCCTCCCCCACTTGGAACTTTTCCACCAAAAGATAATTCCTCTTCAGAATTTGATATGCTTTCTTAGAGACTTTTTTATACATCTTTGGATATATCCATAATTATAAAATTAAATATTGCCTTTTGTCTCCTAGGAACAATGTTATAATTGGAGCTGCCATCTGGTTTAGACTTCAGGATTTTGTTTTATATGTATAATAGAGACTGTTACCATAGAAAAACTGAAACAAACCCTTTCCTTCATTTGTCTTGTTGACCTAAAAGCCACTAATTTGGGGGCTCACACAGCCCAGCAGCCTATGACTAGACTCCCATTAGCTGTACTGTCCTTGTGGCCAACTGTGTGGGTTAGGATGGTGACTGTGGCCCAGGTTACCATTCTAGGACTTGAGAGCCACTGTCGTGGAAAATACTGACTCCTGGCTGAGAACTGCAGGTGTCTGACACGGTGGCTGGAACGTCTCTGTCTTCAAACCATGCCTGTCTCCTTTGTGGCCTCACCCAGTGGGCTAAGATACCTCCCAGCTACCGTGACCAGAAACATGGTGTCCTACAAGGGGTGGCACCCTAGCTCCTCAAAGATCTTCCCTACCTCCCAGAAAAGACAGGAACTGTTCTCCCTTATATTGGGCTCCCTCTCCCCTCATCGTTCCTGCTCTGTATCTGTAGCTCCTCAATTCCCTGGTGTGGAGACGCTGAGCTTCCCTCACCTTCGTGATTTGGCCACTGGATGACCCTTTTTCCTCTCCTGCCATCTGCTGAGTCATTGGCTTTATGGAGCTGCCACAAACGAACCCTTCTCTGGGTGTCCCAGCCACAAATGACCTGTCATAAAGCTCTTCTACAACTACAGACCTCTCCAGCCATTGAAAGTACCAAATGGCCACTCTGCCCTTTAAAGTAAGAAACTGCGTCTGCCAGCCGCACCCAGAATTACAAGGAAAGCTCCAGAGCCTCGGAGTGCCCAGCCAGCGCCTCAAGGAGTGAGTGTTCTGGAACTAGAACAGCTTCCCCAGCTTCCAGCAAGGGACTCTCCAGGACAGCTAGGACACAACTTCCTCGATGCTTTACTGGATTCCCAGGAGGAGCAGTGCCCACAGCCCCAGCCTCCAAGTCTGATTAAATTTGCATCTCTGGACTCTATCTTTGCTCTCTGGAAGGCAGGGTCCATCTACTATTAAAATCCCTCGTATTCATTATTTAGTTTTTATTTTTTATGTGTGTTGGTGTTTTACCTGCATGTATGTATATGTAGCACATGCTTTTCTGGTGCCAATGGAGGTCAGAAGAGGGCACTGGATTCACTGGAACAGGAATTGCAGGCAGTTGTGAGCTGCCATGTTGGTGCTGGGAATTGAGCCTTTCCAGAGATAGCTGAAGAGAAAAATCAATAAGCTACAATATGGATCAGGAAAAAAACATCCACAGTGCATCCCAGAAACACACACACACACACACACACACACACACACACACACACACACACACACACAGAAATCACAGAGAAAAGAATAAGAAACTTAGAAGACATATTTGAAGGTCTACCATACATTTAATCTGTGGCAAAAAGAACCTACATATAATGGAAGACTGTCAGAAGAGGTAATGCCCTAGAGTGTTCCAAAATTGATCAATGATACCACAATGATTCAAAAAAATCACTGTAACACCCAAGCAAAACAGCTTAAAGTATCCGATCATTACATGGAGACAGAGATATATCCCCCCCTCCACCCCTCCCCCAACACAACCATCCCATTCCCTCATGTTCTCATCCCCCATCCCCTCCCCTTTACCACCTTCCACCACTCCCAGTTTACCCAGAAGATCTCATCTCTTTCCCCTTCCCAGGGCTATCCATGTGTCCCTCTTAGGGTCCTGCTTGTTACCTAGCTTCTCTGGAACTGTGGCTGTGGTCTGGTTATCCTTCGCTTTACATCTAGTATCTACTTATGAGTGAGTACATACCATGTTTGTCTTTCTGAGTCCGGGTTACCTCACTCAGGATGATATTTTCCACTTCCATCCTTTCGCCTGCAAATTTCATGATACCATTGTTTTTTACAGGTGAGTAATACTCCATTGTGTAACTGTATCTTTAAAAGCGTCTAGGTAAGAAAAATCCACTAAATTGACTGTTAATCCCTTAACCAGCACAGCAAAAATCATGAGACATTGAAAGGATGTCATCAGGACACTGAAAGAAGATTACTGCCACATCAAATTTTATACCCAACAAACGTATCCTTTAAGAAAGAAGGTAATCAGTCTAACAAAAACTGAGAGATGCTCCCATCATAACATCTATGAGAAAAGAAATTCGAAAGTCTACACTTCTCACAGTAGAGTCATTTCCAAGAAGAGGGCTGAGCTGCAGGAGGAGATAAGAGCAAAGAGAGCAGCACACGTATAAATCTAAACCAGTCCTGTGAGGATAAAGAATCACGCCTTAGCCACCAGGCATAGCGGCACACTGCTTTAATTCCAGCACATGAGGCAGAGGCAGGTGAACCATCCTGAGAGTTTGACGTCAGTCTGATCTACATAGCAAGCTCCGGGCCAGCCAAAGCCCTATCTAAAAAACCAAAAATATCATGTCTTGGTGTTTTAAAATATAGAGAATTATAGATAAAGTTGGTCGAGTGCTTGCCATACTTGTTTCCGTTTGAGGTCTGTTTGTAACCTGGACACTGAAATCCTTCTTAAAATGATTTAGTTTCTTAGAAAACACAAAAGAAATAACACACTCATTATAAGAAGAACAAAGAAATTTTTTTAAAGAAAGGGGGACACACACACCTGCACACATGAAACTCAAAATCACCCATCATCTCACCTTTAAAAACTCAGAACATAGCTCTGTGTGTGTGACCCTAGAAGTCTGGGTTTCTCCCCGTAAGACCAGAGCTGTACTTCTCAGGATGGACATGTCCTCAGCACCATGTGAGAGTGACCTGTGCAGGCGAGTTTTCAGGCAGCAGGGTAGTTTACTAAGTGAGTCCTTGCAGAGCAGGAGAAAGGACTCTCGTGGCAGTTCAGAGGCCTCGGATTCCTTCTGGACCCTGACATAAATCACCAATTTGACTTTAGCGGGTCACCTCCTCACCCTGGGTCACATTATTACCTCCACTGAACAAAAGGTTTGGAACTGAAGGCCGTTAAGGTTCCTCCCAACAGGGAACACTCATATCTTTGTGATTACCTTGAAAGTGCAATTTAGAAAATTAGTCTCAGAAAATGCCCACAGACACAGCCTCTGCCATTGGTACCATCAGAGCAAATGGCTCAAAATGACCAACACTTCACAAGACCTGCCGCATAAAGGCACAGCCCTCTTGGCAGGTGTCACAGTGCATTTTTAAACAGGAGCTCTTATGATGGGGAGCCTTTCTCCATTTCTGCTTTCCAAGCTCCTTTGACACCTCTATTTCCATTCCCGAATGCCCCAGAAATAGCTCGCTTCACTTCACATGCCCGTGTCTGTTAGCACCACAGCAGAGGATGCTCATCCGAACTGGCAGAGATTAAATAATTGAGACAGGCATAAAAGCTTTTTATGCTTTTTATGCTAGTGTTCTTACATAGCATCTAGGGACAATCCAATTCTGTTTAATGCTTTCCTGACCCATTTTGGGGCTCACAGAGACATGCTGGGGCACTGTTCACAAGCTGGGTTTTTTGTTTGTGTGTTTGTTTTTCTAGCCGATTCCTTGGCAAGCAAATGAAATATCCTTGAAAGGTAGTGGTCAGTGTATCCATACCAGTAACATTCAGACTTGGCTTCTGTGCTTGATGTAGGAGGGATGTGGGTGCTGGAAAAGGTACTTAGTCCTCTGCAAGAGCAGCCAGTGCTCTTAACTGCTGAGCCAGCTCTCCAGCCCCACCTCAGGGTTGCTCTTTCGATTGCTAAATTTTTAGTCATACATCATCAAGCTCTTTTGAAAAGTGCCAAGCTAATAAGCAAAACATATTCTTTTTTAAAACTTTCCTTTTCTTTCTCCAGTCTTAACTCTATGGGTATATTTCCATGCCTTACTTTTTTATTCCAGGGGTGGCAAGTAACCTTTAGCCTCCTTTGCCCACTGTATTCCCTCCCTCTCTATCAGGACTGTACTGAAGCCAGCGCTGGTGAGTGAACTGAGTAACCAGTTCTTCGGCCTTTGGTTTGCTTTTTAAAATTTTGTTTGTTGTCTTCTTAGACCAGCTAGCCTAGAACTCAAAATCCTTCTGCCTCGGCCTCCCAAGCTGGATCACTGACATGCACCAGGATGCCCAAGCTGGGATCACTACCATGCACCGGGGTGCCCAAGCTGGAATCACTGGCATGCACCAGGATGCCCAAGCTGGGATCACTGGCATGCACCAGGGTGCCCAAGCTGGGATCACTGGAATGTACCAGGGTGTTCAAGCTGGGATCACTGGCATGCACCAGGGTGCCCAGCTGTCATCAGCCATTTCAAAAGTAAACATGTTAGAAATAAATAAAGAAAAGAGACGATCAGCAGTAGTGAGTTGAGTTATATGTTTGCCCTTTAAGTCTCCCTATCACTCTGCCCCTCCTCCATCCCAATGCATTTCTCTTTGGATGGGTGTTATTATCCGATAAAGTTGCAATCACCATATGTGCACAATTCTACATTTACTTCTGCTATTAACTTGAGGGGTACCATTATGGGGAACAAATCCAGGGTGTGTGCTAGGTAAGTGCTCTACCACTCAGCTATACCCTTAACCGTCTAAAGAAGGCAACTTTGTGCACATGCGCCAGGAAATTATTTTTATAAATAGTTCATGGAGCGTTTCTCCCTTATAAAATCTTACTTTTTGCTATGCCCACCCAGCACTTGTTCAGAAAATCATAGCAGGGAAAGGGCTGTCTACACCTCTGCATACATGTTATCAGAAATAATTCAAATTATTCAAAATTAGTTTATGGAAGGAAAGAGTGAGTTTAAAATAAATATGTGCAATCTGAGGCTTCCAAGCTCTGCCATTCCCTTTGTTTCCAATTGCAGATGCTCACGCGTCTTGTTACATAGTCTGGTTCCTCTTCCCAGCCCTCCCCAAGTAGAGGAGCCTTTGAATTAGTCCCTGATACACCCCCAGATGCCCAGGAGCCTAGCACACAGCACACGCTCCATGCTTAATGACTTTCTGGTGGGTGACTGATTGCTCAAACAAGCGCCCCAGATGCCATCAACACCCTTACTCTCTCCCACGTCCCTCCGCCCAGTTCCAAACTAGAATTTACCCGACACTCATTTCTGTCAGCCTCTGATGCTGTGGCTTCTGCCACTTTCAGGCTGCTGAGAGATGTAGGGGGGAAAAGCACAGACATCTGCCAAGTGGACCTGGGTGAAATCATACGGCCAAACCTTACGTAGGCCCCGGGAGCCGGACCAGCCGTGTGTTTATCTCCCATTGACTATGGAAGTTGCACAAGGAGGTGTTCAAACTCAGCTCTGGCCAAAAAGTTGTGACTCCGACAGTTATCAGCGACTTTTGCCGCAGGCTCTTCCTCTTCCTGTGCTGTCCACATTCCAACTTCTCTGTCACTTGGCTGCTTCAGGTTTAGGGAATTCAGCGGCCTGTTAAGCCTTCTCCCAAATCGCCTTAAGTCGCTTTTTAAAACACAGGACTGATTTGCTTTTGTTTTGCTTTGGTTTTGTTGTTGTTGTTGCTGTTGTTTGTTTTTTTTTTAATGTTCTAGGTAATTTTGACAAAGCTCTTTGTATACATAACTGTGAGACTATGTGGCATTCTGTAATATACTCTGTTGAAGTTTCTCTAATGTCAGACCTACACATATTTTTGCCTTTATTTCATTATTATAAAGCTTTTCTTTTGTTTTTCTAACATAACTTATCTTTTACATTTCTGAAATTCCTTAGGGTAGATTCCTGGCTTTATTGGGGCAAAAACTACAAAAAAAAATAAGATTCCTGATAACCTTTGTCAAATTTATATTCAGAAACAGTTTCATTGTGAATTCATCAAAACTAGGAATTCTCTTTTTACACCTTTTTCAACTTGAAAGAATTTATTTCATTTAGCTGTATCTGGTTAATCCCTCACATATCTTTTTTTAAAAATCTTCATTAACCATTTATAACTTTCTTCAGTGAGTTGTCCACTAATATTTTTTTCTCATTGGTCTATTGGGGTATTCATTTTCTTGGTCATTTTGTCTGTGTTATTGATAAATTTCACACGGTAATTTTGTGTGGCGAACTTTCCAGTTTGGTAGTTGTGGTTTCATAATTCTCTTGTCTCCACAGCCTCACTACAGGGATTGCAGGTGAGTACCCCACATCTGCCTCTGCCTTTAATCTCAGGTCACTTTCCTGGCCTGGAAATCTTGTATCATCTCTTATAAAATCAGTTTTTAGGTATTGGTTTATGTTTGGTTATGATATAAAAATTTCCCCCATCTTCCCAGGGAACTATTTTACAGTTGGAGTTTTAAAAACATTTTCATTAATTCTTTGAGAATTTCACGTAATACATTTTGGTCATATTCAACACTCTTCTCCTAGATGCAGCCTCCTCTCCCTCCCCTACTCTACCCTATCTTTTGTAACCTGTTGAGTCCAGTTTATGTAGCCCAACTTTCCTTGGGTGTGGCCTGCATGGGGTGTGGTTGACCGACCAGGGGTCACACCCTTGAAGACAGCAGACTCTCCCTCTCCCAGCAGCTTTCAGAGCCCAACACATCTTCAGCTAGTGCTGAGACTGTGCCCACACCCCTCATCTCCATGCTGGGATTTTGTTCCTGAGCAGCTATGATTACAGGCCTGCACCCCGCTTTATTCCTGACTCAAACAACACTTTGAAAGCGTATTTCTTCAATCATTATAAAAGTTCTTAAAATACAAAATGTACTCCGAAGGAAGTCAAGTAGACCAGAGGCAGTTGAGGGACTTGCATGCTGGTGGCTTTGTTTTTAGTACATCCACACCACTCACTTCCACTCATGCTACCTTGCCCAGAGTAACTTCCACTGCCTCTACCACCATGGTCATAGTGACCCAAGCTATCAGGATTAATTCCTTGACTATAATATAATGGCTCTGTACTCCCCTTCTTAAAACATCCATATCCTTCCTTGTTATCTAGTCCTTCTCTGTCTCCCATTCCAGAGACACCTCCAAGATCCAAACGCAAGATTCACTGATGCAGCATATTATTTTTATCTTTGCATATGGCAGGCAGGATGCTCATGTGTCATGGGTTCTACATCTGCTTCTCCTGTTGCTCTGCCATCAGCTCCAAAATCAGCACGAACTCGAGTTAGACTCAGTGCTGAGAATCAGCAATGTTATTTTTAGTTGCACAAAAAAGACAATCCTCTCACATGTGTTATGGAATGTTTGTATGATGACTTGTGAAGACATATTACTGTGATTTGTTTAATAAAGAGCTGAATAGCCAATAGTTAGACAGGAAATATGGGTGAGATTTCTGGGCAAAGAGAAAGGAAGAGAAGGAGGAATGGAGGAGCAGGAAAAGCCAGGAGACACGGAGAGGAAAGAGGAGGTACAAGTTGGAAGAGAGGCAATGCCACGTGGTAGAATATAGACTAAAAGATATGGGTTAATTTAAGTTATAAGAACTAGTTAGAAACAATCCTAAACTGTAGGATGAGCTTTCATAATTAATAAGAAGTCTCTGTGTCCTTTTTTGTGAGCTGGCAGCCCAAAGAAAATTCTTACTACACACATGTACAAAGTAACCAACACAAAAGACCCACACTTGCCTCACCAGCAACAACACTGTGTCTGTTCACACTGATCCCTCCTCAATCCATCATCAAATGTATCATTTCCGCATACAGCCTCCATAGCCATCAAAACCTCCATAGCTTCTGGAGCTGCAGACAGCATGCACCCAGCTCCACGACAGCCCCTCCTCTTGCTGTTGGCCTATGATACAGTCCCACTGACTGTCTCAGTAACACTATAAGTGAATCACAAAATCCTCGGATGTCATCTCTGCTACTTCTGAAGGTCTCTATCCAGCTTTAAATAACGGAACTAGCTATTCCTTCTGATGAAACCAGGAGTCACACTGCCCATCTTTAGCATCAAATTGAGCACTCCGTTTCAGAACCCAATGCACATCAATACTGTTTGATTTAAATGCTTCTTAGCGATAGAAACTCCAACTGTGTGTTCACAGGATCTGATCTGAGAAGGAAAAGGCCACCCTCCTGCAGTGTGCACGACTGCTCTTCCAACCGTCTCCAAGTTAGGAACTGCTAAGGAGGGTGCAGGGCAGAGGCGCTGTCAATCATAGGAACTGCTAAGGCGGGTGCAGGGCAGAGGTGCTGTCATGGGAACTGCTAAGGGTGCAGGGCAGAGGCGCTATCAGCCTGAACTGGCTCAGTGACGAACCTCCCCCTGTCCTATTCTTGCTAACCAGTCAGCTAGATTTTCTACTGTTTGTTTCTCTGACTTTGCACAGTGATTAACCGTTCTGTTTTCTTTTCTTTCTCTGGACAAGGAGGCTTCTGCTTTCTTCATCCCTGAATTGTTCTGCTTTGTATTAGTTTATGTGATGTAGCCCAGGCTAGCTCAACCTGGGATCTCCTGCCTCAGCCTCCCAAATGCTGGGATTACAAGGTTAGCCCACCACATTAGTCTCCTCAGGCCCTTTCTGTCCACAAAACCAACTTCCTCTGCTCAGTTCAGTCAGAACACTTCCGTTTCACAAATGAAATGCTGCCCAACTCTAGGATGAAAAACAAAGACAAGACTATTGAACTAAATTGTTCCAAATGCTGTCGTATCTGTTGGAAATACAGAGAAAAATAAACTGAACCATGTTCTTGTGTCCTGGGCTGATGTAGTAGTGCAGGGTAGCAGCAGATAAACAACTGCACCAGATACACACAAACAATGAGATTATTAATGATATTATTAACTAAATCAGTGAGAAAAGTGGCCAAAAATGTATTATATCTGGATGCAGAAGTATTTTGTGTTATTAGAGGAGAAGCAGTCACCCTGTTTCCCTCCATTATGTGTTTATGTGTCTTGGGATGATGACAATGATATTCCTAAATATAGTCACTGTCCAAATTTCTGACTAATGCTGTTAACTAGGGCCTTAAAAGTAGAGTGATTTGGTTTTTGCTTTTGTTTTTTAAAGCTGTTTTTAAAGGCTTTTAATTAGGTACTCCAAAAACATTTGCCAAAAAGGCTGTATTTGCATATTCTCCTGTCTTTGGGCATTCGTCTCAACACACTGTATTTTAAGAGAGCAGCAGTGGTGTGCTGGGTTCGAATCCCACCTCTCGTGCTCCCTCGGGAGATTATGGATAGCTCCCAAAGCTTAGTTTGCTGGGCTGTGAAACAGTGTCAGCCATGACATCGGGCATACAGGGTTTATGAGGATTGAAGAAAATGATAACGGGAAATTATCTGTGACAGTCCCTGCCAACAACCTGGACTCAACAAACATCAGCCACTGTCACCAGCAGGCAGTAATGCCACCCACCCCTCCTTCAGTCACGCTCAGCTAGAATAATTTTTGGGTGGAAAAATCCCCTAAACACAAGTGGAAAAAGTCCCAAGCTTCCCTGAGAACAGCTCTGCTCGCCAACTAAAGACTCAACAATTTTATTTACATGAAAGACCTGGGCATTAAAAAATCTAGCATCGTATTGGCTCCTAGTGGAGTAAACCGAGTCTTCTAAAAGACATTTTCTTCATTCAATGTATTATCTTAACAATGGCATAGTTTTCTTTATTCTTATGAAGGCAATAATTGTTGCTTTTTTGAATGGAAAATAGCTCCAGATCCAATTTAGAAAACATGCTTTTTCAGAAAGGCACGGAATCATTGCAAACAGTCTCATAGCTTAATCCCACAATTCAGCCCCAGAGACATCCATCTGCCCTGACTTCCCAAAGAGACCGGAGTTATGAGGCTTTTAAAAAATAGAAAAAAGTCCCTAGGCAGTTTGGTCAAGAAAAAATATTCCTATTAATTTGAAAGGCTTAGTGGGACTTTGTGTACAATTTGGTGATTTTTTGTTTGTTTGTTTGTTTTGTTTGGTATGTTCCCAATTTTTGGTTCAGACAATAACGGCTTTTCATAGAATTTGTAGAATCCATTTTTAAGGATTTGTAGGATCCATTTGTCAGATGGCTGCCCTGAAACCACTGGAGGAAATTAGTTTAGTCCTATTTAAATACAAAATAGATCATTTTCTATTGCATTACAAGAATGCATTTGCTTAATCTCTTTATAGGGCTATATATTCGGGGGATGTGGGAATATGACTATCTAGTTTCTAGAGAGAAATCACTCAAAGCCGTTCCACACCTGTCACATAAAGGACGCCATTAGCAGGGGGACATATGCAGAATGTGTTCTAAGATCTTTGGAGTTCTTTGACATGAGGTAAATGTTACTCAGGAGAGAAACACTGGGGGCATTTCACGCTGTAAAAAACAACAGAGAAAATGAGATTATGGGGTGTCAGAAAGGTCTCCTCCTGCAGCTTCTGCTCTGGAAATCAACTAGATACAAAGCTTTGTTCTGCCACTAAAGGAAGAAGTACTGTGGACGGGAAGTAATGCCTCTTCCCTCTGCAGCACAAACTGGCCCAGCGTTTTCCTGTTCCGCTTCCCTTCTCCTTTCTCTGAAACCAATGTCATCAGTCCCCAGTGAATTTCCTAAGCAGTAGTTCCCTGAGTAAACAGAGGTGTGCAAGAATAGACTGCAGGTTCAGACTGTCTTCCGGGCAAAGAGGGTCAACTACACAGTGAGACAGATTAGAGACTCACTGTGACCTAGAGAGAGGCACGTCATCCACACTTCAGTAAGGAACACAGCTTGGTCCAGAAAGCACCAGACAGACTTTGCCCTGAGCTACGCAACCAGAACTCTCATTTTCTTTTTAAATTTTCTTTATTTTTTAAATAAATATAATTGGTTTCTCCTCCCCTTTCCTCCCCCCAAACCTTCCCATGGCCCATCCCCCCTCACCCACTCTCAGATTCACGGCCTCTTTTTCTTTAGTTGCTACTGTTACATGTATATGCATAAACATATAAACACAGCCTGCTGAGTCCATGTAGTGTTGTTTGGATGGGCAGGACTTCAGGGATGACTCGGTGGTCCTGGGTTATGAATTAAAGGGCTCATCCCTGGGGAAGACCAATTCTCCCAGTCTCAGCTCTCCTTAGATGCCTGTAGTTCTTTGTCTAGGAGTAAGGCCCCCTAAGATTTCTTCCCTCCACTAAAACTTTTATTTTGAATTATGTGTCTAGATGCATCTGTGTGTGGATATGTGCACATGGGTGAAGGTGCCCTCAGAGGCCAGAAGAAAGCCTTGATCCCCTGAGGATGGAGTTACAGGCAGTTGTAAGCCGCCCTTTCTCAGTTCAAGTGTTGGGACCCGAACTCAGGTCCTTGAGAACACCATTAGCTTTTAACCACTCAGCCACCTCTCCGGCCTCACTAGGTTTCACTTTCACACATATTTTCAGTAGTAACACAAGGAAAGCCACAGGGACAAATGGTAAAACACAACCTTAGACTTGGGTTCCCTGGCAAATCCAAACCCTTTACAGTGAATGTCCGTGTACCTGGCTGCATGCAGAACTTCAGCTGTAAAAATGGAAGGTTTTGCCACATGGGTTCAAATCTTAGCACTGCTGCTCACACCAGCTAAGACTCCCCGTGCCTCAGTTTCTTCTTGTCAAAATGGGAATTGGATTATTATCTTTGTAAAACTGTGACCAAAATTTCTGACAGACAGGATTTAAGGGGAGAGGTATTTCCTTTGGCTGGTTGCGGAACATTCAGTCCATGGTCAGGGACAATGTGCTTCTGGGACCATTGTAGGGCACAATGTCACAGTGACAGGCATATGTGATTGACAGACAAGAAGTAAGAAAAAGACAGAAATAAGAGCCAGATAAGACCCAACCCCAAGAATATTCCACCCCACCCCAACCCCCACTGCTAATGCTCTACTTCCTCTGGCTGGGTCAGATTTCTGCATTTACCACCTCCCAATAATGCCCTCATAGTGTTCAGGCAGCAAGGGATCCATCCATTGATTAAGCCAGAACTCCCATGACCCAGTTGTCTCTGAAGCATCACTACATACATACTCAGTGGTGGACTAGCCTTTCTTAATCCAATCAGGCAAGACTATCAAAATTAATAATCTCAGGGATAATAACAACAATATTGGCTGATGTTATTATTATCTCAATCTATCAGAGCCTGTCTGGTACTGAGAATATTAGGAATAGTAAAAAGAAATTTTAAAGAACATAGGCATTGGAAACTTCAACTTTGGGACTTTGAGCATACTCCACGTTCAAAGTTACTTCTATTTGCATGGGTTGGGGAGAGTGTCTCAGTGGTAGAGGGCTTACAAAGCCCTGGGGTCTATCCCTACCCATCTCCCCCAGTCAGCTTGTAAGGGAACTATTCTTCCACAAGAACAACTAGAAGAATCAATTTCTTTTTTTTTTTTTTTCCTTCTATTCCAAATGCACTGATGAGCTGTCTATGTAGCCAGGGCCTTGAAAAGCCAAGATCCTTGAGAAATGGAAAACTCACTGGAAAAGCCCCAACGTGTTGGCACTGTCCCGAGGCATTTGCCAATTCATAGGCACAATGGGTGTGAGTGGAAAACTGAGAAGCTGAGCAGAAAACGGCTGTTAGCAGGAAAGAGAGTCAGTCAGGCTTGGGGGTGCTCAGTGAAGGAAAGAAGTTGAAATTCAAGCCACCAAGTTAACCAGGTTGTGAGACAGCAGGATCCTGACGGAAGAGTGTAAAGAGGAGATTCCACTGTAGAAAGAGCCGCTCTTTGGTCCTGTGTTTTCCCAATGGTAACAGAGCAGGGCAAGCATTAGGCAGACAGAAGAGGGTGGCTAAGAACCCGTGCAAAGGTCATCACGGCCCTGTGGAGACGAGCAGACAGGCACAGGGTTCAGAGCCCCCGAACTGCCATGGGCGCACTGCCTGCTTTCAGCAGGAACTCGTGGAGCTGCACTCCAGAAGGACAGACACATAAAGAGTGGCTTTTAGAAAGGAAGACTCCAGGCAGGTTGATCCCTGGTGGATTCAAGGGCTTCTGTCCTTAGTGTGACTGCTAACACCACCAGCCACCCACAGTTTTTCATGTCTACCATCACCATCCAGTAAAAAGTTACCAGCCATGGAGAGACAGGGTCAAGGGAAGAAATGTATATCACAGTCATACACAAGCAATCCAGACATCGGAATGGTCAGATTCAGAATATAATAACTGTCTACATGCTAAAGAAAATGGATGACAAGATGGAGGATTACGTCAAGGAACTGAAATCTATGTAATTTTCAAAACCAAGTAGAAACTCTAATACCAAAAAAAAAAAAAAAAAAGACAGTAGCTGAAATTACCCTTCAATAAATGAATCTGACAATTGTTGAAACGTAAGTGAAGAGAGTATTAGTGACTTAGAAGACTGAACTGGGAGGAAATATGAGGACAAAAACACCCAGACCCCAGTTCCTGGAAAGGAGGAGGAAATTCCAAAACTCATCATAAAACATGCAGAACATTTCAAAAGGTTGGTTAAGCTATATGCCTGATTGGAATCCTAGGATGTTCTAGATTGAAACCTAAAATGAGATCAAGCTGGAAACAACAGGCGTTATTTGAAGAGCTAATTAATAGCTAAGAACTTTCCAAGGCTGATTTAATCAAGCTATATATTCACAGAAAAAGTGAAACCTGGAACTCCGCTGAGTGCCTCAACTTCCCCGATCAATTTCCACTGCCTGTTTGCAAGGCCTTGATTTCGCCCCCTCTCTCAATCAGGCAAGTCCAGCCATCTCTGCCGGATGTCATAAATTCCTGAGTTGACATTTATTCCTATCTCCTTCCTGTCTCTCCTACCACTTACTATTCATTCTTTTATTCTTGCTTGCTATAAACCTAATAAACTCACTCAAAACAGAAACTATGGCTATCATAAATAATCCTCCGAACAGTTGAGAATGGTAACTTACTCAAGAATGGACGGCAGTCCTCAGCACCGCACACAGAGTCGCCCGTACTAAGCAAACGCTCTTCCACTGAGATAGAGTGCCAGCCCTCTTTTTTTAAAAAAAAGTTTCTAGTTTTGAGACAGGCTCTCATTTAATTACTCGGGGTGGCCTGCCACTCTGTAGCCAGGCAAGTCTTGAATTTTGTGACTCAGCCTCACAAGTGGCTGGAATTACAGGCCTGTACTGCCAACTCAGCTTATACCAAATTATGTTAAAATGATAGTCTTGTCTTCTCATTTCCAGCATTAAAATCTTTCATTTGTTTTTCTTCCCTTACAGCATTGGCCTACATCTCCTATACAGTGTTAAATACCATGTATTATCACTAATGGACAATATGTATACATAGACATATATACATATACATATATATATACATACACACACATATATTATATATATATATGAAAAGCAATATTACAGAAGAAAATAAAAACACCAGGAGAAGTTTGACAAAAGTATGCAGATAATAAGTACCCATGGAGTGCTCATCCATGAATGGGATATTGTATCACAGCCTTCACCGCAAACCTTAGGGATCATCGAGGAAGAGAGAGTAGAAAATTGTAAAGGGCAAGTGTCAGAGAAGATTGCGGAGAAATAGTGTCTTCTGGACACCGTAGGACTCCTGCGCGTAGGAACTCGTGGAAGCTGTGGTTGCCTGCACAAGGTCACCCCAGTCAACATTCCAACACAGAGCAAGCAGGGACTCAGAATGCCCGACCCCTAGCTGAGCTGATGACTTCTTCAGGAGGGAGATTCAGGGGTTTTGGTTTTTTTTTTTTTTTTTTTTTTTTGTTTTGTTTTGGTTTGGTTTGGTTTGGTTTGGTTTTTCAAGACAGGGTTTCTCGTGTAGCTTTGCGCCTTTCCTGGAACTCACTTGGTAGCCCAGGCTGGCCTCGAACTCACAGAGATCCGCCTGGCTCTGCCTCCCGAGTGCTGGGATTAAAGGCGTGCGCCACCACCGCCCGGCTTGTTTTTGTTTTTAAAGGACATGGCCGCTGCTTAGATGGCAATGTGCCCAGGAATGGCCACACTCTTAATGAGTGTTTTCAAACAGCACAAATCGAACTCAGTGGGTTATTTTTTAAAAAATAAGTTAGGACATGATAACTAGAAGGGAGGGGAGGGTGGGGAGTGGATCCAGGAGATAACGGAAGGTGTCGGGGATGAATATGGTCAAAATACACTGTAGGCATGTATGAATTCTACAAGAGTTTTTTGAAAGGTGTATTTAAAAAGCATGGGTCAGGAACTCTTTCTGGTGCCCGAGAACCCACCACACTGAACAGAGGCTCTGGGTTCATCTGAGTAGCAGGAATTACTCTTTCATAAGAAGTGTGCCTTCTAGGAAAGGAGCTGCCCTGTTGTGATGAACCTGACTCATTGCAATTTTAAGTGTCATTTGCTTAATCTGAATCTTCTAGACACAAGCGCAGCTTCACATAAACTATTATGACACCATTTTTTTTTCTGACCATTGATGTCCCTTGTCCCCAGTTCACAGCCGCAGGGACCTTATAGATCAGAGCTGCTATAGCTTTCTTCTTCCAGGCCTAGTTACCCCTTTTCAGCAGGCCCACGCTGCTGAGCACTCACGGCATGACAGCTCATGCTGACCTCCTCCGGTTTCAGTGGACCCGAGAGAAGAAGCACCCAACCTTCCCTGCTGTGCGCCCAATGGCTTCTTACTGAGACGTTGCCTCTACAGGAGGTGGACTCCCGCAGCTCCCGCTGTAGGGGTCTGGGGGCAGCCGGACACGTGGCTTGGCTCCAAGTCGGTGACTAAGCGGGCCTTCCT
Source organism: Peromyscus maniculatus bairdii (assembly GCF_049852395.1). Classification (NCBI taxonomy): domain Eukaryota; kingdom Metazoa; phylum Chordata; class Mammalia; order Rodentia; family Cricetidae; genus Peromyscus; species Peromyscus maniculatus. The sequence continues at coordinate 49,954,314 of NC_134857.1, forward strand.
CTCTGCACACCCAGTGAGAATGACTTGGGGTAAAAATGAGTGAAGTCCCAAGGGAACCTCCTACCCCAAACCTCCAAAACACAACTTGTCCTTGCCAGCTCCAAACTCTCACACCCCTGCTGTAGGAACTGGGACAGCTCCCATTCAGCCTCCGGTGTGATCAGGCTTTAGCCGCTTGCCCCTCAGCGAATCTCTTCTGCTCATCTTTGTTCTCCATCTTGAATGGGGCCATGGTGTGGTCCTATCCTACCATATCTGCTCCCTTGGATCTGAGTTGGACCCTTGGCATCCAGGCCTTACATTGCTGCTGAAGGGATCTTCCCATCATGCAAATCCAAGGATATTTCTCCTCGGCAATGGCCTGATATATCGCCACCAGATCACAACTGCAGCACTCTCTGTCCCCATCTCCCGACTCTACCTCCCTACTGTGTTAATCCCCGTCTCCAGAACTAGCTCAGAATCCATCCCACTGGCAACCATGAAATGCCTCCTTGCAGAGCCCCAGAGGCTGCAGAAGCTTTTGCTGCCTCCTGGGCTCCTGCAGAGCGATGAGCTTGCTCTCTTTCCGCCTTTTCTCCCAGCCATGGCACTAAACCAGAACTGCCAGAACTGAGTCTTAAGTGATAGATAGTGGCACCGGTTTTGTCCCTTGCATTGTTTAAGGCGGGACACATTCGCAAAGCAAACTGAGTCAGACTCCGTGTCCACAGCGGAGACGACGAGTGGGTGGCACTTGCTTCTTCGGAAGGGGCGCTGGGCAGCGTCCTGTGGCAGGGCATCTAGGCTAGTGGGGGTTAGTGGGGAGGGACAGACCTGCCCCAGAACAAAAGCTGCGACTCGCGGGCCGATTTCGCTTTCGCTCTGAGTGCGGTGACGGCGGGCCGGTCCCGGAACCTCGCAGACGGGCACTCCGAGAGTTAATTCGAAAGCGCCATCCCCCCCCCCGTCCCCCCCTCCGGGGGGGGGGGACGATCGACACACGTGTCCTTGAGAAGCTCTTGTAGAGACAGAGAGAGAAAGCAAGAGACACCGTCCTGGGAAAGTCCTGCTGGGTCTCTAGACAATTATAAAAATGTGTCCCCCGGAGTCAGTTGTCCAACCACCTCACCTCCAGCATCCAGCTGTCCCTGCTCAGTGCCGGCCCAACATGTGTCCATCACGCTGTAAGTAGCCCAGGGCTGGGGACCAGGGTGACAGGATCAGGGAAGGCAGCCTGGGAAAGAGCAGACAGAGGCCCTGGACCTGCTAAGGGAGACTAGAGGGCGGTCAGCAATTGCAGGCCAAAGGAAGGAAGACTGGAAGGAGGGTTTTGCTAGATCTCCGCTGCACCTGCAAGGTCTCTTCAGTATAGACAGCCTGGGCCCATTATGCCCATCTCACGGAAGAAAACTAAGGCACAGCCTTGGAGCTAGAGTAAGGAGAACACAGATCTCTAACAAGATTTGAGGAGACTTGCTCTATCTGTCAGCCCCGAGGAAAGGGCTGAAACATGGATGGAGGGAGGTCAATACCCAGAGAAAATGAATGGCAAAGATGGCCAGAATGGCTGAAGAGAGAGGCAGGCCAAACCAGGCTGACAAGCTCGACTGATGCCCCCCTCTCCCCATTTCCCTTTCAGGCCTCCTCTTTTTGGCCATCCTTGTCCTCCTAATCCACCTCAGTTTGGCCAGGGCCACACCAGTCTCCAGACCTGCCCAGTGTCTTGACCACTCCAAAAACCTGCTGAGGACCACTAAGCACATGCTGGAGAAGGTAAGCTTCTTGTGTCCTTCTGGCTTCCAAGTTCCTCTGTTGCAAAAACTTCTAACCCATCTGGTGTCTGCTGGGAACCCGCAGTTCATGGGTAGCTGGTAGGAGCCGTTGAGGAAACGTTACCAACCTCGCAGATGTTATCTAGAGGAAACTGTGTCTCCAGAGAAAGAAAGGATGGTAATAAATTATAACGGCATCAGTTCGGGCTGTGCCTACACAGAGGAAAGTGGCTACTCACTGTGCCCCTCCCAGCCTGCCTGCGGGTATGGCATTGTGTCAGGAGCTCCCAGCTTTTGCTTCACTGGAGGTTGAACAGGGAGACAGTCCCTAGGTGCGATCTCTGCTCTTCACAAGCTGTAAAGATGAATTTGATCGTCTGTCCCTCTGCTCACCAATGTCCAACACAGGGATGCACTTCTTTGTTGGATGGACAAGTCTCAGGAAGGGGTCATGTCCAGCCTTCATTTTTCTGGGGCAAGTGTGATCCAGTTTGATTTCTAGCTCCATTTGTTTTTCTCGGGTTTTATATTTGAATGCAAAAATATTCTTTTCTGCTGTAACATTGCCACAGTTTTCTCTCACTTTTGCTGCAAAGCTACAGCAAGCGATAATGTGTTCCAGATGTCCTGGAGCTGCTAGGGCTGTGACTCCGTGGCAGCGTTCTTACTTAATTATGAATGAGGATCCGTGTTCCAACCCCAACAGGGCATTCACTTACAAGCACATAGGAACCGAGGAGGAGAGGCAAAGGGAGGGACGGAGGGAGGGAGGGAGGGAGGGAGGGAGGGAGGGAGGGAGGGTGGGAGAGAAGGAGAGAGGGAGGGAGGGAGGGAAAGAAGGAGAGAGGGAGGGAGGGAGGGAGAGAAGGAGAGAGGAAGAGAAGGAGAGAGGGAGGGAGGGAGGGAGGGAGGGAGGGAGGGAGGGAGGGAGGGAGGGAGGGAGGGAGAGAAGGAGAGAGGGAGAGAGGGAGGGAGGGACGGAGGGAGAGAAGGAGAGAGGGAGAGAGACTCCTTCCTTCTTTCTGCTGTGTTTCTTAATCTTTCTTAAGGACCTTCTAGCTTATTACCTTATGAATATCCCAAGATATGTTCCATTCCACAAGGCCTTTTTGGAGAATTCCTTCAAATCCTTCATAATGTGCTGCCAATTGTTCCTCAACACTCAAATAATCGTAATTAACTGGGAGCCCCCAGGCAGAAGAGATGGCTCAGTGGTTAAGAGTGTTGGCCGCTCTTCCAGAGGACCTGAGTTCGATACCCAGCATTACTATGGTGGCTCACAACCATCTGTAACTCTAGGCCTAGGAAATGTGTCATTTTTCTGGCCTCCATGAGCACTGTGGCCACATGGTGGTACACAGATATACACGCAGGTAGAATACTTGTACACATGAAATTTAAGGAAAAATGGCTCCCGAAGGAAGGCCTGCAGAGATGAGTGATTTTTTTTCCTAAGGTGAGGTTTGAGATGGAGGCACTGGAGGAATTCAAAGTTAACCAGATGCTCCGTGGAAAAACCCACTCTCCTACGCCCAAACATCTGTGCTGCAGATCAAGACATTGCAGAATTCAGTCTTGTCTTAGTTTGGGTTTCTACTGCTACCTGATTGAACTTGGAACCCAGTAGAGCACATCACGGCCCTTCTTCGTCACATCCCTAGTACCATAGTTGAGGGGGAAAATGATCTCAACCTTCAGTCAGAAAGCTGTTGACTTCTTAATACGTCTGTGTAATTCTGATCATCGATGTTTTCCAGCACACCGGGGTATGAGACAGCCCCTGTGCACTGTAAATTAAAGCTCAACTAGTCTTTAGGGCTTGAGAGTTTGTTACAGCCTTCAAGCTGGGACTTTAACAGGCCCCCTTTAGAAGTTATACGAGAAACAGATATTCATGCAGCACAGCTGCTTGGCAAAAGGAAAACAACAGGACTCACCGGAAGCGAGCATCACAGTGTGGTGCTGATGCTGGTCAACACAGGCTGCTGCAGCCTTCCCTTGGTGTTAAAATATCCTGCTGGCAAACAGCCTAGGCAAAGGGGGAGGGGGGAGGAGAGGGGAGGGGAGCGGAGGGGAGGAGAGGGAAGGGAGAGTGTAGGTGGCCTGTTTCCTCTCATCTTATGAAGAGTCTGACTTTCCTACAGGTCAAAGAATTGAAGGCTTAGGGTGACCAGCTCTGGTCCTGCTCATACCCTGGGGTGCCAGCCTCAGCTATCTTGTAGAGAGTAACACCTCAGCTTCTCTCTATGGTTTTCCACAGGCCAGACAAACTTTGAGACATTATCCCTGCACTCCTGAAGACGTTGATTATGAAGACATCACTGGGGAGAAAACCAGCACACTGAAGGCCTGTTTGCCACTGGAACTAGCCAAGGTACAGAGGTCTTCCCCCCAGAAATCACACAACACAAGTCAGAATTGTGCACTAAACCTAAGCTGTCTCCAAATACTTACACGTAGCTATCAAGATTTTTTTTGGGGGGGAAAAGTCATAACAATATGAAGACTTCAACGAGCTGAAGGATATGCTCAATAACTATGAGATGGGTGTGGTGTCATATACCTTTAATTCCAGCACTTGATGGGTAGAAGCAGCTAATCTCTGTTAAGTCAGAGGCCAGCCTGGTCTATATAGTGAGTTCCAGGCCAGCCAGAGCTACATAGTAAAAGCTTGTCTTTAAAAGAAAAAAAAAATGGGGCTGGTGAAGCCATTGTAAAGAGCTTACTGTACAAGCACCAGGACCTGAGTTCAGATCCCCAGCACCACAGAAAAGCTGGGTGTCATGGCTCCATACATAGCCTCAGTGCCAGGGTAGGCAGAGACAGGAGGATGCCTGGGACTCATGGGCCAGCTAGTCTAGCTGAATCAGTGAGTGGCGGTTCAGTGAGAGACCCTGTATCGGAAAAAATAAGGTAGTGGAGAGGTGACTGAGAAAGATGTCAAAGGTGGTCCTCTGGCTTCCAGGTGCACACATGAGTTCCTACACACAGGCGCACAGAAGTCGTTGTGATGGTGAATTTCATGATGCTTCTTACTGCAATGAAAAGTTTGTCTGAGATAAAATATCAGAGAGATTTATACTAAGAACTAATATCCTCGGTATGTTTTTCCTCTAGAATGAGAGTTGTCTGGCTTCTGGAGAGACTTCTTCCATAACAGTAAGTAAGCAAACCAAAGAAAGGTTCCTTCCCCATGACTGATTCATCACACTGATGCCGGCTTATTCTTTCCTCTAGAGAGGGAGCTGCCTGCCCCCTGAAAAGACTTCTTTGATGATGGTAAGACACACCACTTCCCTCAAATGCAGCAGTGGGATGCCTTTGAGGAAATGCATTTCTTATTTCAATGGTTTCTTTCCCATTTTGTCCCTTCACCTAGACCCTGTGTCTCAGTAGCATCTATGAGGACTTGAAGATGTACGGGACAGAGTTCAAGGCCATCAATGCAGAGCTTTTGGATCAAAATCAGAAGCAGATCATTCTGGATGAGAACATGCTGGCAGCCATTGATGAGCTGATGCAGGTAAGGCATCTTCCTATCAGCGCTGGCTCTCTTTCTTGTTGAAGATAGGTCCTTGATGAGATACAATAAAATCAGCCCTTGTTGGGTTGGGAGAGATCTGAACAGACCCCTGACCCTCCCTTGAAAAGCCTTGCAAGGTTACCTCTGCTAAGACAGCCTTGAGGGGACCCTCTACAGACAGGGCAAACGCAAGCAGCCTTCTGCTTGTTGACCTTGTGCTATGCACCAGGCTCTTTGCAAATGGTTTTTCTCACACCATCCCCACGACAAGCAAATAAGGTCTGTACAAAGGAGGACACTGATGCTCATCTGAGATCATACAGCCTGCAAAAGGCAGAACTAGGGTCCCCTGCAAAAAGGGTTGTTTGGTTGTTTTTTAAATAATTTCTTCTCTTAAGGATCCAAGACTAGGATGTAGAGACAGTCTAGGAACTAAGAGCACTAGATATACAACCATGAGGACTTGAGTTTAGTCAGGGGCAAATATGCAACAAACCAGATGTGGTCTTGAACCAGCCTATCACCTCAAAGGGTGGACACAGGAGGATCACTGAGGTGTTCTTGCTGCAAGCCTAGCCATGAAAACTCCGGGTTCAGGAAGAGACCCTGCCTCAAAGGAATAAGATGGAAAGTAACATAGGACCTCCTTCTCTGGCTTCTGCATGTTGTAGGCACAGATCATATAACTGTTAGGTGTGCACATGAATGTGTGTGCATATAACACACAAACATACACATGTTCTTTTTTTAAAAAATGCAGAATGGACACTCAAAGGGCTGCACATATATCCAAATATTATTAGGGAAAACAAGAGAGGCTGGTGCCCAGTTATAATATTGAACCAAAATGTGAAAAAAATGAAAAGTCATCTATCATCTAGGGAAATCCATAGTGTTACTCCTTTGTGGGAGCTTGCTGTATGATGATAGCACAAAACATAGAAATATGCACATTAGAGAGGCGAGCACCATGGTAACCAGGGCATGGGATGAAGATATGTTCAGAAGTCCCTGTCTGAAAAGCAATTGATTTCTTTTTCAGTTCATATATACCGTCTTGGTCATGGTTTCTATTCTTTGATAAAACATCATGACAAAAAGCAAGTTGGAGAGGAAAGGGTTTATTTATTTCATCTTGTAGCTGGTAGTGAGTTCATCATCCAGGGAAATCAAGGCAGGAACCAATGCTGAGGCTGTAAAGGAACACTGGGTACCAGCTTGCTCAGCCTGCCTTCTTGTAGCACTGAGGACCACCAGCCTGGGGTGAGCTGGGCCCTCCCACATCAATCATCAATCAAGAAAATAACCACAGGTTTGCCCACAGGCCAATCTGGTGGAGGTGTTTTTCCCAATTGATGTTCTCCTCTTCCAAAATGACCTTAGCGTGTGTGAAGTTAACATAAACTAGCCAGTACATTATACGTTGCCAGATGACTTGTTTGAAAGGCAGCGACATTTGTACAGCTGTCAACCAATCTCCCATACAGGGAATTGTGATTGATATTGCATAAGCAAGACCAGAAGTAAGGTGATTTGGGAAGTAGAAAGGTCTACCAGGATCTAGACAACTGTGCTGACCGAGTTAATTCCTGTTTGCCTGTTTGGAAAATGGGGTGACTTTACACACTACCTCTCCCTTGGGATTTTGTGAGGAGCAAGCAAGATTATCAAGCTTCATATAAACCTAAGTTCTTATTCTATGTCACCAAATCAAAAGGGGGCTGGGAATGTAGCTCAGTGGCATAGTGTTCTACCGTATCCAAAGGAACGAATGGGAAACACGCTGCTGGTCTGTTTATCTAACACAAATAGCGTCTCTATCACAAACAGGTCTGTTTCTGATAGAGAGTTCTAATCAATAGACCACCTCAGCTCCCTCTTCTCAAAGGACTGGGCGTCTTAACATAACCTATACAAATTAATTAGCTACAGCTGCAGATGCCAGCTCAGAGACTCTTACCTCCTGTAAGACAGGCCATAATGAGGACTTTTTGGAGCCATTTAGGGGTCTTTTCATTAAAGGCATAGGTGTGCTTGCAAAAGAACATTTCTCCCCTCTGTTCCCTCAGGAACAGTGCACCCCGGGGTATCTGTGGGGTGGGTCTAAGAGTGTATGAGGGAGTAGGTTGCAGGCACTGGACTGTGAATTGACTTCACCCATTTTTGCAGACAAACGTTTTCATTTTGAAATTGTATAGATGTTATGCTTGGCATTTCTTTTTAGGCTCTGAATCTCAATGGTGAGATTCCGCCCCAGAAACCTTCCCTGGAAGAAGCAGATCCTTACAAAGTGAAAATTAAGCTCTGCATCCTCCTTCATGCTTTCAGCATCCGTGCTGTGACTATCAACAGAGTGATGAGCTATCTGAATGCCTCCTGAAAAGCTCAAGTCCCTCCCGCTTAGCGCCCTTTTTACAAAAGTATGAACCAATGAAATTTTAGTAAGAGGTGGGTTGAGAACCTGGTTAAACTAAAGCTCCTGGCACATTCTCACAGCCCTATGGAAGGTGGCACAGCTACCTCAGCATGGTCCCCTCAGTCACGTCTCTCGTATTTACTATGCACATTGTTAAGTTATCATGAAAATCCTCCAAAGGAGAGAAAATGTCCTTCCCGAATGTGTCAGCAGTAGAGCAAGAACTGATAAGCTATTCTTTTTGTAAAGTGTTTCTGAAAACACTCATCACCACTTATTTAAAAGTATTTATTGTTATATTTTATATTCATGAAAGTATTTGACCTTATTTATATTTATTTATGTTCTATTTATTATAATATATCTTATCAAATGAATTTGAAACATTCAACTATTATGTGGTTCTAATAAAGTGATGCAAGCATTTCACACATGTTCTTGAAGTATTTATTTTTAATTTATTTAAACAGAATCTCACTGTGTAGACCAGACTGGCCTCACCTCCAATTCACAGAGATCAAGCAGCCTCTGCCTTCTGAATGGTGGGGTCAAACTTGTGCACCACTACTCCTAGCTAATTGGAGTATTTAAGTGTTCCGAGATACACTGAAGGAAAACTGTCTTCGTTTGCTCTCTTGGCTGTGATAAACACCATGACCAAAAGCCACTTGGGAGGAGGGGTTATTTCATCTTTCAGCTTACAGTCCATCACTGAGGGAGGTCAGGGCGGGAACCTGGAGGCAGGAGCTGATCCAGAGAGGATGGAGGAGTGCTGATGACTGGCTTGCTCTCCATGGCTTGCTCAGCCTGCTTTCTTATACAACCCGGGACCGCCAGCCCAGGATTGGCACTGCCCATAGTGTGCTGTGTCCTCCCCCATCAATTAAGAAAACACCCCACAGACTCACCGAAAGGCCAATCTGATGGAGACGTTTTTTCAATTGAGGTTTCCTCTTCCCAGATGCCTCTAGTTTATGTCAAGTTGACAAAAAAACAAACAAAAAAAACTAACCAGTCAAAAATTCTGATAAAATTTCAACAAAATGACCTCACAAAGATGGCCACAATGAGCTGGGGAGATGGCTCAGTGAGTGCTGTGTTCATCTCACATGTGTGATAATTGGGGCTCAGATCCCCAGCACTCAAGTAAATGCTGTGTGGCCACGACAGTCCACTGTAATCCCAGTGCCCAGAAACCATCATAATTCTGTTTAATGAAATTTATACTGAAGAAATTATTAGATATCTGTACAGGATGAATTCAGTGGTAAATTTCTAGTTCTCTATTGCTATGTGTGATTCACATTGATTGTCTACTTGACAGGGCCTAGGCGCACCTAGGACGCAAGCCTGTTGCCTATAATGCATTATAATGCCTATAGATCACATTATCTCCTCGGCATGTCTGTGAGGGATTACCTAGATTAAGTTCTCCTTTGGGCATATCTGTGAAATATTATCTAGATTAAGGTAATCAAAGGAGGAAGATCCATCCTGAATGCACAAGTCACCGCTCCGTGGGCTGGGGTCCCAGGACTCCCCACAAAGGGGACAGTCAGTCATGTACAAGCATTCATCAGTGTCTTCCTCCTGACCTGGGACACAGGGTGACCTACTGCTTCAAGCTTTGACTTTCCCATCCTGATGTCTTGTCCCCTCAGACCATGATCCCAAGTGAATCTCTCCTCAAGTTGCTGTGGTCAGAGTAGCTCACTGTAGCCACCAGAAAAGTAACTAATAAAGTATGTAACAAATCACCTCTAAAAAAGAAAGAAAGAAAAAAGTGTGCCAGGCGGTGGTTAATCCCAGCACTCGGGAGGCAGAGCCAGGCAGATCTCTGTGAGTTCGAGTCCAGCAGCCTGGTCTGCAGAGCAAGATCTAGGACAGACACCAAAACTACACAGAGAAATCCTGTTTGGGGGCGGGGGGGGGGGGGGGCAGGAAAAAATGGCCATAGTATTCTGACTCATTTCCCAGTCCCCTTGGTCTTGTTTTTGCAGGGAAACGAGGCAGGTCTCAATATTCAAGTGGCCATGTGAATTACGGTTTTTAAGAATTACTTTACTATTTTTGTTCAGCATTTGAGTCTCAAAGTAAAACACACACAAAAATGTTCTCTCTGACAGCCACAGGCCATGACCTGCTGTGAGTTAAACAAATACATTATCGTTCTCTTCAACTGGGAGAAAATGTACCACACACAGGCTCTCGAAATCATTCTAATTCCTGGGACCCTCTGGGCTCTCCGAGGGAAGTCCTTTTTGAAAGACAAACAGAAAAGCTCTCTACTTGCCTAAATTATATAGAATGCTTTCCTGAGCCCCATGCATAATTGCCTTCCTTTGGCTTAAGACACATCTTCCTTCTGGCCTCAGTATTCATTCTGTCTTTAAGCCATGTGAATGTAAAGAGTCCCACAGCAGCAGAATATCACAGCATTTGGCTCTGGGATAACCACGTTCCCTCTTAATAGGAAGAGACTCTCAGACCTTTATTTAGACAGGCACCTTTTCTAAGTTGTTTCTTCCCACCAGGTCCTCCACTCATCTCCAGGGATCCAGAGGGAAACAGTGTGGCCACTCCTCTGGGATAAACTCACTGTCCCAGTTCTCACTCTCTGCCCACCATCACACAAAAATCAGCGGAGGCCAGATCCTCCAAGGAGCTGGGTAACTGCACGCTCCTCCCAGACAGGGGCTCCTCCCAGACAGGGGCTCCTCCCAGACAGGGGCTCCTCCCAGGCAGAGGCTCCTCCCAGACAGGGGCTCCTCCCAGACAGGGGCTCCTCCCAGGCAGAGGCTCCTCCCAGACAGAGGCTCCTCCCAGACAGAGGCTCCTCCCAGGCAGGGGCTCCTCCCAGGCAGGGGCTCCTCCCAGGCAGAAGCTCCTCCCAGGCAGAAGCTCCTCCCAGGCAGAAGCTCCTCCCAGGCAGAAGCTCCTCCCAGGCAGAAGCTCCTCCCAGGCAGAAGCTCCTCCCAGGCAGAAGCTCCTCCCAGGCAGGGGCTCCTCCCAGGCAGAGGCTCCTCCCAGGCAGAAGCTCCTCCCAGGCAGAAGCTCCTCCCAGGCAGAGGCTCCTCCCAGGCAGAAGCTCCTCCCAGGCAGAAGCTCCTCCCAGGCAGAAGCTCCTCCCAGGCAGAAGCTCCTTCCAGGCAGGGGCTCCTCCCAGCCAGAGGCTCCTCCCAGGCAGAAGCTCCTCCCAGGCAGAGGCTCCTCCCAGGCAGAGGCTCCTCCCAGGCAGAGGCTCCTCCCAGGCAGAGGCTCCTCCCAGACAGGGGCTCCTCCCAGGCACAGGCTCCTCCCAGTCAGGGGCTCCTCCCAGGCAGGGGCTCCTCCCAGGCAGAAGCTCCTCCCAGGCAGAGGCTCCTCCCAGGCAGAAGCTCCTCCCAGGCAGAGGCTCCTCCCAGGCAGGGGCTCCTCCCAGGCAGGGGCTCCTCCCATCCTCCCAGGCAGAGGCTCCTCCCAGGCAGAGGCTCCGCCCAGACAGAGGCTCCTCCCAGGCAGAGGCTCCTCCCAGGCAGAGGCTCCTCCCAGGCAGAGGCTCCTCCCAGAGAGAGGCTCCTTCCTTTGAACAGGGCACAGCACAGTCAGCTCTCTAATCTGAGAAGATTCTCCGGGCCTGTGGCGTGACCCCTGCTGACTGGCTCCTCCTTGGATCGAGCACAGCAATGGGAAGGTCTCCTCCTCTGACCTGTGTCCACACAGAGGAACACACTCATTGCATTTGCCCTAGGCATCATCATGGGATGTCCTTTGAAATAACAGCTGGAGGTGAACATGGTAGTACATGCCTGCAATGCCAACACTTGGGAGACTACATTAGGAAGGTCATGAGTTCAAGGCCAGCCTAAGCTATAGGCCAAGCCTCTGTCTAAAACAAAACAATAACAAACAACTGGCCCAAGTGAGGTCTTCAAAATCAATTCTATTTCTATATAAATAGTTTCTTTCGTGTTGTGTGTTCTTCCCCCACCCACCCTGCCTTAAAGCCTAGATGTGTGTACTAGTGCTTATGTATTATGACCAAATTGTTTATGGCTCCTTCCCTGTGCCCTCTTCTAAAAAATGAAGAGAATGCTCAGACTTGCCCCAAAGGATCAGAGTGACGGTTAAATAAAATGACCCAGGCAAAGTGCTAGCCTGGCCCTCAGAGAACAACAAATCTTAGTGAATTTTAAGGATCCGTATTCATCTTTGGGGACGGCACCTCAGACAAAGCAGTTAAACCCTCAGTTACTATCTCCGCATTGGTGGATCTTAGGAGAGACCGCCAAATTCACAGAGTTACTGTAAGGAGGAGGAAATGAGGCGGTGACGGAGCCAGGGGGTGGTGGCACACACCTGTAACCCCAGCACTTGGGAAGTAAAGGCAGAAGGGTCAAGGAGTTCAAGGCCAACCTTCACTAAATGCAAGAGACCTGTCTCAAAGGGACATACAATAAATAAGTACAAATAATTAAGACCCTGCAGGTGTCTAACGGGCGCTCCAAATCTAACTGTGAAAGCCCTGAGGTTATTTCCTTCAAGACCTCATCACTCCAGGTAACACCAGGTGGGGCCAATGCGAGGGCTCGGCAGGTAAAGACTCTGGACCCTCCATGGCACTAAGCCGGAGTGCTATCAGCAAAAAATGTTGCCTGGGAAAGAAACAGGGTGAAAGTCAAGATCCCTCCCGAGAACAAACCATGAGAACCAGTGAACTTTTTCAGACCAAATCCCTGACTCTAACTAACCTCGTGCTCAGTGACAGCTCGGTTGAGTTCCCTTGACCTAAAACTGCATCACTAAAAGGAAACAAGCCGGAGCATGCTTTGGACGCAAGAGAATGACTCCACCTGAGAATCAACATGGAAAACACGGGCATGGAAGTCCTCAGAACTGGGGGAGAGAAGGCAATATGGGAGGGCCCAGCTCTGTGTGCAAAAGAAGTTTTGGAAAACTCAAGAGACGCCAAAGGGCGTTTGACCTCCCCAAGAAAAATGAAACCACAGAAACAGAAAAGGGGGAAATCAGCTTAACCGGAGGCCAGACCCAGAGCAGTCACGGATCCTCTTGGGTGTCAGAGGGTCTGTTCTGTTGTCCAGTTTACAGCCAACATCGGATTCCAGCTGTGGTCATCGTGACTTCATCAGGCAAGCTAAAGCACACGCAAAATTTAAAATCAAAAGCTCCGGCTCCAGCTTCTGAGAATTGAATTGTGGGTACCTGAAATACCTTAATATATGTATGTATATAGATACATACATATATATTGTTTTGTTTTGTTTTAAATCTGGGTACAGTGGCATGTGTCTGTAGTCACAGCCGCTAAGGAGGCTGACACACGCGGTCCCCTTGACTCTGGAGTCTAAGCCCAGCCTTGGCAACACTGAATCCGTCTCCATTTTTTTTCATTCATAATTTTACCACGTTTATTTATTGTGTGTGTGCACATGCATGTAAGCATGCCATAGTACACACATGAAAATCAGAGGACATTCTCAAGCCTTGGTTCTCTCCTTCCACCATGGAGGTTCCAGTGACCCAGCTCAGGCCATCAGGCACCCTTAACCTACCCAGCCATCCTCCTGGCCGTCAGAGTTTTTAATTGAATGTTTACCAACAGGAAAAGTCTTTAGTGAAAAAAATCTTTAGTTGTATCTATGTATCCTTAAGTTTGATATTAAAATAGCAAGATACAGGCCAAATATGTGGTGCATACCTATAATCCCAGCCTTAGGGTGACTGAGACAGGAGGATTGCAAGTTAGAGGCCCAGCATGGGTTATTTAGTGAGACTCTACACCGATAATAAAATGAAACAAAAAGATAACAAAATAACTTTTTAAAATTTCATATATATATATATATATGAAATATATATATTCTCTACCTACATGTATGCCTACATGCCAAAAGAAGGCATCGGATCCCATTATAGATGGTTGTGAGCCACCATGCAGTTGCTGGGAATTGAACTCAGGACCTCTGGAAGAGCAACCAGTGCTCTTAACTGCTGAGCCATCTCTCCAGCCAGATAATAAAATAACTTTAAAAAAATCACATTTGAGTGTGGATCTGAGGGTGTAGCTCTATGGAAGAATACTTACATGCCATGGATGAAGGCCTAGGTTTAATATCAGCACCAAGTTGGGGGCGTGGATTGTAAACCACGGTCGATGTAACATTAGGTAATGCATTTGTAATATCCTTTTTAAGAGAAAAATTAGCAGGTAAGCTTTGTGTGCTTGCCAATTGGCAGGCAATTTTTAGGTGTTTACTGTGGTGTGTATGGAGCCTCCAATACCCATTACTACATAGAAGGAGCCTGAGGCTGGAGGTTCTCATGGTGAGTAGGTGGTAAACACATATTTGTACCAGTGAACCCGAGTACATCCTCCAAAGTACCTTTCTCTCCCCATATTAAAGTCACAGTAAGTCGAGGGAACACACACACAACCACGCAGTCAGCACAGTGACCTAGGCTTCTGTCCTGCTTCGCTTCCCAAGAACTTCAGCGTAGAAAGTGCCATGTTATTTATTGTGCCTCTAGCACCTGGCGCTCAAAAACAGGAGCCAGAAAAGAAAGCTCCAGGGGCTTCCGCACATTTCTCATTTTTTCCAAACAAAGTATTATCAATACAGTCTTTGTTCTTCATAAATTATTCCCAATTACCAAAAGCAAAGTAAAACATGAAAAATATACATGCTTGCTTCCTTCAAAATGACTATGCATGTTAAAACACCCAAGGTGCAGAAGGAAGCCTCTTGATTAAGTCAAAATAATTTAAATGTCTGGTTTGGGGTTAAGTGGTTACCAGACTTTAAAAATAATTCTTTGCTAGCAGAGTATACCACACTGGTAAGTGTGGTTTCCTTCCGGTTAGGCTGTAGGAGTCTCAGAAACACATCCTGGGTTGGGCTGGTCGCTCAGTTGGTCAAGTGTTTGTCTAGCACCCAGGAGGCTGTGTTCATTCCCAGCAGTCTCAGAGGTTTCAGGGAATCAGCTCCATAGCTTCTGCACCCCTTTATGGGGAGCAGAGGTGGACCAAAGTGGTTTTTCTCACACTGAAGCAGAAGCAAAGAGCAAGACCAGGGAAGAGGTTCCCATGTAACCCTCAGGGACAAGTGTCTGTGGCCTCTGTCCTCCCACTGTGCCCCACCTCCTAAAGTTTCCACCGCTCCCGAAACGGTCACCGTCAGAGCACCAAGCCTGAGCATGTGGCCTTTGGATGACACTTCAGATCCAAACCCTGACACCAAGCAATCATTGCCTGCTCTGGCTTCCACACTGCTCCAGACAGAAGCAGCTCAGGGCCCCAAAGCACCCCTGGTACCCCCCACACCCCCACCCTCTCTCCTCAGGGACCACCTGCATGGCAACTCCACTCCTGAGTGCTTTTTCCGTACAAGTTTCAGGTAAGTTTTATTTTCTACCATGATTTAAATGTCAAACACACCCACAAAAGCTCAGATGGTTGAACACTCGGTCCTCAGCTACTGGCACTGTTTTGAAAGGTTGTGGACACTTTAAGAGATGAGGTCTGGATGGTAGAAATAGGTCACTGGGTGCAGGCTTTTAGGATTAGAGCTCAGCCGGCTGCCAGCTTGAGCCCTCTACATCCTGTCTGCAGTCATGATGGAACCAGCGGCATGGTATCCCACTGCCACAGGCCTGGCTGCCGCCGCCTTTCCAGCCATGGGGGACTGTGTCCCCTCCAACCGTGAGCCACAACAACCCCCCACTCCTCAGCTGCTTTGTCAGGTATCCCTGTCACAGACCGGAAGAGGAACTAATACTCTTACTCAAATAGGTTTCGAAACTAAGGCAAAGTCAAGACCTCACCGAATTCATTCTCATTCGTACTTATGTCTCTAAGTCGCAGAACCTTGAACTTTTCACTGTTTGTTTGGTTTTTTTTTTTTTAGATTTCCAAGCTTGCCTGAGAAGAAAATGCTGCTGTAAATGCAAGGAGTCTCCTCCCCTCTGGAAATCCAACTTGTTGCAAATATGTGCCGCCCTTCCGAGACAGGAGCCAACAGTGAACGGCTCCTGCAGGACGGAGATGGATGGCAGGCTCAAGGGGCTGTAACCAGGGAATGTCCATCAACACAGGGCAGAAATGGACATAACTCCATCTACGGACTCCAGGGCACAACTGAAGCCAGACTCTCAGACATCAATACCCAGAATTCACCAGGCAGGGTGTCACAGAGGCCAGGAAATGCTGCCTGAAAACCCCCATCCCAACACTGTATCGCTGGTCCCCTAGCCCAGGGTCAAGCCCTTCTGCAAGCACCAACTGGTTTACCCCAAGAAGGACTCCGGACCATGCACAAATGTCCAGCCCACCTGCTAGAAACCACCATTCTCATGGGGACACAATCAGCAAACAGGGGTCCTTAGAGAATGGCATGACGTATGCATCCACATGAAAACTCATAGGGGGTAACTTCCGGAAAATCAACGCATCACTCCAACCCAGCGGGCCAGAATTCAGAAGAGCCCCCCCCCCTCTTTCTCATCTGCTCAGGAATTAATAGGGAAATATTTGGTTTTAAATAAAATTATCCTGGAAATGGAGAGGCTCTGGTAACTTTTTTTTGTTTCTTTGTTTTGTTTCGTTTTTCGAGACATGGTTTTTCTGTGTAGTTTTGGTGTCTGTCCTGGAGCTTGCTCTGTATACCAGGCTGGCCTCGAACTCAGAGATCCACCTGGCTCTGCCTCCCGAGTGCTGGGATTAAAGGTGTGTGCCACCGCGGCTTGGCTCTGGTCACTCTTATAGTAGAGGAATGAGGGGAACACACAGTTGTCTCACACCTGTGAAAATACCTGTGTGAGCTACTTTCCCTGGACTGCATCCATTGTTCAAGCACCAGAGAGCTGAGTTCAAAACTACCTGCTGCCAGAAGAACCAAGGTGACAGCAGTCTCAGAATAGGAGGCTTAAAAAGTGGCTTGTGGAGGTAGACACTAAGTGGTTAAGAGCCCAAGTTATTCTCTCAGAGGACCCAAGTTTGGCTTCCAGCACCCACATCAGGTGGCTCACAATTACCTGTAACTCTAGCTCCAGGGGATCTGACGCCCTCTTCTGGCCTCCATGGGCACTACACACACCTACACACAGACACACACACACACACACACACACACACACACAGACACACATTTAAAATAAAATAGTAAAAAAAATGACTCAGAGTTGGGAGTGACGCTCAATAGTAGATCACGTAAGTAGCGAATGCATGGCCCTGGGTTTGATCTCTGTCCCTACCCCGACCCCCAAATTAACTTGTAAGTAAATAATAGTATAAAGAAAACACGAGCAGCTGTTAGAGGGTAATTTTTCTTCTTTCCATCTCTAATTGGTGAATTCTTTTAAAACAGTTGAATAACCATATCTATCACGTTAATGGCCACCAAGAGAATGCCTGGAGGCGGCGACGTCCACCACTCTCCACCCCAAACATCTTCCAAACTCCAAGAGTCAGTGTGGTCCATTATTTTCTTGAGAAAGTCCTTTCGTGATAAAGCAGGATTGGGATGCTTGATTCCTGGGAGGTGGGGGCGGGCAGAAACAGAGACAGCGAGCAGAGAACAGCTACTTTTCGCTCTGGTTCGGCTAAAGGTCTTTCTGGTGTACTTTCTCCTTTCTTCCTAAAGTAAATGACCCTGATGTGAAAGCCAAGTAATGCAGAATTTGACCTCGTGGTTTTATGTGGACGGGTACATGAATTTTGAAGGTCCTCTCAAGAGACACTCGAATTTCTCCAGAGACCCGCACACCCCAGCCTGTTGGTGCAAGAGAATTTGGGAATTCCAGCGTCTCCTGGGGGTTGAAGCTTCTGTATGCAAACACCAGAGGGCAGCAGACCTCAGGCGCTGTCCTGGAAAAGAACTCTGCTGTTCAGGAAGCCGACCAGCCCTGTCTGAACCTGCACTCAGAAATCAAGTCACCTGACTTTTGTTTATTTGTTTGTTTGCTGTTTTCTTTCCCTGTTGCAGGGCATTGCTGGAGTCTTCCAAAATGCTGGGCAAGTGCTTCACTGAGGAAAAGTCCTTTCTTTATTATTATTTTTCCCCTTAGGACGAGATACCGGACAGGAAGCAACTTAAGGAAAGAAGAGCTCATTTGGGGTCAATTTCAGGATGCAGGGGTAGAGTCTGTCATGGTGAGGATGGCGTGGCAGTGTGAGCTAGGACTCAGGACACAGGGGTAGAGTCTCTGTCATGGTGAGGATGGAGTGGCAGCGTGAGCTAGGACTCAGGACACAGAGATACAGTCTGTCATGGTGAGGATGGAGTGGCAGTGTGAGCTAGGACTCAGGACACAGGGGTAGAGTCTCTGTCATGGTGAGGATGGAGTGGCAGCGTGAGCTAGGACTCAGGACACAGGGGTAGAGTCTCTGTCATGGTGAGGATGGAGTGGCAGTGTGAGCTAGGACTCAGGCCTCTCCTTTTCCCGTTTTTATTCAGCCCATGAAATGGTGCTCTCCATGTTCAGAGTGTGTCTTCCTTCCTCTCTTAATCCTTGTGGAAACGCCTTCACAGGCACAGCCAGAGGTGTGTCTCCTAGATGATTCTAAACGCTGTCACATTGAAAATCAAGATTACCCACACATGCCTGGAACGTGCTTTGACTTCTAGTGTAACCTAGCGGCACATTTTTAAGTAGAAAAAGTGCAGGTAGAGCTCCAATAAGAGCCTCTGACCAAGAGGTTCTGAGAAGCAACTCAGTGTTTCTTAATCATATAAACAATAAGTTATCAAAGGTCTGAATTGGTTTGAGCTCGGGGGTAACACACACACACACACACACACACACACACACACACACACACACGTGTTGGGGGAGGGAGAAGAAGAAGAGGGGGAGGGAGAGAGAGAGAAGCTTAAACACAAAGGAAGGAACTCTGCGGTCTGGATTGAATCCAGAACAGTTGTGGTCCTTACCGGTTTTCTGGGTTGGGTAAGGCATTGGCCAAGCTTCACTGCGCCACCTTGTGGCCCGCCCGAGCACTGCTTCAGTGCCTGGAGAGCCGAGGCTCCTTCAACACTAGCTGGGTCTCTAGTACCAGACTGCCACGCCACCATCTACCCTTTCCTGAGGTTTCTTGCCTGCCTAGAATTTGTCAATCATACGTTTCGGTCACTCTCAACAGAAGACAAAGGGGATTTTGCGCTCCTGGGGCAGACGGGGCCAGAGGTTGGGAGTCAAGTAGGCACTTGCTGAGGTCACCTGCACTGGAATTCCAGCCCTTCCTTTAAGGGCCGCATGAGTCATCTTTATTGACTGGTGGAAGCGCAGGATGGCAGCCCTGTGCTTACCGCCGCATTTGCATAGTTCTCTGAACTCGAGGTTGTAAGCAAACAACCAACACTTTCCATATTAGAAATCGGTTGTTCCCTTAGACGCACCTTGATTCCCAGTAAGCGATTAATCCAGATCACTTCCTGCTCACCTTCCAGGGCAGAGATGACATCTTTCAAGCAGTTATGAAAACCTTGGGTAGGAACAGCACACTGCTCCTTATCTCGCCTCAAATTCAGTGTCCTCAGTGCACAGATTGTAACATCTTGTGACTTCTGTCCAATGCTCCAGCTGGGTGAAAGCCATTTTTATCCACTCTCCCTAGACTCCTAGTGGGGTAACTAACTACACATTGTGGGTGGGGCCATCCAGAGCTGGTGGCCCTGGGTTCTATTAAAACAAAACAAAACAACAACAACAACAAAAAACATGCTGAGCAAACCATAAAGAGCAAGCCAGTAAGCAGCACCCCTCCATGGTCCCTGCATCAGCTCCTGTCTCCAGGTTCCTGCCCTGTTTGAGTTCCTGCCCTGGCTTCCTTTAAAGGGCTGTAATTCAGGATACATAAGTCAAATCAACCCTTTCCCCTTCAAACTGCTTTTGGTCCTGGTGTTTTGTCACACACAGCAATAGAAGCCCTAACTGAGACAGGTATAATGTTCACAACGGAAAGTCAGGTGAAACTGCTTTGCAAGTCAAATTAAATTGAAATTAAAAAAATCCAGGCAGCAAAAGTAATTTATGTAGAAGCGGTCAGCTCGCCCCGGCTCCGTGGGCTTTGTGAGCTGCAGCATAAGGCAGGTGTCCCTTCAGGGGCCCACAATGAGAGCTCACTCAGCTCCATGGACTGTAAGCCGCAGCATAAGGCAGGTGTCCCTTCAGTGGCTCACAATGAGGACAGAGCGAGCTCCAGCCTCTGTGGTGCCATTTCCCAGCACTGAGGAATAGCACAGGCATCAGAAACCGCGGGGATGCTAAGAGCTGTTTGTATCTCATTTGCAGAATCCACGGATCTCCCAGAGACAGCAGCATGTCCTTGGAAGGGCCTGTGTCTGCCGGTGCAAGCCATTGGTCCCTAGGAAGGACGGCCCTCTTACTACATTTTCCACTTTGGCCTTGGTGATCTTGCTGTGCTCTGATGAAGAAAAGCCCCTTGCAGCCAAGGTTAAGTAAACACCCCAACTCTTTGTAAGCATCACTGGTGATGTAAGAAGAAGAGATGAGAATGATTCCTGCCCTTTCCCATGGTCCTATCACCTCATTTCATCCTCAGCCAACAACTGATTAATAAACACCTAACCTCTGGACTGGAGTCTTCCACAGGTTTCCTCTTGAACCTGCGCTAGCATCTGGAGTCTAGATTGAAGACTGACGCTAAGGGGTAGCCTATGACACCTAGTGGCTTCCTGGTGTACAGCTGACACTCCTAACTTGAAATTTCCTCTTTTTAATTTTTAATGAACTCAAGTTTTCCAGGAGCCTCTTAAGAACGTAAGTACTTGGGCCATCTAAAGCCTACCAAGTCAGATCCTGACCCTACACGATTAATGAGATCTCAACGTGATCCTGTTAACAGTGAACCCCGTCCGTGCTTTTAAAATCTCTGCAGCGATGTACTGAGTCTGAAACTACCAGAGGAGTGACTGGATATCTCAAAGATGTTCTTAAAAACCCTTCAATAACAAATACCATAAGCCGTCACTATGGGAGCCTAGGAAGACAGAGAACGGGGCAGGGGAGGCCTAAGCACCTATCCTGAAATAAGTAAGCGAGTGAGGATCATTCCTGGTGTTCTACAGCAGGGCACTATGGCAAGAGTTTGCCGGGACCTATTTGTTCCATGGCTGTTGAGGAACTTACGTGGAAAGCGTTCAAGGGCCCCAAACTTGAAGAAATGAAATCAGGCAGGGGTGTATCTCAGAGGCAGGAGGATGACTGCTACTACTTGCCAGATGAGACAGAGGTCGTTAAAGTAAAATAAACATTTCCTTCCTCCCTTATTTATGATGCTTCTGCCTGTACAGCTGAGGATGAGAGAGCTGTAGGAAGTTTTGCCTGTGGTATTGCTATCATCCCCCACCCCGGGAAACACCGCGCTTGCAAAGGTCTTTCGGGATACTTCTACATGTTTTAACACCACTTGCTCCATTTGAATGTAGCCTCTCTTGTACCAGATGTCTGTGTCTGGCACAGCTTTACACATCCCTTGAAGGAAGAGAGCAAAGCCGTGATGAACACTATCAACTGGCCATTGTCTTAGCCAAGAAAGGGGCAGAAGATACAAGCATCTCATAGCACAGAGAGTCACTTAAAAATGTTTCTAAAACATTAAATTATCGGTTAGGCTTGGTGGCCAGGTGATGTAGGGAGATACTGTCTTAAAAAGAATTACATCAGGCTAGAAGGTGGCTCAGTGGGTAAGATCACTCACTTGCAAGTATGAGAACCCGAGTTTGAATCCCCAGCACCCCTATAAAAGACAGGCATGGTTCCATGTGCCTGTATCTCCTGCACTGTGGAACAGATATGGATGGGTCCTGAAGCTAGGCTACCAGCCAGCAAGTCCCAGCGATCCCCTGGCCTCCACCCCTCACAGTGCTGAGGTCACGAGTGCTGTGACCACCTTCAGCTTTATAGGTGAGTTCTGGGGACTCACACTCAGGTCCCCACGCTTGGGCAGCTCTCTCACCTGCAGAGCCAGCTCTCCGGCCCCCAAACTGATTTCTGTAAGTGAAATGTGTTTCTGGTTTTTCTAATGGGCACTTACCGTACTCCGGCAGGTGGCTGGGTTCATGGTTAACAGAATGGGACCATTCTGAAATGCATCCTTAGTAGTAACTGCCCGTCACAGGCCGGGGAAGGGCATTTTGATGCCAAGGTTTTGAGAGCTAAGAGCAATCAGCCATGTATCTGGAAACCACTAGATGGCATGCGTCACCCCTTCATGCCCACGTTTTTTCCTGGGCTTTTAAAAGTTACTTTGTACAGAATGACGGGGCACGCTGTAATAATCTGAAATGTATATACAGCGTGTCATGACCATATAAGGGGAATTAACATTTTCATCCTGTTAAACTTTTTCAATTTTTTTTTTTTTTGATTACCGTAACAATTGTGAATCTAGGTGGGGCATGTGGTTGTGAGCTAGCTTCGTCAGTAACGCAGACGAATGCTCTCGTGTCTTCCTGTGTCAGCTTTATTTAAAAGCCCTGAGTCCACATGCTGTGCCCAAGCTTTAAGTCATGGGGCGTTGCTTTCACGTAGTACGAGTGGCCATTGGAAATATGGGTTCTGCACTCCCACCAGTCTTAATGACCAATGTTAACTTTCAGATCATACATCAATTCCATACGGTGACACACAGGTTACTGAATGGCTTTAAAAGAAGGTTACCGTGGCTGGTGGCAGCAGCGTTAGGAAGCGCCTTGCTGAAATAAGGGCAGACAGCCAACACAGTTGTACAAAGAGCCACTGGAGGCAGCCAGAGGACATGACAGAAGCCCTTTGCACGCTAACTTAATATTAACGTCTAAAGAAGGTATTAAGGAACCCAAGCTCAGAGCCGGTCAGGGTCAGTGTTGCCCAAGTAGCCAGCGGGTTCAAGTCACAGAAACTGGCTGCTCACCCCCCTAGCATTTCTTAAGATGCACTCTGAGGACCAGAGTGAAGACTGCATTCATGTGTCTTGTGAAGACTGTTCCTGGGCCCACAGAGTCCGAATCTCTGAGGAGTGGAGGAAGAGGTGGGAAAATACAGTGTTTGAACTTACGGGCCTTTCCAAGCTTCATGTTACCATTTCATCATTTCAAGAAGTCTATGAGGGCCATTTTACCAAGGCAGAGACCCGGGCTCAGAAAGGTTAATTAACTACCTCATGATCACACAGCTTGAAAATAGATAATAAGTGTTTCACCATAGGCGGCTGACAGTTCATGTCCCGCGGTTTTCAGTTCTTCATTCCCCACCACTCCATCCTGGAATCCAGTAGCAGAGTCGCCTTCCGCACAGAACTTGTTACACAGATAAACTCCTCCACACATTATTTCTCAAGCTTCATGGTTCTAGAAAATATATGAGCTTTCCCATTTCCTCTCCAGGTCCTCTGACTGTTTCATCCTGTTTAAGTCCCTGTTCAAAAGTTCTAGGGGGAGGAGTATGGAGCTGAAACTGGGAGATGCTTAAAAATAAAAGACTGCCATGGTCTCAGTGAAAGGTCTGAAAAACAATCCAGCCACAGCAACATCTGCCTCTTGTATTACCATTACTACACAGGTTAATTTTGTTAAACCAATTAGATGAGTCTGCAGAGTAAGCCAATCTTATACAAAAGATGTCCACTTAAAACCCAGATCTGCATCCCGGGCAAAATCTCACTTTTCCCTCAGCCAGCACGGCATAGTCCCTTCCTACAGATGTTCTTACAGCCCAGAAGCCGGTCCCAGTTACCGGTTACTTTGCCGCCATGCCATGCCAAAACACCTAACCAGAAGCGACACAACGGAGGACAGTTTATCTTGCCTCGCTGTTTACAAGGCGGCACAATTCATCGAGGTGGCAAAGCGTGGCGGCCAGATCATGACGGTCCTGCTCACACTTGGTTCTTTATCACCTTTCCCGTGTTTATTACAGCCAGCAGGCCAGCTCACGGACTGGTGGCGCCCACATTCTGGGTAGGTATATCCTAAAGTCTCTTGAAATGCCCTCTCAGACCCTCTCAGAGGAGTGTTTTCCAGGTCTAAATGCAGGCAGGTTGATCATGAGGATGACCCACACCACAAAGCCTTTATCTTCTCTGTGGGGTGGGGAGAATGAGGCAGATGCTCCGGGTGAACCAGGCAAAATATAGGCCAGCCAGCTCCCTAAGAGGAAAGTCTCTCTCACAGAGAGGAGGAGGAGCATGCAGGAAGCCACTTGTCTCCGCGGTTTTTAGTTTCTTCAGTCTCTTCCTTTTCCTTTCTTTCTTTCTTCCTTTTTTTTTGTTTTTGTTTTTTTGTTTTGTTTTGTTTTGTTTTTTTGTTTTTTTGGGTTTTTTTTTTTGCCTTTCCACAAGGACTGATGTCTGTGAACCATACTTAGGGGGCACCCATCGCAAATGAGGAAGCCTGGACGTTTGCTCACCAGACTCAAAGCTCTTTGCATTTTTCATATCAGCTCCGCCATTCCTAGATGTATGTTTGCTGCAGTTCCAACATCACCTCAAATGTAAACATCACCTCATGCCTAGACAACTCTAGGCTTCATCTCGTTAGAGACCCCAGGCCCAATGAAAGGAAAATTCAAAATAAAAAAGCTGCTCTCAGGGCACTGTAACCTCTCTGACTTTCAAACTGCAGGAGTGAAAAACAGGTTGTCTTGGGAGGCGTTATAAAGAGATTTACCATATACTCATAGAAAAAACGAGCCGGGTGGCGGTGGCGCACACCTTTAATCCCAGTACTGGGGAGGCAGAGCCAGGCTGATCTCTGTGAGTTCGAAGCCAGCCTGGTCTACAGAGCAAGATCCAGGACAGACTCCAAAACTACACAGAGAAACCCTGTCTCGAAAAACAAACAGAAAGAGAGAGAGAGAGAGAGAGAGAGAGAGAGAGAGAGAGAGAGAAAGAAAGAAAGAAAGAAAGAAAGAAAGAAAGAAAGAAAGAAAGAAAGAAAGAAAGAAAGAAAGAAAGAAAGAAAGAAAGAAAGAAAAACGAGGTTATATTTAAATATCTGCAAATAAACAACACCAAGTTCAGTCGTGGCTACAACCGCATGGCACTTGGCCAGGTCTGCACAGACCATGCACCAGCTAGATCCTAGAGCCGTGAGCAAGACCCCAGCCTACCCATGTTCGGATGTTCGGGCCTACAGAGCCCCAGAGAGTTTTCTGCTCTGACACCTCTCTCTCTCTCTCTCTCTCTCTCTCTCTCTCTCTCTCTCTCTCTCTCTCTCTCTCTCTCTCTCTCTCTCTCTCTCTCTCTCTCTCTCTCGGTCTCTCTCTCTGTCTGTCTGTCTCTGTCTCTTTGTCTCTCTGTCTCTGTCTCTGTCTCTCCCCCCCCTCCCCCCCCCCCCCGCCCCTCTTTCCCTTTCTCTCCCTCTCCCAAGCCCTCTTGGAGCCCTACTCACTGCCACCTCCTGGTCAGGCGGAGAACTGCAGCTCGGAGGACGTGGGGGTGGGGGGATGGGGGTGTGGGGGAGAGGCTTGGCCAAATCTGCACAGGCTGGGAAGGACAGCCGCTCTAGAACCACGTGGAAGGCAACCCTGTCTTCCATTCCAGAGCCTTGGTCTGACTTGGTGCCTCCTCAGAGACCATCCCCTGAGTGTACAGGGACCCCAGAGGCTCATCGTCTCTGCGCTCCCAGCCAGGCTAGGCACGCACAGTCTCCTGAAGGGAGATGTATTTGTGAAGCGAAAACTGGGACGCTCTTGCCTTCTCCTGCCGGATTGGCGGTAAGAGAGCCGTGGCTGAAGGTTCTGAAGAGACTGCAACCTATCCTGCACATACAGGAAGCCGGCTCCAGGGCAATGGTCCATCACAGGCTCTGGAGCAAGGGTCCTTCACCTTCGATTTGGAGTATCCGAGTATCTTTGTGCTCAGGGGCTTGCTGTGTAAGTGTGGACCCTGCATGTTCAGGGTCCTCCCACACACCTTTAAACAATGCCTGTGGTCTTCCTTAAGAATGAATACTTGGAAAAATGGAAATAGAAAAGTAAACACTTTGGGGCTGGAGAAATGGCTCAGCGGTTAAGAGCACTGGCTGTTCTTCCAGAGGTCCTAAGTTCAATTCCCAGCAACTACATGGTGACTCACAACCATCTGTAATGAGATCTGGTGCCCTCTTCTGGCCTGCAGGCATATATGCAGACAGAACACTGTATACATAATAAATAAATAAATAGCTCTTTTTTAAAAAGTAGATACTTTGTTTCAAATTATTGCCATTTTTTTTATCTGTTAGAACCAGTAAGCAAATAAATTGACAAACTGTTTAGTTTTGAAAATAAACAAAATCTACATTTTCTAAATGGGATTCTCCTTCTTCTTTTTCTATCTACATCCCTTTTCAAATCTACTGACTTGGTTTAATTTTTTAAAGTGCTTTTCGCTGCTAGCTTTCAAATAAATTATTTAGCCCCTGAACATATTTTAAACAAGAACCCAACAAAAGCCAATGTAAGTAAACCCTGAGGACTTTACAACACAAAATGAAATTTTAACCCCCGCCTCCACTTTTAAACAAGGCTACAGAAGTTTGAGGGAAAAAAAAAATAATGGAGAAATAATCCCAACTTTCAGTCTCGGGGTGGGGTGGGGTGGGGTGGGGTGGGGTGGGGTGGGGTGGGGTGGTGGTGACTATAAACCAAGCCAGGGTAGATAGTGCCTTCTGCAGACCACAGTTGTGTGCCTACTATGAGAGTGTTCACTAACGTGTGAGCACTGTCACACAGAAGAACCTAAGGCATGCTGGCTCGGAACAGGGCGTGTGGCAACAAGCTACCTGGGGTGATGGGTGACTGTGCTAACGGGAAGGATTTCGTTGAAGAACTTTAGAAAGCAAGACTTGTCAGCAGGCATAGATTACACACGCACACTTACATACACACACACACTCACATACACACATACACACACATATGCACTCACACACTCGCATACACACACACTCGCATACACACAGTCACACACACACACACACACACACACACACACACACACACACACACAGTCTTTTTCAGTTTTCGGCTTGCTGCAGGGCTAGGAATTGAGCCGGGGAGTTACACAGGATAGCTAAGCACCATACTATTCAGTTACGTTCCTCGACACACAATGACATATTGTATTTTATGGCCAATGACAAACAGGGAAAAACTAGCTGGGATTTTTCAAGCTCATGAAATGAGGATGGAAAATTTGCGCCTTTTGTTCTGGAGATGGCGGCATCTCTAACAAAGGGGGGCTGGAAACCTGGGAGGGAACCCACGGATGTGTAGAAACACTGTGAGAGGCTAGACCACACACCTTGCCAGCTACAGTTGGATGCAGAGAAGCAAGAAAAAGGAACCGGCAGAGACCGGGAGAAACAGCAAAGCCATGAGCTGGGCTCTCCCTGCAGGAAATGTTTACTTCATTGTTAAATGCAGGACTCCTGCAAAAGCAAGCCTCCAACACGAGGAAGTGGGGGCCCCTGTATCGCTTTCTCCTGTAATAGGCTGCTGAGGACAGTGTGGGCGAGGGTGAGAGCGGGCCTTGTTTCCTATGGACTCCAGATGACCTGGGGACTGGGACCTAAACTCCATTGTTCTGTTTTACCATTGAGAAAAGCGAGGCCCAGGAAAATTTGTCTTTTTCACTTCAAGTTTCTGCTTCTAAGTGCATCTCATTGTGGCTGGGACACATACGAGAGCTTTCTTTGTCTCCGTAATTCTGGTCAGTAGAATCCTTAAATGAAATTAAAGATTTCCAGTTAATTTCCTGCTCCTTTTTTTTTTTTTTTTTTTTTTTTTTTTTTTGGTATAGCTGCCTCTGACTCTGCTCCTGAATTTTAAGGAGCAGTAGTGGCGGGAGATCTCCCCCAGCTCAAAGGACGGGAAATGAAGGTAACTAGGTGACCCCAGATGCAGACCTAGCTGTTAGTCGATGAGGGGCCACGTACTCTGCGTTCATCAGCTTCGCTGGATTCATGCTTCCATAGGCCTCCTCCCTGGCATCAGTCGAACCACGGTAGGGCCACTTCACACTTCCGGCACGCTTCTTAGAAAGTGTGTAGTTACATGTTCACTCCTACAGTTAGCTAGCTGCTGTGGATGTCTTTCTGTACACTGTGAACATGTGTTGCTATGATTGGTTGATGAAGAAGCTGCTCTGGCCTAGGGCGAGTCAGGTTATAGCCAGGCAGGAAATTCAAAAGAGAGACAGGAAGAAGAAAGGGAGGGTGGGAGACACGAGCCAGCCGCCCAAGGAGCAACCTGTAATGGGACTCGGGTAAAGCCACAGAACACGTGACGATACATAGACTAATAGTTATGGGTTGAGTTAAGTTATAAGAGCTGGCTAGTAAGAAGCCTGAGCCATAGGCCATATGATTTACAATTAATATTAAGCTCCCGAGTGATTATTTTATAACCAGCTGCGGGATCGCAGGGTCTGGTGGGACCAGAGAAACTTCCAGATACAGCTAGCTGTCCTGCCCTACTTTTAGGGAATGACATCTTATCAAAACTTAGCCCTGGCACTTCTGTCTAAACCACAGGCCCAGGCTGGGGAGAAGGCTCAGCAGGAAAAGTGTTTGCCGTGAAAACAGGGGGTCCTGAGTTCAGATACTCAGCACCCACATAAACACTGGGCTAACTGTGAGCTCCAAGCTTAATGAGGGCTGCTGTCTGAAATAACAAAGAGGAGCGTGACTGAAACACTGGGTGGTGTCTTGATCATAGGCGACCTCAAAGCCCACCCCCGACACTGACACACTTCCTCCAACAAGGCCAATCCACTCCATCAAAGCCACACCTCCAAATAGTGCCACTCCCTATGAGATTATGGAGGCCAATTCCATCCAAACCGCCACAGTGACTGAGAAAGACACTCAGTGTTGACCTCTGCCTCCACACATGTGCACACATATGTATATGAGCAGGTTCACGCATATGTAACACACACACTCAAGAGTAAAACAACTGTAGTTTCAATATTCCTAGAATTAGTCCTTGAACCTTGTACCTCACTAACTTAGACTCCTCTGCTTCCCAAAATATTCCCCATGAATTCTAGAACCAATCTCTCTCTCTCTCTCTCTCTCTCTCTCTCTCTCTCTCTCTCTCTCTTTCTCTCTCTCTTCTCTCTCTCTCTCTCTCTCTCTCTCTCTCTCTCTCTCTCTCTCTCATCTCTTCACTTTGTAATCTTCAATTTTTTTTTTCTTTCAAAAACTCTAACTCCTCTTCTTGGTGCTTGAAATACCCCCATCAAATCCAAAGAGGACCACAGCTTCTTATCCCTAAGTTTTGGGTCACTGGCCCACTCCGTAATTCCCCTTGCAACTTGCTCATACTCTAGTCTGAAAAGCCTAATGGCGATTACCAGTTGGTTCATCAACAAGGCGACAGTCCCTAAATACCCTGTTGTACCAAATCCCTATACGCTCTTGAGAGATGATCACGGGGACTTCCTGGTTACAATTCCAGACCTACATGATGTTTCTTTATGTGTCTCAGTACTTCCTTGCCTTTGAGTAACAAGACCCCAACTCTCAAGTTACTCAGTCATTGACCTGGACTCTCTTGCCCTAAGGTTTCTGAGACAGATCCATCCATTTGGCCCAGGCTAAGGATCATTCAGCTTTACAGCTTATTTTCAGTAGCATCTTCCTTCGATGGGTACACTTACCCAGTAGGCACACTTACCCAGTGAGTACAACTACCCAGTGGATACACCTATCCAGTGGGCACACTTACCCAGTGGATACACCAACCAGTGGGCACACCTACCCAGTGGGCACACTTACCCAGTGGACACACTTACCCAGTGAGTACACCTACCCAGTGGGCACACTTACTCAGTGGACACACTTACCCAGTGAGTACACCTACCCAGTGGGCACACCTACCCAGTGGGCACACTTACCCAGTGGACACACTTACCCAGTGAGTACACCTACCCAGTGGGCACACCTACCCAGTGGGCACACTTACCCAGTGGATACACCAACCAGTGGGCACACCTACCCAGTGGGCACACTTACCCAGTGGACACACTTACCCAGTGAGTACACCTACCCAGTGGGCACACTTACCCAGTGGGCACACTTACCCAGTGGACACACTTACCCAGTGAGTACACCTACCCAGTGGGCTCACCTACCCAGTGGGTACACTTACCAGATCAGCTCATCTCCAGCCCAGACAAGGAAACTTGTAACCTAAACACCATAGAGTGTCACAAAGACTGGCTTCCTGTGGCTACAAAGTCCCCTCATCCAAAGGTTAAATACCTTCCTTCGAGGCACAGTTCTTGAGACAGACATTGATTCCAGAGACAAACACCCAGATGCTACAAGTTCTTAGACCTGGGTACCTCTGCCAATAAACATTCCTTTCTGGGAGTAGTAGGGTACTATTGCATCTGTAGTCCCCATTTGGAAGCCACCCCTTCCCAAGAGCTCTCACTTATTTTCAGTAGCATCTTCCTTCGATGGGTACACTTACCCAGTAGGCACACTTACCCAGTGAGTACAACTACCCAGTGGATACACCTATCCAGTGGGCACACTTACCCAGTGGATACACCTACCCAGTGGGCACACCTACCCAGTGGGCACACTTACCCAGTGGACACACTTACCCAGTGAGTACACCTACCCAGTGGGCACACTTACCCAGGTTGATTTTTGATGTACAAAAGTGTCTATAGCCCTCAGATGTGCCTTAACCACTGCCTTAACCTTGGCTTTACCAATTCCTTCTTCTTGCATGCTCAGAAATAAAGGAGCATGGCCGTGGGGACCTGCCATTCACCCAGTCATCTGTTAAAATCTTTAGACCCAGTAGCTCATGGATGACCCCATGTCTCCCAGCTTTGGTTTCAGTTACCCTCTTGGTCAAAGACACCTCCAAGCCAATGCTGGGCAAGCAATCACTGAATGTGTACCACACTGGGTGTTAGATACATTTAGCTTTATAGCTTTTCTAACATCTGCCTTCACAAAGAACAGATCCTCCTCCTAGAAGCCCCCAACTCAACTTCTGGCTTTATCAAATCCTGAATCTTGCTGCCTTGCCTAAAACTACCAGGAAGTGTCAGGCCAGATCTCTGTGACATTCATTTCCCTGCTCCTGAGGCTACTTGGTTCACTGCTGGCAGAAAATACATCATGAATGAGGTCTGGCTATCCATGCAATTGTCAGCCTTATGGAGGCTACCAGATCAGGCCTCCTGCCAGACCCCACCACCACATCATCACAGGGAGTTGGAATTATCTCCCTCACCCATGCCCTTCAGAGAGGGCCCAATGTGAGGTTTAGCAATCTCCACTGACAGTCTATGTCTCCCACATGGTTCACGCCTCTGCCTCCGTTTAGAATGAAAGGTAACTACCAACAACAAAAATGCCACTCTCGGGCTGCAGCGCAGGCTGGAGCGATGGCTCAGTGGTTAAGAGCACTGACTGCTCTTCCAGAGGACCTGGGTTTAAGCCCCAGCACCCATGTGGCAGCTCACATCTGTCTGTAACTCCAGTTCCAGGAGAATCCAACACCCTCACACAGTCATACATACAGAAAAAACATCAATGCACATAAAATGAATAAACCTTAAAAAACTGCCACTCTTAAATATGCCCCTGGAATCATAGCTTTGCTGGAGGCTATCACACTCACAAAGCAGGTAGCATCCTGCTTTGCAAGGCTTACCAAAATGAAGAAGACCAATGTCGCTTAAGGAATGGAGACAACCCGGATGGTGGGTGGCCCGATTGCACGACCAAGTGAAAATGAGAGGTGGTCTGAGCACCAGCATGCTCTGATCTGGGTTGTGGGTGAGATGTGTCCCCAAACTCCTGTCTCTGTGACTTAGCCTATGACAGACTATACCTTCGGCTATGAGTCAAACTTCAGTTGGTTTTCTCAGAGTATTTAATCACAGCAACAGAAAAGAAATTAGGGAACTCTCACCCCAGTATACCTGGAAGAGGTTTAGGGTGATTTAGCCAAAGTTTACTCACAACCCTGAAGGTCGGTTAAGAGGACTGAATAATCTGTCCTTACTGTACCAGTCTTCCCAGTGAAGATTCTCAACAACCCCCACCAGTATAGACGCCTGGGAGCTAGGTGCTCCTGTCAGAAAGGAAATGTACTTTCACATACCAAACATTCAGAGGGGCTGGGAGATGGCCCGAATGGCAAAGTGGATGCCGGGAAAGAATTAGCATCTAGTGCAGGTCTCCAAAACTACAACTAAAAAGCAGGGTGTGGTTGTGCACACTTGCAGTCATAGTGGCAGGGAGGCAGAAGCAGGGGGTCCCAGGAGCTCCCCAAGTCGCTAGTTTTGCCAAACTGGTGAGCTCCAGATTAACTGACAGACCCTGTCTCAGATAGATAGATAGATAGATAGATAGATAGATAGATAGATAGATAGATAGATAGATAGATGATAGATAGATGGATGATAGATAGATAGATAGATAGATAGATGATAGATAGATGATAGATAGATGGATAGATAGATAGATGGATAGATGATAGATAGATAGATAGATAGATAGATAGATAGATAGATAGATGATTGATAGATAGATAGATAGATGATAGATAGATGATAGATAGATAGATGATAGATAGATAGATAGATAGATGGATAGATGATAGATAGATAGATAGATAGATAGATAGATAGATAGATAGATGATAGATGGATCAGAAGAAGAAGGAGTGCCTAGCTCTCCATTGAGTGTGTGAAAAATAGCTGACATCAACCTCTGACCTACACACATAAACATACACAAGCTCGCTCAGACCCCACAAACATGTACACATGTATGGAGTGCACACACACACACACACACACACACACACACACAAGTGCACACCAGGAGAGCTGCAATAAGCAAACGTGTTTCGACATTTTTTTTCACCCACTATTTGAGGAAGCTATTTTCCCATAAGTTCCTTTCTTTCTTGAAGGTTCCTGTTCCCGCTCATTTGGAGAGGTGCTGCTTTGGTCTAAACCAGCTTCCCACTTACCAATTATCATTTCAGTGTCATGCCTCAGAAATCACTTCATGCCATGCTTTCCATCCTGATGGCTTTTGTTTCTCAGAAGGTGACATTTCTTTGGCTGTCTTCCCAGATTCTCGACCTTCTGAGCTTTTATTCACAAACTACAGAAAATAGAATTCCTGTACTAAAGCAAGGCAAAAGAAAAATGGAATCTATGGGTGAGGGTCTCATCCAGTCACAGTAGCTAACTGTGAGAGCCTCGCTGGGAGCCAAGAAAACATAAGACACTCCCATTTTGAGAACTGCTTGCTCATCTTAAAAAAGCCATTTTTCTTTTTTAGACAATATAATTGCTAGTGTGATAAAAGAGAAATTCTGAGATGTCCTAAATTTGATTAAAAAGGTCTAAGACAGAGGGAGGAAAGTTCAGGAGGCTGAACAGTTAACAATGCAGGTCACTTCATGTTCTTCAGTTTATGTGAAAAACCTTATCTCCAACCCCATGTACAGCATCCTACTTAGAACCCCAAGCCATCCAGGATAAAAAATGTCCTTACACCCATCCCTTCCCCAAACTCCGCTCCCATTGTCTGCAACCTCTATTATGAATGTAGGACAAGCAATTACTCGTTTCCCCAAATCTCTGCCCAGTGAGCCTCCTGCTTCTGAGATCCTTGCTCTCCAGGGTTATGTTCAACAAGAGGGTAGCAGCAATGGAATCTAGGATCTGGTCGTTGAAGAAGTAGATATAGGCATGATGCTCAGGGAGCTAGCTACAGCAATATAGTGCCTTTGTGATTAATCAGACCTGGCCAAGCACCCCCGCTCTGACCTCTCACGGGCATCTCAATCTGGGCTGCTGGGCCATCTGTTTCTGGTCACCTTTAAGTGGCGGCCCTTGACTTCTGTAGCATAAATACCAATCTAGAAAACCAATGAGCTATGGAAGAATCCTGTAAACTGATGTAGTTGTGAGGGAGAATCACTTGCGTTTAATAGTGCACATTGGGGTTCGTTTGGGGTATGTTTGTCTAAAATAGTTTTGATTCACAGTGACATCTAGTGGCAATTTGATGCAATCTCAATTTGGATTTAAGGGGAAAAAATTAACAATTGTGGCTCCTAGGCTTGGTCAACCAAAAGCAACTCTTGTAATTGTGGTGAGTTAAGAATGAAAACTTCCCCAGCTCCACATTTCAGGAACACCAGCTGGTGCTATCGGTAAGAAGTATGGGGCCGAATTGTGCACATTTTATCAAAAAACCTTCCTACAGTCTAACAGTGGGCACTAATTTCCAAGTTGCCCTTTGTCAGGCTGCTTCTTCCTAAAGAGAAGCTGCACCTAATATTACCTGTTAAAATAACTTTTCTCAGGCCCAGAGAGATGGTTCATCAGTCAGCACTGGCTGCTTTTCCAGAGAACCCAGGTTCGAGTTCCAACGCCCACATGGTGGCTCACAACCATCTGTAACTCCAATTCCAAGGGATCCAACATCCTCTGCTGTCCTCCACATGAACTAAATGCATGTGGTGCAAAGACACACATGCAGATGAAATATATATATATTTGCAGAAAAGTAGCATTTTTGCTACTAGCCCCAGGAGGTCAAGGTTAGCTACACCATTGGGAAGAGTGGACAGACAGCTCTGAATGCTACCACACCTAGCATGTACCTTCCAACTCTGCCCTTGCCCTTTCTTCCCCTTAATGTAAGGACTCTTGGCACCCTTGAGTTTCCTGAGACAGAGCTTTGAGGACAGTATTCTGTTTCATCTTCCGTGGTGGAAAACTTGGAGCAGACCTAATTTCCTGAGACTGGCTTTTGAGGGATGAGCAGCCAGACCTGAGTTGGATTATGTAACAGTTTCCTCCAAGATTGAAACATTCCACCCTGTGCAGAAGCTCTTTAAGCAGGAAGGCAAACAACTCAAAACAACTTCAGGAAGTCCCTGAAACTGACTAGATTCACTAGGCCCCCTCACTGCCAGAGGAAGCAGTAAAAGCTGAGTTCCTCTCAGACTAGCCAGCCCGTGAAGACTCAAAGACCACACCAGCTGCTTAGAAGCTGCAGAAACCAGCAGAGTACCGTGCAAAAGGTTTAGACCAACTGAGGCACCTGGAAAGGACACTCTCCAACCTGTTGAGCTGCCCACAGGCTGTGCAGTGTTCTCTTTATGAACTGTCACCCATGCTGGGGTGGACCTTGGTGACTCAGCTGTCTTTGAGTCATTTCTGCTGTTGTGACCCCTCCCCATATTCCTGTAAGTAACCCCAATAAAACTCATGGCTCACTAAGTTGAACTTTTGTGGTAAACATACTTCAGTCTGGCCTGGGTTCCCTATTTAACATTAATAGACGTGTGTGTGTTGTGTCTCCTTCCCTGGGAAGTTTTCTCACCTAAACCAGGACACAGCAGAACCAAAGTTCGGGAGGAGTGGGTGCATGGGGACTGAGGGGACTCTGGCCAGCTGGAGCACGGCAAGCACGGTTCTGACAGGCCTTGCTCTTCTTCCTGTTCCCCTCCTTCCCCTTTCCCTTGCTAAAAACCATTAGATGACACTCCTAAAGCTGGCCACGGGGTCTGCTCCCTTACTTGGTCACTTCCTCCCCCTGAGGCTATCAAGGTCCAGCTATCAAAAGCCCGCTTTGGCTCTCCTAATTAACATGCCCAGTCAACACAAACCAACTCATCCTAACATGGGGTTTCCCCTGGTGCCTTTATAAGCCGCCATTTGCCTGTGGACCACCTCTGCCTCCTCTCTATCCAGAGACGGTCCTTCGTCCCTCAGGACAAATATCCCTCTCCCTTGTTCTTTCCCTCTTCCCCCTCGCCCTGTCCTCTCTCCTGTCTTTTTCTCTTATTCCCTGCCCTCTGTCCCTCTGTGGCAAATACATCTCCTTTGTGCTGAGAACTTGGTCTTGGAGAGTCTCGTGCTGGTCCCGGTCCTTTCCCCCATAAATCCAGGAAGGAAGACAGGAGAGGAAGGAACGGCACTGTTAAGGGAACTAGGAGTAAGAGGAGCGGTGTTCGAATCCCAGCTCACTGGACCAGCTAGAGCTGTGTTCTCAGGGGGATTAAAGGAAAGGTGGATCCAGTGGGGATCTGGAGGCTGGTGTGGAGCTTCAGTGGCTTTGTTGCGCTTCTAGGGGCAGATCTCTCTAAAGCAGGAGAGGCTTTGGCAGATCTCAGTGACAGACTTACATGTGAAGAGTGTCCGTAAAGAGAGAGAGCAACCTAAAGGAGAGGAGAAAATGGTAAAGCAGAGGGAGTATCTGTCTGGGTTCCTCGAAGACAAATATGGCAGGACTTATGTTAAGCTGGAGTTCCTAAGGAAACATTGTTAGAAAGCCAAACTGTGTGCTAAGGAGCTACTGGCGGGCCTTAAAGCCCAAAGAGCAATTTATAGAAGACATCCATGATAGGACAATACAGGTGAAGACGATCAAGCCTGTCCCAGGTATTAGAATCCCTAGCCACTCCCCCAGTTCCATGACCACGCATGCGTTGGCAAGATGCTTAGTCATCCAAGAGTCTTACATCCTTACATAATCCATGTGCTGTGTGATCACATAATCTATGTGCATGCATGGCGTAGCTGTGTAAGCCCATGGGTGGGGGGAGCCTATAAAAGCAAGTTCCACCTATTCCCTCTCTTCCTGTATGATCATTCCATAGGCCTATGCACATCTTTCCTGTTCCCTTCCCTTAATAAACTCTTATGGTGGATTTTGTTGTACCTCGTGGCTTTTCTCGCATGGTAAACAGCACTGCTTAATGAATAACATTGTGCTGCTTAGTCAATAACACCAGAGGTGGGAAATTAGCCCCCAGACTAAGAAGGGTACATTTCCCTGCAGAAAAAGGTCATACATGCTAAGGGATGGAAATGATTTGACCAGCCGGGAAGACCCCCGAAGCCAGGCATGGCAGATGGAGAGGCAACAGCTGCAGCTGCATCCACAGTACCATCCAGGGTCTCTTTGACCCAGGGGTCCAACAGATGCAACTGGGGAGGGCAGGGCCTTGTTCCCCCATGGCCGAGTACTGAGTTCATCCAGGGTAGAGAGATTTAGGGAGACTCCACAGAAGAGTTCCGGGACGGAAACGTAACGGCTCAGAGAGAATGAGGATTAGAGAGCTGAGTAAGTTGGCACCTCCTAGCCATGCTTTGTACCCAACTTTGATCTGTGGAGGAAGCAACTGATACAGATGGACAGGGCCTTTCCACGCTGTATTCGGCCTTGCTTATGTCCCACCTTAGTGTCGGCTTCGTTGTGAACTTCTGGGATCACCTGACGCTTTGGACTGAGAACAGAAGACCACAGACTTGGGTGGTGCTTCTCCAAGGTTATCTCTGTGAGCCCACTATTTGTTATTGGAAGGTGGTTCCGGCTGTGGCCTTGCCCCACCCATCCTCTGGAGAAGGTGCTCTTATGCAGATTTAGAAATCTATTAGACACACAGGTGCATGCAAAGGAATGAGCTCAGTCTGCACAAGGTGCAAGGGCCCAGCACAGCTGTAAAATGCTTACAGTATTATGGTCTGGAAAGATGCACATGGTATCTGACCGTGTTTTTGACAAAATCCTACAACAGCCCGTGACTGTGAATGTAAAGAAGCCACAAGCATGTGGGGGACTCCTAGGATGCTGGCAGACTTTCATACCCCATCTTGCTAAGCAGTCTGTCCTCTGTAGAACTTGTTAAAGAGTGCGTTATGGGATTGGGACAGAAAGGCTCAACAGGCTTTGGAGCCGGTTAAGATTCTTGTAGGACAGGCTGAACAGCTGTGCGCCCCACTATGCCTGGGTCCCTTCCTGTGAGAAGTCACCAGGGGTTCAGAAGGCTGTCGCGGGTGCCTATGGCAGAAGCAAACTGAGGCTTTGCTCTCGGTCGTGGAGCACCGAGAACGGCAGCTGTGAGCGGAGTAGAAAGCGTTGCAGCGGGTGGAGATCCGTAACCGGCTCCACCTCGGTGACTGCAAAAAACGTTCGTTTGTGTGTTTGTGTTGAAAGCCTTCTGGACAAACTGCTTTCTGCGGTGGCACAGAATCACACTGTACAGAGGTGGCGGGCACACTTACAGCAGTGTTTAGGACGGTTTCTTTGTTGTTTGTCTGTGCGGACACCAAGCAGCCTGTGAGCTTCAG
The DNA here is from genome assembly GCF_049852395.1 of Peromyscus maniculatus bairdii. Taxonomy (NCBI): domain Eukaryota; kingdom Metazoa; phylum Chordata; class Mammalia; order Rodentia; family Cricetidae; genus Peromyscus; species Peromyscus maniculatus. The sequence goes on from NC_134857.1 coordinate 49,992,128, forward strand.
GGCATGCTCTGGTTTCTGCTCCCGTCTCAAGGTAGGAGCACGGGGATTACAGCTGCCTGTGACTGCATCTGGCTTTCTGTGAGTTCTTGAGATTCAGATTCAGGTCCTCACGTTTCCACAGCACACACTGAACCACCTCCCCACAGCAAGCAAAACTTTATATACTCTGACGTTTTGCTTGTGCATAGTTTTAAAGTTCTCGATACATTTGGTTACGATAGTTAATAATAATAATAATAATGTCTTTCTGTCAGTATAAATTTTTTATATAAGGAGGAATATAAAATGCATAAAGTGACATGGGGCGAGCATTAAAATATATTCAGTAGTGAAAATGTAAAATCCAGCATGAAGCTCCATGGCTTCAGAACGGCTTTTCTAACTGTGTAGTTCATGAGATGGATAGACTTTGAGTCTGATTAATTTCAGATTGTGATATTTTTATTTGCAAGGTTTTTTTTAATAATGATGTTTTTAAAAATTAAAAAGTATTTTTGAAAATGAAGAACCTATGTCTCAAATTTATGAAATGGTGTCTATAGAATGTTGGCCAACAATGCTAATGGTTACTGTGTGGTAATTAAAATGAAGAGTGAAGGAACCTTGAGAGGAAAAGTATGCTTGCAAGCCCCAGCAGCAGTGCCATGCAGGCTGTCCTAGAACCAGTGTCCTTTAAAGCCGCCGCCGAGTACCCCCAGCAACAGAACCAACAGCTGAAAGAGTTTAAATCCAAAAGGCACACAGCATGGGTGGAAAGGGACATTCCTGGAGGCCAGAAGATTATTCTATGACAGTGCCAGTTCCAGGAGTGGCCTACCCACCGTGAGTTGTTGGCCAGGGAAGCCCTTGAGTCCCCACAAACCAGAAAGGCTACTGACTGCTGTGGATTGTATGCTGGAACTAGAGGTAAGACCCTGGTGCTGAAGACACCGCATGAGCGTGCTTTGACTGGAGGACAAGGAGAAATGGAGGTGGGATTGAACTGGAAACTCCCACCTGCTGTGGATATTGCTCTGTATAAATAAAATGCTGATTGGCCAGTAGCCAGACAGGAAGTATAGGCGGGACAAGCAGAGAAGAGAATTCTGGGAACAGGAAGGCTGAGACAGAGAGCCACTGCCAGCCGCTGCCATGAGTACCAATATGCAAGATACTGGTAAGCCATGAGCCATGTGGCAAGGTATAGATTTATAGAAATGGGTTGATTTAAGATAAAAGAACTAGATAACAAGAAGCCTGCCACAACCATACAGTTTGTAAGCAATACAAGTCTCTGTGTGTTTACTTGGTTGGGTCTGAGTGGCTGTGGGACTGGCAGGTGAGAGAGATTTGTCCTGACCGTGGGCCAGGCAGGACTGGAGAAAACTCCAGCTATACCCACCTTGCTAGCTGCCTTTCACATTGCCAAAAGGACCCACACAGACTGCCAGTGGAAAACTGTCATCAAAATTCCTGCTTGGCTAGAGACCCTGTGTGCTAAAATACCGACATGCCAGGCAGGATGTGCCTGCTTGTGCATTAGTGGCTCGGCTGTTGTGGGTAAGGTCAACAGCTCTCCCACTGGATTTAAGGAAAGAGGTATGCTTCATTAACGAGGTTACAGGCTGTAACATCTACTGAGGGGAGAAAGAAAACATTTGGCATAAAAGTAAAATGACTGGATGTTCCAAGATAAGGAAGAAAAGCGCAGGACAAAAGCTCAGGGTTGGACAGTGTGGTGGTTTGAGCGAGAATATCCCCCCCTCTCATCGGCTCATGTATTTGAATGCTTGGTTCCTAGCTGGTGGAACTGTTTGAGAAGGATTAGGAGGTGTGCCCTTGTTGGAGGAGGTGTGTCACTGGGGGTAGGCTTTGAGGTTTCAAAAGCCCAGGCCAGACCCAGGCTCTCTCCTTTCCCCATCTCCCCACCTCACCCCCTTTCTGCTTCCAATTTTCAGATAAGATGTAAGCTATCAGCTACTGTTCCAGCTTGCCATCTGTCCGCATACCACCACACTTCCCACCGTGATAGTTGTGGACTCATCCTCTGAAACTGTAAGCAAGCCAACCTTCCTTTTTAAGTTGCCTTGGCCATGGTTCCTCTTCACAGCAATAGAACCGTAACTAATACAGACAATCACAAAAAGGATTCTAAGAAGTAGTGGATCTTAGGGGGAATTTGATGTGATCAGCTGATGAAAGTATTTCTGTTTTCTTAGACGTTGAACACTGACGCTGAGGCCATGTTGCTGTGGAACTGAAGTTCATTCTCCTTGCTTCAGAGGACAGCATTTCCTTGGAGCACTGTAGTCCTGGCAGCCCTGGAACTCACTCTGTAGACCAGGCTGGCCTTGAACTGACAGAGATCTGCCTGCCCCTGCCTCCTGAGTTCTGGGGTTAAAGGCGTGTGCCACCATGCTCAGCTAAAATTTTATTCACTATTCTTACTGTGTATGTGACATGATGTGGGAGGTGGCACATTGGTCACAGGACACCTGTGGAAATCAGAGGACAACTTTGCAGAGTTGGTTCTCTACGTCTGCCTTTGATAGGGTCCCAGACATTGAACTGTCCAACAGGTGCTTTCCAGGCTGAACTGTCTCTAACCTCCCAATGAGGAGGAAAACAGTACTCTTCTTCGTCCTCACAAAGTTAAACCAAAGGAACTTACAGAGGACCCATGACGCTGAGACATTAAAGACCTTCCCAAGCTTTGTAGACATCTTCAGCATCATATTGCTGAGACATTAAAGACCTTCTCAAGCTAGGCCATCATCATGCCACCCTCTTTGAGAACATAGGTTCTCTCTTTGAAATCATAATAGGAAGACCCAGCTGTATTTCCCTGTAGCCCTAGACAGTTTAGCAGCTGCTGTTGTTTGTTTTTCCTCTTTGGGCTCTTCAGCTCTTAGCTCTTTTACTTTTTGGCTCTTGGCTCTTTGCGGGGGGTGGGGGGGCACCACAGTGGGGCCCACAGAGACTCCTTAGTGTGGCCTTATTCCATCTTGACTCAAGGTCAGAGAGTCTGAGCTTGTTTTGCCCTGCTGCATAATAGGATGCTTTGGCCTAAGGCATGGTTACCTGGTGTCTTATACTTCAAGGCCTAATTACAGGATGCTTTGCCATAAAGCATGGATACTAGATGTTTTGAGAATTAAGGAAGTGTTTTCACTTGTCTGTACCTTGAACCATGATGTCCTTGACAGGGGAGGTCTTTTGCCTCTCCCCTTGCTGGTGTATAAAAAGCCCATGAGGAATGAACTCAGGGAAACTGTGGTATTGACTCAGAGCCCTCCTGAAACTATTCTGTATCTCTGTCTTTTTCTTTTACGTCTATGTCTCTATTTTTCATATCTATTATTTCTCTATCCACACTCCCCTATACCAAGGACTGTTTAAAGGTCAGGCTGAACTCAGCACACCTCCTAGCTCCCAAATATATCACACACAGAGACTTTTTCTTTCTTATAAATGTCTGGCCTTAGCTTGGCTTGTTTCTAGCCAACTTTTAACTTAAATTATCCCCTTCTACCTTTTGCCTCTGGGCTTTTACCTTTTCTCCATTTCTGTATACCTTATCTTTCTTTCTTTTTCTGTGTCTGGCTGTATGGCTGGGTGACTGGCCCCTCATGTCCTCCTCTCCTCCTTTCTTGCTCCTTGATCTCTCTTCCTTCCCCATATTTCTCCTCCTTTTTAAATCTCTTTATCTGCCAGCCCCATCTATTCCTTCTCCTGCCTTGCTATTGGCCTTTCAGCTCTTTATTAGACCATCAGGTGTTACAGACAGGCAAAGAATTACAGCTTCACAGAGTTAAACAAATGCAGCATAAACACATCTTTGCATCATTAAAACAAACGTTCCACAGTATAAACAAATGTAACACATCTTAAAATAATATTCCACAGCAAGCAACCAAAGAGGATTCTTATGTATGTCAAGAACTTGTTAAAGCTGTTAGGAAAATCTATTCTTTGGTAAAATAATTTCTTTACAGTGACAAGAATAGTGTCACATTCCCCCCCCCCCCCCCCCCGCCATCTTAAGCAAGTCTGTGGTTTCATGGAAAAAAAAAAGGTATCACCACAAAAATACTCCATGGTCCCATTGAAAAGGTCTTTTCTAGGTGCTTCTCATTAAGTCTCATGCTGCTAAATAAGAGGGAATTGACTCCTGGATCTATGTTTCTCACCTTCAAAACCACTCATCTACTTGAATGACCCAACAGTCCCATCACTGACTTTATCAGACCAAATGCATGAGCTCCAGATTCAGTGAGAGAGCCTGTCTCAAAATTAATATGGACAGCATTCGAGGGAGACATCATATGTCAACCTCTTCCTCCTACCCACCGCCCGTAGAAATGCCTATAAAACTACTACATTCTTATCTCTGGCTTGATGAACACTTTGCAATGTAGCCTGCTGCCAGGACTCGTGGGAATTTATCCCAGAACCTGGTCCTTTATTTCTGTCTACCATCTGCAATAGCCTAATAAACCCTTTCATTTCAGACATCATAAAGTGTCATAAGCCTGGTTTCCCAACCCCCAGAAACTGAGGCAGCCAGGGTCATGAGTTCAAAGCTAGTCTGGGCTACATAGCAAGCACTTGTCTGGAAAATAAAAAAAATCAAAACCAACCCCACTCTCCCAGCCCTCCCCCCCCTCCCCCGCAAAAAAAAGTTTGGTTTTACAGTTGGTATTTTTTTTTTTTTTGAGAATCCAGATAAAACAGACAACTAGCTTAGAGTTGTGGGAAGGTATGGTACCCATCTCTACCCCCCACAAGGGTCATAGTCAACATTTCTACAGCAAAATACAGGTTATCAAGAGAAAGCGAAACAAATGTCTTCCATCAAACTTATATATATAAACTTATATAACATAAGGTCCCTAGGAATGATGAACTCTAGACTCAGAAAAAAAACCATGTTTACGTCTGGGCCCAATGGAAAACAGACCGCTATGTAGAAATGGGACTGGGTGAGAGGTCAGAATGGCAGCAGACTGAAGGGGGAACCCAGCAAGGCCCTTGTCTTCAGATTCTCCAAAGCGGCCTGTGCACGGGGCAGAAGTCTCTGGGAGGAGGGTCCTGAATGGGGAAGAGAGCGGAGGATGATTATCTAAGGTTTATGCCTGTCTTGGGGGAGGGGCGGTCCTAGTTTCTGTGATCCATTTTGAGGCTTGGAAAAAAAAAAAAATCTAGTTTTTCTTTCTCGTAAAACAAAGAAGGGAGAATGGGAGCCAGGACGGGAATGTCAGAGAGACTTTTTCTCTAAGGCCTTCCAATGCCCTCTGTCCACAGTACTCAGCATGCTACAGCACCTTTCTGTGGGGTGTTGGGACCTGAGCTCTGACAGCTTCTATTACCTGTGATTGCTGAAGCAACGTTTGTAGAAATTAAAGTTTATTCCATCTCTGATCATCCACAATTTGACTTTATCTTTATTGTAACTAAGAGAAGAGGTAGCTCAATGAGTTAAAAACAGTTGTTATTTATAATTGATTCGTCTTGCTCCTTGACCATCAGTGCAGTAAAATAATTCTTTTTTTTTTCTTTTTTTCTTTTTTTTGTCTATTTTCATCTTTGTCTCTCTTAAGGTCCCAACTGTCATTTTTAGATTCTGCACCAGAAGGAGACATAAAAAATAAATCAGCCAACCATCTTGAGAGTGCATGTAAAAGTTTATTTTCCAAACGGAGTGAACTGGAGTAGAATGCACAAGCTTGCTTGAGAGTTTTCCTTGGAATTGCAAATTGCATCCGAGAAGCTGCCCAGAACGGTGGGGCTGAAAAAGAAAAGGATGATGGTCTCATGTTCCTATTAATAGAAGACGGGATTGCGCCCAGGCTGTGCAATAAGCAACAGGAGCAGCTACAGTCACAGATTGCTGGCTTCCAACTTGGGCTCGGAAACTTACCATCTGGGTGACCCTCATGATGCATTTAGCCCCTCTGTCGCGGATCTCCCCTTACAACATGGAATACCTGCTGGGCCCTCCTCCTGTTGAAGGAATCAAGTTCATCTGTGGGTTGTAACTGGAGAACATCTCCATGGCATAAAGGAAATGTCAGGGCACCAACTTGCAAATGAATGTGTATGTGGTATATGTGTGTGCATGCATGTTCATATGTGTGTGGGTGTGCATAAACATGCCTATGCATGTAGAGGCCAGAAGTTGATAGAGTGACTGACTCCCGAGGTCTCTCTGCACCACCATGTTTGAAGAAGGGTTTCTCACTGAACCAGCTTGCTCTGGGAATCCTGTCTTCATCTCCAGAAGCTAGGATTTACAAGCAGGCTGTCACTCTCTCCCGGCTTTATGTGTGGGTTCTGGGGATCTGAACTCCAGTCTTCACAGTTGCTAGGTAAGTGATTTCCCCACTGAGTCATTTCCCCAGCCCCGGCTTCTACTTTCAGAGTGGATTTTACTTGCCATAATGAAATTATTACTTAGCATTTTTTTAATTAAAAATAATACTTTAGATTTCACTTAAGAGTCTGAATTTCCACTTTCTCAGGAAAACATGCAGCTTTCTTCAACATCAAGCCCACACTCCCACATACGAAGCTGAGGAGCAACTCTTGCTTTGGGTTGGCACTCAATTTCAAGGCTACTCTAGCACCCGCTGCTCCCATTCACCAGCAGGACCTGGCCAGTGCAGAGCAGCCTTTAATGTCCTAACCTATGAAGGCATGGAACCCCAGTGCTGGGGGAGAGATGTCTTTATCCAGTCTATGTGCCATCCTTTCCTCACATGAGAACCGGGTCTGTAAACTAGACTCTCCAGTAGGATTGGGCTTTCCAGAACCCAGCTTCTGACAGACAGTTAATCCTCTGAACCTTTTGTTTTCTGAAATTCTGCAGCCTTTGGTGTTAGCAGGACTTTGGGAAAGAACCAGCCTCCCCAATATGATTTCCTAAGATTCCCCCTTGTTTATCTGGGGAAGCACCTGGCACAGGACCCTCCCATTCCCACTCTGTCTCTCATGAACTGTGAGTTCAGCTCTTTCCATGAATTCTTGTTCAGCTGACTGACATGGACTTCCCCCATGACAAGACCACACCAGCTGTCAGGTCACTTGGCTGGTAACTCGCCCTCTCCTCGCCATGAAAGTCTAAAGTGAAGCCGCTCTGAGGAGAGACCTTAACCTTCATTCATGTCAGGAAAGTTTCCTACTGCAGTAGTCTCAACACAACCTGTTTCCTCCCTTATTTGGGCTCCCCCCACCCCACTCTTCTTCTTGCCCCGCACACCTGCCTCTTCAACTTTGTTGTGAAAATCGTATAGGTCTTTGCCCAGAGTGGGGCCCCTTTATTAGCATTTCAGATGTAACTCAGTCCCAGCCCTGGGGAGAGAATGGTGGCTGGATGTTAGCAGGAAAGTCAAAGAAAGCTTTGTCTGAAAAAAACAGAAGGGAGTGCACACCTGTGATCCCGGCACAGGGGAAGCTGAGGCCGGAGGATAGGACATTCAAGGTCAGCCTGAACTACCTGAGAGAACTTACCACACACACAAGAAGCAGGATTTATACTCTGGCTGTGCTGGGCACAGGAGCTTTTCTCACTTTACCTACAGGCATCCCGATAATTGGGTTGTGTCCATTGTTAAGACAGACATCAACCCTTTATCAGGCTGGACTTACGCTTCGCTGTGCTCCTGGGCGTCTTCCACCAATCATGTAGTCCTTGTGGACTTGACACTTTTCTAACTTCAGTAGAAGCTTCTCTTTGGGCATCTTTGATTACCTTGTCTAATTAAGCCCTTTTTCCTATGAAAGCCCGCACTCTGTCTTCCAGCCCATCGGTCCGAAGACTCCAAGTAGCGTTCATAGTTCTTTATAGACTCCATGTTTAAGTTGACTGGCAGGTTCTCCTCGCTTAGGATGGTGAGAGAGAAAGGTCCCAAGGAGTCAGGGACAGATAACTGGCAGCAAATTTAGAGGCAACTCTGGAAAGAGCATTTACCGTGGACGACGGGTCCTCTAAATGTCCTTTCCCCCTGCTTAACCATAACTCCTCAAGTCAACATCGCTCAGTCTTGCCTCCCCCCACCAGGCCCCCCTGACACAGCCTTAGTTTCTTTCCTTGGACTCTGTCCTCCATACCACCCCTCTTACATGCACAAAACCCAGCCCTGACCTGCTCCAAATATTTTACATTCAAATCACATTTTGATTAAATGTTCCATTAAACAGTGCAATTTGAACAGTCTTTTCAAACTATGGCAGACCACACAAAACCACTGCAGGGACTGGAGTGGAATCCTGCCAAGTCACTGTCACACCCTTTCTATTCTGCTGCCTTAGAAAATGCATGTTCTGTTAACGTTAGATGTTCCATGTGACTCACCGAATTGGCTTACTCAAAGTAAGAGTGCCCTATTTTATCAGGTGCACATGATGGACGCATGTTCCTCTCTTCAAGTTGGGAGTCCATCCAAAATAGAATCTCTGCAAACCTGACTATAATTGAATTGTTGTTGTTATTATTATTATTATTACTGTTAATCAGAAAAAATACCATAGATTGGATGGACTAAGTTGAGGAAGACGGAAAGTGATTATGATTTACAGACACATTTTCTGCATTTGACATTGGAATTTTGTCCTTTTGCTAAACAAGGGTGTAATTAGTCACCACCATGCTCAAGAGACCAAAAGTAACTCAGAAACAACACCCTGGTTTTCAACCAGTATGTCCTTCACTGAACAAAAGCCCGATGGAGTCCCAGAAGAGGGTGGGGCAGGGAGTGGGAAAATAGAAGCACTGTTGGGGAAACAAAGGCAGCAGACTGAAAGGCTTCTTTTTAAAGAGATTTTCTTTTTGAATTATGTGTGTAGATGTGACTCTGCAGACTTGTGGACTTGAGTGCAGTTCCCACAGAGGTCGGCAGAGGTGTCAGAGCCCCGCAGAGGTGTCAGAGCCCCTGCAGCTGGGGTTACAAGTGGCTATGAGTCATCGGATTTGAGTGCTGGGAACCAAACCTAGGTCCTCTGCAAGAGCAGTACTGGTTCTTCACTGCTGAGCCATCTCTCCAGCCCCCCACCCCACCCCGCCACCGCAGGCTAATTAAGGGAGAATAAGCATTGAGTACTAAATCAAATAGTAGGTGTTAGCCATTTTTGCAAAGCTCCTCCATTGTGGTTGAGCTTTGACAATGGCTGAAAGTACAGTCCTTACTTTCCAAAGAAGCATCTTTCTAGTCTTGTCCTCCCACACTCACACCTGACTCAGTGACAGCCTGATTGAAGGCACATACTATGGACCACTATCAACCATGTGGCATGGAACCTCCCTGCTTACTCTGAAATCTATAAGAAGGAGTCCCACTCTGTCACATGGGCATGAACTCTCCTGCTGTCTGCCTGTCTGTCTGTGACATAAATAACTCTTCTAATAAATCTCTTACCCAAGATGACAGTCTGACTCAGAGTCCCCTTTGAGCCCCAAAGTGGAAACCTTTCATTAGAAACTTAAAGCATGGCTGGACCCATGCTAAGACCTTCTGATAACTGTGGGACATGACTAAGTACTGGCAAGATGATGCATTCCAGTCATGCATCAACATTACAGAGGAGAAAGGGGCGTGAATCACAGCCGTGTGTGAGTAGATCCAGAGCTGAGAAAAGTACGCATAAGAAAATATAAGGGTATCAGAAGAGGGAGGAAAGAATGTCTGAGCTATTCTTGGCCCTGGACTAGCCTTTTGTAAGTGTCAGTGTTGATGATCTTGGCACTCAGCAATCTGGGTGTCAACATCCGTCTCTCTGGCCAAGGAAGACTTGTGGACCTCTAGGTTTTGCACTGCCCAGTCTGCAGAGTAAACTTCAGGAATCACATCTCCTCCAAAACATACAATTCGTAACTGTCAATCACAGTCAATACATTGACTCCTGTTCACAGTGACTCTACTCCACAACAGAACTATTGTGAGAACAGGAAATGCAATAGTCCTCATGGCATGCTGAGCAGTGACACTTCACAGATCTGCAAACGGAGGGGGCATGAACCTCTCTAGGGCACGTAGGTAGTGAAAGTCAAAACTGGACTCAAAACCCTGGCATTCAGGTTCCAGCCAGCTGCCGGGAGAACGGGAAAAGGTGTTTCAGTCTCCCCAGCCTTTAATTTGGAGGCAAAGGCGGAAAACTGGGGGCTGTTGGCTGAGTCACCTCCATGCCTGCCAAATCTCACTGGCCAGCTTTATCATCCTCTGCTGTTTGCTCTTCCCTCCTGTTTGCTATGCTTACATGTGAGTCCCATAATTCTCCGGTGTCACACGGGCTGTTTGTGCGAGCTACAGCGTGCGTGAAACTCACAATTGCACTTTGCTGTGGATTTCATTATAGCCTTCCTAATCATGCATATCACTGGAGAATGGCAGATACCAATATAGAACGTGACGGATGATGAAAGATTGGCCCAAGTGTGTGATTGATAGTTGGTATTGATTCTAGTGTGCCTGGGAAGGGATGGTTCAGTGGGTATTGATTTAAACAAATGGACAGCATGGCAGTGTATTTCTGTAAAAGATACAGTTGTGCATCACATAACAACATTCAGGTCGTTGGTGAATAACGTATAGCATGGTAGTCTCATGCAGTTACAATGGAGTTGAAAATTAATATGTGGTGAGGTCATACATGTCAGAACATTGTAGTGCTATACATTTCTTACAGAGAAGTCTGACACATACCAATGGTAATAAACCTCCGTGTTTACAATATTAGACTTGTGTCATTATTTTAAAGTTCTCCTGTCTATTTAAAAGAGTTCATTGTAGATGCCTTGGGCAGCTTCTTCAGAAGAAGGCCTTGCGATCATAGGCACTACAGCTTTGTGCGTGCTCTTTTGTAACTAAAAGATACGGAGCTGACTGTGCAGCTCAGTGGGTAAAGGTTCTGGCCTCCAAATCTGACCACCTGAGTTTGATCCCTGAGACTCACATAGTAGAAAAAGAAAGTCAACTTCCTTGTGGGGGCAGCTGTAGAAATAAGAACAGGAGGATATAAGTGATTTGAAGGAGGAAATAGGCAAGACTGGGGGTTGGCTGGGGGGAAGAGGTCAGTAGAGAAGGAGGGGTGAATAATACTAAGGAGGTCTGAAAAAACCATACAGAGTCATATTATTATTTATTTTCCTAAATTTATTGTATGTACAATACATATAAGTCTATGTGTATACCTATGTAACAAATGAAGTTGATGCACTTGAACATGTTATCACTGTCCCCAAGATCCAGAGACTACTTCATGAAAACCCAATACCAATAATGAGAAGCCCCCTTGGGAGATGTTGATGGGGAAGTCTGAGATTCCCCCAACAATACAGGCTATTGCTGTTGCCTTTGGCGGCCTCCCACAGGTAGAAGGTAAGACCCTACTGTCAAAGGACCATGCACTCCAGACACAAGACCTGGAGGACCTGAGCTGGAACTGACCCGAGAGCCTCTTCCCTGAGGACTAGCTTTCCTAGTACCAGAAGACACCATGCAACCTTCCGAGAATGGGCAGCAACAAACAGTCCTACCCAGCAGTGACTCCCATGAAACACAATGATACCAGCATGGAGCAGTAACTCTGAGGGTGTAATAGGAGCATTCGTATCTCATGAAGGTCATAACTAATAGCTCTTTAATGAGACCTAAGGCCCACCCAATGGGAGGGAAATCATTCCTAGTACTGCAAACCTAGTCAAACACTCAGGGCTACTTAGGTCATGGATCTTAGAGAAGAACCTGCTGCTGTCATTTGCTAAACCCGAATAATGCCTGATGACATCACAAATATCCTTTTATCTACCTGTGAGTGTAGCCCTCAGCCCTCATCCAAGAAACTTCTCTTTACAAGAGGAGGATGCCATTACAGAAAACCATAACTTGTCGGAATGCAGAAAATAACTGATTATGGAATGTCCCACCCCCCTGAGGATACATCTACAACACAATTCCCACACCTAAGGCTTAGGTGAACATCTTGGAAGAGGAGACAGAAAAATTGCAAAAGCCCGAAGACCGGGAAATCTGAGTTATTTTGTCTCCTAGAAATGACAATAAAGCTATACCCGTGATACCCCACAATATTGCTGCCTAAACAAGATCTGAAGAAATACAATACCAATAGGCATGCTAACACAAAAATGGTAAAACTCACAGGACCCCACCCTTAGACAAAGAACTCTGGGCAACTAGGGAATGTTGAGACAAAGAAAAATAGACCTCCCCAAGGATGAGCTATCTAATTGACTAGCTCACTTCTTTACACCAGTCCTCTGGAGTTGACATTGCTTGATTAGAGTGTCATACCTTTTGGGTTGATATGATGCAGAACTACGTATGCTGGCTTCAGCATACAACATACATACACCATACAGCATACTTACAGCATACAGTAACCGTGACTAAGAGAAGTGAATTGTGGAGCTCTGAACATCTGTGACCATCACTCATGCTCTGGCTTCTCTATAGCAATCGCATATGGCAGGTGTTGATTTTGTCTCATGGATTTAAACCGATACATGCCCAGTGAATAAGAGAACTAGGATTCTACCCCTGGCCTTCTGACTGCGGACAGAAGTTGTTAACTAGCTCCCACATCCAACAAACCACTAGAGACTTTGGAAGACCCCAGTTGCAGGGAGATGACCCTCACTGCTGACATCTATGCTCACCCATTGGAGCTTCCAGCAGTACCGTGTGCTGTTTCTTCAGAGAAAGTGGAATCAAGGAGGGTGGCACTTTCTCTGGGTTTAGCATCTGTCCTGTGCTATGGCAGGAGGTGACCAAAGAATTGCTGTCTTTTGTGGCTTGTGCCTTTAACTGGCTACTGCAGCTGGTCAGATGCTGACTCCGGTGTGTGGAGAGGTGGCTGCTTGAATGCCTGTGCACGCTGGCTCTGCCGTTCTTTACATACCTGTTACATGCAAAAGCCTTCTCTTTATGTCCTCTTCTTTCTCTTTCAGGGCCAAGGGTTCAGCTCTCTCAGGGTTAGACCTTGCTGTGGCTTGCCTGTCACACTGACCAGCATCTCTGAACTGTGTCTGGAAGAATCAGCCCAGCATCATAGTCCTCCCACTAGGAGAAGGTGACACCTGTAACAGTGAGGCCACCTACAATGAGTCACAGCATTATGCCTAACTGAGGTGGACCTGACTTTTCCTGACTTGGACCTTGAGTTGGGACTTTGGGTCCTGGCAAGCCGTTTGGGTTCAGGGTACACGTCCTTTGTCCAAGTGGAGAACTGGAATCACTTTCCATGGGAGAAAGCCTTGGACAGTTGTGTGTTTCAATTTTTTTTTAAATTTACCTATCTAGTGTGCATGTTGTGTATGTGCATTCATATAATTGTGTGTGTGTGTGTGTGTGTGTGTGTGTGTGTGTGTGTGTGTACACATTAGATGATTTCCTCAATCATGCTTCACCCTATTTTTTTGAGACAGGGTCTCTCACTGAACCTGGAGCTCATCAATTCAGCTAGAGTGACTAGCCAATGAGCTCTGGTGATCCTACTATCCCTGTCCCCCGTGGGGGGGCCCCCCCGTAGGGTATGGGTATATAGGGATAAGATAGGAATATAGGAATATGGGAATGAGATAGGAATATAGGAATAAGATAGGGATATAGGAATAAGACAGGAATATAGGAATAAGCTTAAGGGATGGGAACTGACGGTCATCAGCATGCCCAGCAATTAACTGGGTCCTTCCATGTTAGTTTTCTTTTACTAAAGATTGCCCTTTGTAGCCCTGGGGTTAGCTATTCTTCTATAACCCCCTACCTCTCACTACCAAAACCATAGTTAACTTTTAATGAGTTCCACCTGACAACTTGTCTTGTGATGTTTCATATCCGCGCCCCCGCCCGCCACTATGGGAACCCAGATGTGTCAGGAGAAGCTGCAGGTTGGGACAAACATCAATTAACTAGTCGGGGGGGGGGGCTGCAGGGATATACAAATACCGTTTAGCTGAAACCCCCTAAAACCTTGTTAATGGGAAACAGTAAAACCCTAAAAACAATTTGTCTCTAAAGGTTTAACTTTAAAATTGTAAAAATTCCTTTGTCCGTGCCTAATGCTTTCCCCTTTCTATAAAAAGGGGCTCATAACCACCCTCCAGCTGGCATAGCCTCAGAATCCTGAACCTTGGCTGTGGTCTCAGCTGGCTGATAAGCTTTTGTGCCTCACAGTGATATTTCCTTTTTTTCTCTTTGGTTTTTGGAATCAAGTCTCCTTCTGGTTTAATAGACTTTGGTGGTCTGTCCCCCATTATTGATGACCCCCTCGTCACAGCATGGGAATACAGATTTATGTCACAGTGTCTTGCCTCTTTCACATGAGTGCTAGAGATCCAAGCCCAGGACTTCAAGCTTTAACAACCATGCCCTCTCTGAAAGGGCATGGATAACCGCAGTCCAACTAAAACATCTCCCCAGCCTACCAAACAGTTACTTGTGACATTTTCCTAACAGACATTTTTCCTGTTTCTTTTGTCATAACATAAAAAGTAGAAGATAAAGCAAGTGGGTGGTAACACTTCCTTAATGTTCATTCTCAAATACACATTCAAATTTATCGAAGTTTGTATTAAGATTCTCACTGTTCAAATAAAGTCTCAATTAAAAATCCCAGCCTTCCAGTTTCTGGATTACGATGTGCTTTTTAATTCATTCTCCCACTACCAAAAATCTCCATCTGTTTGAAATCTAATAATTATCCTCATAGTGCCTGTCCATTGGCATGGTCTTGGTAAGATCACTCATTAGGAGGGAAAAGGACGCTCTTAGATCAGGCTATCACGTGTGGGGTCTGGAACTGGCTGTGAACTAACTGTAGGGCACAGCAACGAATACATTCCACAAAGCAAGTCATCTGACATTTAACTCATGACATGTGGATGCTTGTCAACTGGGACTTGGCTCTTGTGATTTTCATTGCAAATTTTCAAGCATGTTGAGTCTTGTGTTAGGAATTCTCCATGAACTGATTCCTCCAGGCATTTGAGCTTTCATTTAAATAAAAAAAGAATTCTGTGCCCTTTAATGGGATTTATATTCAATTAGTCAATAATGGAAGGGAGAGTATACAGTGAACATACTCAAGATAACAGAATTAAGCAATTTGCTTCAGCCTGATACTATTTTTCCCTCTGGAACACTATAGACATCATAAAACACTCTAGATTCTTTTACTCTTCACACTCCTTTCTAATGTTTTCCACACCTGAAAACATGGATATTCTTGAATTATTAGGTGACCAGATGTGATTTTTCTTTCCTAAACTAGAAGAGACTGTAACTACCAGGGAAGCTCATTGTCTCAACCCCTTTCCACCAGAGAACACCTTTCTGTATCTGCTCAGAGCTCTGTCATCAACTGCCAGTTTATTGGTCAAGGTGACCCAAAGTAAATGCCCAATAAATGAGGCTTCATGGTGTAACTGAACCTCTCTATAAAACATGCAAGGTCAAAGAAGCAATAAAATTTTCATGAATCACTACAAACGTGGGAGTGGGGGAAAGCAATGAGAATACATGTACACACACACACACACACACACACACACACACACACACACACACATTAAATCAATGAGCCCTAAACAATTGAGCCCCTTACTTACCAGCAAAGTGCGAACTGCACGAACAGTCCATAGTACAGGTGGCCTCTTGCCGGAGTTTCAAAACACACAACTTCAGCATGGGTCCTGGAGGGCTAGCTTTTGAAAACACAGTGGAATAAAGGCTGTGTCCATCAACACACTGGGGATAAGTTAGCTTGAAATGAATAGTTGTTCCAAGATCATGCTACCTAGGTTTCCCTTGAGAAATTCCCTAGCCTTGACAATTTGATGAACATCAACACAACTAAATACCAAAGATACTTAGGCCTCTGGTGAGCAATAATCAGGCCTGATTTTTCTCTGCATTTTGCTCTAGGTCCCAAGATCATGAATGACCAACTAGAACTTGTTGTTAGGTTTTGTCCTGAAAGTGAGATGTTTGCCCTGAAAGTGCCATTTTCCTGGATGATCAATGGTGGCCAAGGGCCCTGCCACTGGCCATTGCCTTTAGTGGGTCAGACATTCAGTCTTGTGAGAGGCCTGGATTTGACTGCTGTAGAGTCTTGGCTGGTGTAACAGAGTGTTGAAGTCTTAGTGGTTTATAAACAGTATTTCTCACAGATCTGAAGGCTGAGAAGTATAAGATTAAGCCTCCCTCAAATTCAGTGTCTGATGCGGACCTGTTTCTTGGATCATAGACCACATCTTAATGCTTCATCCTCTCATGAGAGGAGCCACAAGGAAACTCTCTGGGGTCCCTTCTCTAAGGACACTAATTTCATGCATCCATGATCTAATCTCCTCCCAATGGCCCATCCGCAACTAAAGCCATCACACTGAGGATTCAGTTTCAACACACGAACTGTGGGAAAGGGAACACAAACATTCAGCTTGTAGTACTCACAGTCAAAAGAGGCTGCAACAAAGCCACACGGTGTTCATGGCCACCAGAGCAAAGTGAGGGTTCTCTAAGTTTGGTCCTATCAGATGCTAGAGACCTACTGGGCCATCCACCCCTGTGATGGTCATCCTTGGTCCACACATTTGAATGACATCAGCAATATTCACTTCAAGGACCATCCTTTGCTAATTCACATGGTTATGCAGCCCCCTCCTGTTGATGGACCTTCTTTAGATAACTGAATACATTGATCAGTTATCAGCAGTTGAGCTACCTGGAACCTATGACTTCTCTTTAAGGTAAACTACAGTTTGGAATGTATTGTTTATTTTTAAGAGACTGACTCTCCCTATGTTGCCCAGGCTACCCACAAATCCCCAGTCTGAAGTGACCTTCCTACCTCAGTGTCCTGAGGAGCTGGTACCACAGGCAAGCACTACAGAGTCCAACTGTGAACCTTGCATATTCCAGAACAGCCAGTCCCTTAAACACTCAGTCTCCAGGGTGATCTTAGTGGTAGGGATGGAACTTTAATATGTGAGGACTAACAGGGAGATTTTAGATCACTGAAGAATGTCCTTGAAGTGGGTTGTGGGAAGCTAGATCTGTTTTTCATCCTCTCTGCTTTATAGCTCATGTGAGTGATGTTGCTCTACTATTTATTCCCACTGCAGTGTGAAACTTGTACAAGTGTAGGCCCCAATAACCCTTTTCTCTTTATAGCTAATTATCCCAAGTATTTTGTGATAGTCAAGAAACCTGACTACATTAAGTGACTTTGCAAATTTCCACTTTCAGTCCATTTAGTTCCAAGGACACTTTGTTTTCCTTCTTTCTGAGTGTGGCAGGGGAGTGGCACCCAGTTCACAGTGTCCTCCATGTAATACGAAATAAAAAGCAGCAAAGGATTCCTGAAGATTGTGCATCATCGGGAAGTTGCATTATTCTGGGAAGGTACCTTTTGAGATTAGACAGACATCGACCTGATGGGGAAGAGGCAGGAGGTAGACCAGATGGCACTAGCATCAATATGGGATAATGGCCATCACCTGGTAGTAGTGAAGATGCTGTTTGAGGGGAAGCAAGGAGGTAGATGTGTCTACCCTCTCTGCTCATCTGTAGGGTGGAGACCCTGTCATTTTTCTCATGTGTGTCTAATGCCTGTCAGCACATAGTTGTTAATTAAATATGGGAGAATATCAAAGATCAAAGAAACCAGAGTTTAGGATCATTTCGAGGAGTAGTCTCATATTGGGAAGCCTGGAACCATTGGAGAGAACAGTTGTGCTAGAATCATAAGATGTGGCTTGTGTGATCCAAAGTGTGACCCGGAGAGAGTCAGTTAATTTCTTATAGCCCAGTTTTCATGATAGCCATGAAAATTTTGTCTGATAATTCTACTTCAGTGAAAACTGTGGCTAGACTAGTACAGCTTCCATGCAGTACTGTTCTGCCATTCACTTACATGCCAACACATAAATCCAGTGTTATAAACTATTTTTTTCAGTTGGGATTGTTGTAGGAAGTCCCACAAGACAACTTTGACCCTGAAGATAACCTGATGACCATCCATTGAAATCAAGGGTTCTTTGGGAGAAAAGGTCTAGAATTTTTACCATGGAAACTCACAAATATATCAGTCACTCCAGACTCCATCTTTTTCTCATTAACCATATAAGCTCAAGCCCCAGACTCTAGGAAGACTCTGTAAGTCTTCATGAGGATTCTAGAATTAACCATTTCATGGTTGGGGAATCTCTGTTTCTTAGTTTGCTTTCTACTGGTATGATAGAACACCATGACCAAAAGCAACTTGGGGAGAAAAGGATTTATTTGACTCACAGTTCCATAGCACAGTCAATCACTAAGGAAAGTCAGAGAACTCAAGGAAGGAATCTGAAGGCAAGAACTGAAGCAGAGACCATGAAGAGCACTGTTTGTTGGCTTGCTCCTCCTGGCTTGCTCAGATTGATTTCTTTTCCAACCCAGGGCCACCTGCCCAGGGGTGGCCCTGCCTTAGTGATCTGAACACTCCCACATCGATCATTAATCAAGAAAATTTGCCCAACACACCAGTCTAAGCTAGGACATCTTTAAGGTTCCCTCTTCCCAGAATAGTCAAACATAGCTTGTGTAAGTTGACAAAAATCTAATCTGTCTGGGAGGCCACATTAATGAGATGAGGTAAATCGTATGTGCAGAGAGTCAACATCTTTTCAGATGGAGTGACAATGGCTTCTGCCCTCCCTGGATATGAAGGAAAGCTAGGAGCAAACAAGTTAGCCTATGAAACCGTTTCTCCACCAGAGGACCCTCCAGGGTACTTGACTCTAGAGTCCCATTGTCCACTTCTGACCTCCAGTCTGGCTTCCTCCCTTAGCTTTGTGAGATCTCCTTCGGAAGACAAAGAAAAGAGGACCTCTAAAAGGATTTTCTTGAATTATGTGCTGTTTGTACTTTGCAGTTTTATGAGCTTGTAAGTTGCTGAAGCGGAAAAAAAGGCAAAGAAATAATTTGAAGCGGGAAATAACAGTAATTTCCTACTCAAATTTAATCACAGCTTTTGCTCGATCGTCTCATTCTGGAGGTCTCTATTCCGGGAGTTTGGATTCCTGGGTTTGCACATTGTGGCTCCTCTCTGGTCTGTGCCGTTTTGTTTCTGGTTCATCCTGGGGAAATGTTTCATTCGTCGTCCACCACTCACGTGCCTCTGCTGCATTTCCACATGTGTTGAACGTTCAGGCCATCATTAGAAGGTTTAGAGACCAGATAGATTGGAAGAAAAAAAGCAAAAACCATTGCTTTCAAGCTGGAGCAGAGCGAGCTGAAAGCTTACTCTCTGAGCGACCCCTGCACGCACAATACCCATCTGCTAAGCAAGATCAGCTCACTGGTACAATAGTTTCATGGCTGTTATGGAGGTAAACAATCACTTTCTGATTAGATTTGAGGCCTATTCCACAGGAGAGAATTCATACCTGATGCTTTAAACCTGGTTAAAAAAAAAAAAAAAAAAAAAAAAATGATGACTTAGGGAGGCCACAAGCTACATGGGGGAAACTAGTATTGTTGTTTCAGTAAATATTATCAAACGGCCTTCTCAATATTTATATGGTAGGCAGTGGTTAATGCAGACTCATACCTTATCGAAGTCATAGGAGCAGCTGTTGAGTGCTTAACCCTAAATGGGATATTTAGATCCCTGCCAGTTGCACCCCTCACCGAGGATCGAGAAACATTCTGGAAAAGGGGGCAGAAAGAATTTAAGAGCTTCAGGAAGGGGAGGAGTGTTGTAAAGCACTCTCTTCTGAACTCTCACAAACTCACAGTAACTCGGGTTAGCAATCCAGCAGGTTGGGGGAGGGGCACGAGGAACCCCACTCCTACCTGAAAAGCTCCTGGCAGTTAAGGGATGCTGGGGGTGGCAGAGTCATTTTTTTTTTCCTTCAGAATTGTAGCCACTGCTCTATGGCCCATGCTTCAGTCAATAAAAGCTCCACCATGCTTGTGCAAGCAACTCTAATTAATCTTAGTGGGTCTTTTTTTTTTAAAGATGGGAAAGGGGAAGAAGGACTTGGGAAGAAGGGATCCAGATAGAGTGGAAGGGAGAGAGAGAGGTAGAGGTGAATGGGGAGGTGAATGTGGTCAAAATATATCATGTACCTGTATGAAATTCATTCCTCCCAGTTCTGGAGGATGGAAGTACAAGTTCAAGGCACTCCCCGGTGTGAATATGGTGACAGCCTTCTTTTGGGTTGTTGTCTGTCTTCCCTCACACGGAGAGAAGAAGGTGAGAGAGTGCTCTGGGGTCATTTACATACGGGGATCATATTAATCTGCCTTTGTTTCTGTAACAAAATGCCTTAAGCAGGCTAACCTTGTCAGTAGATGAGATTTATTCTTGCTCACATCTCTCTATATTGTAAACTAAGGAAACAGAAAAACAGTTGCACCTTAAACTGATTAGCTAATTAGAACCTCAGTGACTGTGGAGGGTGGAACCATGGTAAGCACTAATTCTGTTCCCCAAATCTGTCCTCTGCCCTAATCACCTCCTCTTGCTGTCATACTGGGGGATTTCACAGTAGACAGTGAGGGGCCGGTAAACAGTCTACATTCTGTCTCCTATCAGCTTCCAGCTGTGTCCTGTGTCCATGGGCCCTTGGGTGTCTAGAAGACACACATTAGAGAGATTAAATCTTCATGGTGGCCTTGAAATAACCCTTTCAGAAGGAAACCGGTCCCATCTTTCAGGGTAGGCTCCTTTTCATGTGTCCACACAGAGGCGCTGTGTCTGTATGTCTGGTGCTGGGGAGCGAGGCAGAACCAGAAGAAAGGACACATTGTGGGGGCCCCTCGCCCCGTGGAATTCCAGCACAATCTCACTGCTGTGAAGGCTTCCAACAGAGAACTGCTTTCGTATAGAAATATTGCCATGTAAGGATGTTAGAACAGCAGTAAAAAGAAGTCACGGAAACGGGCCTTGAGTACGGCCTTAGTCCTCTATCGGTTGTTTTCTGAGAATTAGGCTAAAACTTTTGTCTCCTGTGAAAACATCCTTGCTTGTTTCATCCCTGGGACCTCAATTTTAACTTATCAACTGGAATTGGGCCCAGGGCAAATCAAGAGCCTACCCTGCGTTAAATTCATTAACAGCTCTCTGAAAAGGATAACTTCAGAACTCACAAAATTCTACACATAGCTACTGTAGCTTGATGAAAATTAACTATCCTTTGAGAGGGCCACATCCACATGTGGGCATACCTTCTCCTGTCCCCCCTTAACTTCTTCTACCACAAGCTCCTCAGCACCTCTTTTTCTATTGACCCCGAGCCCTCTAAGAGCTGGAGAGCTGGGTCTGTGGGTGAAGTACTTGCTGCATGATCCTGAGGACTGATACGGATACCCAGCATCCATGTCAATGCAGGGTGGGTGTGGCAAACCACCGGTAATCTCGAGGGACCTGGGGAGCAAGCAGGCTACCTAGACTAAGGGAATTGGGGAGCTCCAGGCTTGAGTGACAGGCCTTGCTTCCAAACAGAGAGTGATGGAGAAAGGTGCCCTGCCTCACCCTCTGGCCTTCACACGGATTGTGTACCTATATACACGTGTGTCCACACACAAAAAAACACGAATAGACATAGTTCCCAAAAAGCACCTTTTAATAAAGTCTAACTCCGCTTCATGCTGGCTCATCCTCAAATTCCTTTTTTATTGTGTGTCAAGTATCTGGCTCTATCTGAGTGTAGGTCTGTGAAAAGGCCCAGGCTGCCCAGTGTCTCCATCCTGTGCCCGCTACTGCTGACAGCAGCACCTTGTGGCTCTCTGGTCAAATGCCACAGGCCTAGTCAGCAGACGTTAGCTTTTCTACGTGTCAACCTCTCCACATTTCAGGTGGGAAGGTGAGTGAGACCTGACAGCGAGGAAACTTTGCACCCTGCCACTCTAGACAGCACTCTTTTCTCTGAGTGTACTGAATAGCCCGGGATTCACAGGCCAACATCTCACTCTTCCCCAGCCCTGGGAGCCTTCGTGGGGCTCTCAGATTTAACTCCAAGCTTCAGGCACCCCCATCAGCTCTTGCCTTCCCCTGTGACACCCAGCTCTCTGCGGACGGGTGCTTGCACGACCTCCTTGATGATTTCTATGTTACAGTTAGGGAATCCTTTGAAATTATGGATAAAATGGATTAAATAAAAGTGTGGGGGAGAAGTCTTGTTGAAGGTACCTTAAGAGGTTTTCCGCACTGTTTCCTAACATGTATCTAACTGATAACCTATTGTTCTTCTGTCCACCCTAACTCTCAAGCTGGTTAATCTCATCTGATACTCCAAATGGCTCAGGAGCACCCCCAAATCAGCCCTGTTGGGGGAACCATCACTTTAGAAAACACAGTGAGTGAGAGGTCTGTGTGCATTCTGTGCTGGGGGGCACTGGCCACATTCTATCCGGAGCACTCTGATGGGAAAGCTTAGCCACGCCATGAATAAATCATCCGTGCCTCTTGCTCTTCGGTGGCCTCCCCAGGGCTTCTTGAGAAGGTGTTTGCGTGGGCTTGCTGGTGTGGAACCCTGCGTTGCCGAGCCTGGAGCGTCCATTGTCACTGGGTCACAGGTGTTTTGTTAAGTGAGGCCAGTGACAGGAAATGAAAGCAAACCTATTAATTCTCCTACCAAAACTGCTACAAGCGAATTGTTTAACTGGAGTGGTTTTGCCTTAATTATAGACGATTATTCAATTATATCCCTTTTGACTACCCATAACTTTGGTTCAAGGGCACTTCATACACAGACACCCCTAATCAAGCACAGAGTGCTTTAAAAATGCACACTTAACCCAATAAATGGAAGTGAAATCAGAATGCATGACAATCTCCATGATGAATGGGGAAAAAATTAGCTAATACAATTGATCTTGACCTAGAAATAGTGAACAGCTACCACTATCACTTAGGGTATCGTGGGGGGGGGAGTATGGGAACGATACCTGGATTATATTTGCTTTTCAGAGCCCAAGGAATACCTTACAGTCATCCTTGCACATCCTAAATGGTAGGACTGGAGTACACTTGATTTTATCTCTAGACAACCAGAAGGAAAATAACAAGGAATTGTTGGACTGGAGCCCGGGATCTGTTCTTTCACTTAGGATCTTAGTTCTTTAGGCATGGGCCAGGCATTGAGCCTACTTCAGTAGCATGAGACACTGTTCTTGCTGTCCCCAATTGGCAGTTCAGTGGGACAGATGGACAAAACAGAAGGGACAAAGGCCAAGATGAGCCCAGGGGACAGACAGGGCAGGAATCTGGACTTTTTAGGGGCACACAGAAAGGTCATGGGGAAATCACTGGAGGTTTTACACAATGCTGTCTGCAGCCATTTGCTCTGTGCAGCCGCCCCTCAGACTGCAAAGTGGAGACTGAGCGGGGACCAAGCAATTAGACCAGGAGTCCCTCGACAAGTGGGAAGGACATACAGGAGAGGGGGGAGGAGGGGTGGAGAATTAGATGTCTGGGAAGCTAGTCAGCGGCCAGACTAGAAGGGACTTGCTGGACTACTGGACACTGTTAGAATATGTCTGTGAGACGGTGCCCAGGAAACTAAATGGCTAAGGAAAGAACAAGCTGAGAATTTTTGAAGATGGTTTTATTTCACCTTTTCACTGTGTGATGGAGGAACCAGAGGCCTCAACCTGGCAAGCGATGGCCCTGGGTCACTTAGCCTGGAAGTCTCTTGGCACTTCCTGCTTGTCTGTTGGATTTTGTCCTGGTAGTCTCCTTTCTAGTAAGGCTCTGGCCAAAGCAGAGCTGACAGATTTATCCTGCAGATAATTTATCACTGGATCGAGCAGCCGTTGAAGACAACTTTACAAGGCCTCCGTGCCAGGAGAAGAGGTGGATGATCATTAAAAGTCTGCCTTTGTGTTGAGTTTTGGAATAGATGCTAAAGTTGTCTCCTTCGAGCCAGCAAGACTGGTCAACAGGTAAAAGGCAGTTGCAGCTGAGCCTAATGACCAGCATTCCACGTGGAGGAGAGGACTGATTCCCTCAGATTGTCCTTTCACCTCCACATACACTCCACGGCAAAGTGCACCCTTGCCCTGGATGCACACAAATAAATGTAATAAGGAATAAAGATGCAAACATTATCTCATCACAGAAATACTGTTCTCATATTTTAATGAGAAAAGATGAAATTCAGAGGTGTAGCTGAAAGTTTTCCTGTGTCCCGCCTAGTCCACGGTCAGAGCAAATCTCTCAACCACAGTCCCGCAGCCTTTTATAAAACAATCACGCAGAGGCTTAATATTAATTAAAACAGCTTGGCCATTAGCTCAGGCTAACTACTGACTAGCTCTTACACTTAAACTCAGCCCATTTCTATTAATCTGTAAGTCGCCACATGTTCTGTGGCTTTACCTGTGTGCCATTACATGCTGCTCCCTGGATGGCGGGCTGGTGTCGCCTTTCTCCTCACAGAATTCTCCTTGTCTGCTTATCCCAATTATACTTTTTGCCTGGCTACTGGCCAATCAGCATTTTATTAAACCAGTGTACAAAAGCATTATCCCACAGCACAGAGGAGTTACGTGGTGTGACTAAAATCACATGGCTAGTCACTCATGGGGTCCAAATTCAGACCTGTCAGGTCCGGAAGGAGACTCGCTGCCTTACCACATTGCCACAAGCCCCCCTCTGAACAACAATCAATCACTGTCTCTGTATTTTCCTGTCCTGAAACTCTAAGCTCACATATAAGAGCCCGGTTCAACTGAACCCTCATCCTGTTAGGTCTTGTGATCTCTCCCTATTGATCATCCATTAGCACATCTGCGAGAATGCAGTATTTCGGTCAGTCCTTGGCTGGGGCTGCCAAGCTGACCTTTTACTCACTTAAAAGAAGGTTTTTCCACTGTCAGAGACAAATGAATTCCAGCTGCCTGGGACTTCAGCCCCCACACCAGATAATGTGAATGCTAAGTTTCCTGCTCAGTGTGTTTCTCAACCCCCAAACAGTTTGGTTTTTAAACAGCAGGCGTTAATCCACTAGTGATCTTGAGATCACATTAGTAGAGCAAAATAGCCTTTTATAATATTGAACTAAAATGGGTAGACTCAAATAAAACAGAAAATACCAGAATGTTTCCATTTAGCAAAATGCATTATTTGGGAAACATGCATCTCAGTTCTGATTATATGTGATAAAGACATACACGTCCACACTCACAGATGCTCACACTGGATCTTGTGCCAAACATCAGGAAAGCACTACTTCAGAGGTCTCTGCTGTCATTCTGGATGGTCCCTGATGGAGCAGCTGCTTTAGCCCATGGGAGAAGAAAGGGAACTTGCAAATCAAACGCAATAACAAAACCTCCAAAGGAGCAAAGAAACAGAAGACTGCCTTTTCAGGCGGGAAAAGAACTCACGCTGGCAGATATGTCCACACAGGCTGAGGACAGCTACAAATGTGACCCAATGCAGACCATATACATGATGATTTTTTTTTTTAAAGAAAAAAATTTTTGTAACTCAACTGCATGGTTCGGAAGTCTAATTTTTGTAGATTACAGTGTTGAGCCACAATGTCAAAAAGTCAGACACACCCTCAGGAAATATTCTTGTCAGCAAGTGATGGAAGGCCAGGGTCCTTAAAGAGACCTTGCCATGTACCATCTGTAGTATTGACTTCACTGTGTCCCCACGTCACCAGGTTGTTTTGGGGATGCTGCATTTGAGCACTCAGCAACCACCCTGGGTCCTCTACAACCCGGCTTTCTGAATGCAAGCCTGTGCGTTGGTTTTTTAACTTCTTATTATGGAAAATTTTAAATAGATGACTAAGTGGCCAGGGTCGTTTAATGAAACTCCACGGCCCGTCCTCCACCTTCAATAATGAGTGACTCAGGACCGGTCTGGTTCTAACATGTGCACCCCCTCCCCAGGCAAGCATCTCTTTTGACAACAGATATTTCGGCGTGTGCTCAGAGAGGTGGAGTGTGGACATCAACCGCTGCTGGTTGCCTTTCAGGCTGTGCCTCACACTGCTCTACAGAGAGACGACGTTGAGCCTGACAGCATCAGGAGTGTGTCAGGCCTCATAAAAACCAGTCAGATGCTTTCTGTTCCCTCCCGTTAACCAAGACCTCAACAGAACAGAAACTAATCACAGAGCCCAGAATATCTTTCAAGGTGGAGAGGAAGGGGAACAGATTGGAGTTTTAGAGAGAAACAGGCCATGGTTGACATAAATTAGGAGTTCTCCATTACCATTGCCCACAATGTGACCATTAGAAACCGCCTGGACCAGTGCGGTCCTCATACAGATGAGGTAAGTGAAGCTTGGAAGGCGACCGAAGATAAGGCCCTGTGACAGCTCTGCTTGGTCCCCAGTCCACAGGATTTATGCAGTACATGAACACACTTCCAACTCAGTGTTGAGAGAAGCAGAGGCAAGGGTGGCCTGCACAGGAAGGACAGGCTCATCATGGTAACAGCCCCGATCATGGCGTGTCTTCAAAGCAACATCTGAATCTTCAGTGTCCTGCATCATGTCCCTGTGAGTCTCACTGAAGACAGATCCCTGTTGTAAACAAAACAACACACCCCAAATCTTCTTCACACTCTCCCCCCCCCCCTAAACAACAGGCTCCATCCTTTCCACTTCCATGGCTCTGGCCTGCCTCAAGTCGAGTCCAAACTCCCAGCATGCTCTTCTCTTGCCCCACAGCTCTCTGTCACTCATTTCCAAACAATCAAAGCCCTCCTGTTGTCTGGCTCTTCATCTGTCTCCTGATGCCTCAGGCTGGTTCCCTGCCCGCCTTGTATCTCATTCTTACCTCTTGTTCCCATGCTCGTCTGTCTGTCTGTCTTTCTTGACCTCCCTCAATTCACTAAGTTTTTGAAAGTTGTATCCAATAACTCCCCCCTCAAAAAAAAAAAAGTCTGATGTCTATAATATTTCCTGTCTGATTTATTCACCCTGGAGATTGTTAATATTGCCTTTGAACTATCTTTGAACCTAGTCGCTCATCTGGTCTCTGCTCTTCTTTAAGTAAATACCCAAGCCTTCCTTTGTGAAATAGCTCCCAAAATGAATTAAACCGAGGCAATGTTGAGTCAGGCGGGAGGCCCTGGTGCACTGAGCTCTGGAGTCAGTACTCCGTGGGTTCAAATGGCCGCTGCTGGGTACCCACAAGACTGTGACAGGTTCCTTGGCCAACCTAAGTCTCAATCTCCTAGTATAAGATGGGAGAATAAGAGCTACTACCTAGCAGGATAAATACAAAAATACCTGCTTCCCCGCATATTTATAATTCATAAGTTTGTCTCAGAAAGCCACTGGAGAGTGTGCAGACATGAGCACAGATTTAATTCCATCATCATTAACTTTCTCAAGAGTGATTCTAGGATAAAGCTGTGCCGTCAGCCTGGCCCATGAGCATTAAGGTAGACACCGGAAATAATGGAAGGGAATGATGGATGACAGCATTTGGAGTCGTCAGAACAGATTTAGCAAGCAGAGAAGTGAGCATTAGGAAGACACCCTATCTGGGATGATTCCCAAGCTGCTGTGCCAGGTAACCTGAACTCTCAGTGGTTGGCCCAGGGGCAGCTTGCTGTGGTTGCTGAGCTGACTCAGGAGAACGGCCTCTGTCTTGTAACAGTGAACTTGGAAAACAGGACTCCAACAACGGACAGCACAGAGGGCTGAGAAGAGAAGGAGCGAGTGGACAGTGGTGTGCTCTGTCACCACCATAACCCCTCATCTAAGAGGGAAATTCATGTAGGACTAAGAGAGCCTTGCAAGGTGTCTCAGCCTGTGGCCACCTCATAGGGCAGACACTCTTAGGACAGGGTTACCCGGAGGACACATGGCTCCACGGAACAATCTACCCGTTCCGTGAATTCTATAAACTTCCCCCAAGGATGCCTGTCTGTCCAGCTCTCCTTTGCCTTGCCCTTCTCTCATGTTTCTAGTTAGATGAACCTTGAATCAGGTGCCCACTAGAACCAAGATGGCAGCCGGAAAGGAGGCTAGACTTCCCCACACCCCTACCTGGGCCAAGGTTCTCAGTTCCCCCAAAAGGTGTTTGTACAACAAAGATCATCTTATTGGGGTGCAGACAGTAGAATTCAAAGACAGCGATGCTCCTGTAGTAGGTTATGGAGTAGGCCACACCCACCTTCATGTAGTTAGAGCTCTGTTTCTTCCTGGTTCTCAGATCTTCACAGTATTTAGTATGTCTGTGCTCACGACAGGTCAGCATCAACAGGACCTGCCACTTAGTATATTTATACTGTGCATCACCTCTAGCTATTAAATATAACACAATATATGTAAAATGTCTAGTACATAGTAAGACCTCTGAAACTAGTTGTGTTATATAAATTTTTAGGGGAAATTCCTGTCTGATTCATCTTTCATTTCTAGTATTGTCTTAGACATACAGGAAGCCTTGGGAACATTGACTGGTGAGATTAGTTCTCCAAACATTTATTTACTGGCGCCTCTCTGGATGAGGAAAAAAAGACACGTCCTTTGCAGAGCTCCTATCTAATGGGGAATGTCAGTCAATAATGACCAAACAAAGTCAACGGTTGACAAACAGTGAAGAAACCAGGGCGAGATCAGACCTACAGAGCAAGGAGAGTTCTGTTTTAGAT
Organism: Peromyscus maniculatus bairdii; assembly: GCF_049852395.1. Lineage (NCBI taxonomy): Eukaryota > Metazoa > Chordata > Mammalia > Rodentia > Cricetidae > Peromyscus > Peromyscus maniculatus. The sequence goes on from NC_134857.1 coordinate 50,020,733, forward strand.
TCTGAGTTCAGGAGACTTCCCAGAGGAGGTGATACCTGGGAGGATAAAGGAGCCACAGAGGCTGTGTGCCCGAGGAAATGCCACAGTTCCATTCAGTACCGAGATCCACAGTCATCTGTGATGCTTTGATCAGAGGAGATCAACATCTTAAGCTTTTAAGCAGCCCCTCCACTGAGAGGGCTCCCATCCTCCTCCTTCCCCTCCTCTTAGCTCTAACAACAAAGCCTCCTCTACCTTCGCCTGCTCCTTTTTCCAGGCTCTTCATTCAAATTTTATAGCCCCTTCTTCCCTCTTCTGTTCCAAAACCGCTTTGATCTTTCGCCCTTTTCCTCTCTAAGTGTTCTGTGGCCCTTTTCTGCAGAAGATGCACATTTTCAGCAAGGCTCTCATCCCTGCGCCGCGCCCTCAGAGACTATCACAGAACAACCGAAAGTGCTGAGCGCATTAGGGAAGCAAGAGCTGCAGACAGGGAAGGTCAGGGATGCTGAGCTGACGCAGCTGCCTGAGCAGGAGTCCGGGGCAGGTGCGGTGGCTCATGGGCCAGCACTGTTGAGGGGTTTACCAGCCAACTGCACGTTACGGGCTTAGAGATGACACCGGTGGCCCTTGCTGGTTCCCCATCCTATCTCCACGGAGTTCAAGGTGTACTGCCGTCGACACAGAAGGAGAGGACATGTCCTCAGCAGCTCTGTCGGCTTTCCTTGACTGTGACAACTCAAAGTGAGGGCCATAGACAAAGCTTGGGGGATGCTCAATGAAGCGGCATGTTGTACCAGTCACCTGGGACCTCATCCTAATCTTGTAACATCATATAACACTTGTACAATGTCTTACCTAATATTATTTTAAAAACTGACTCATTTCCCTTATTTTCAAGAAAATGTTTATGTCACCTTCCACAGGGAACAAGCAATGGGCTTTCTTAAAAAAATACAACAACAATTAAATGATGTCAAAGGGACAGCGATTCACATGCTGGTGCTTGCCAGATACTTTAAGCCTAAAGTTCTAGTCTGTCTGTGGGACGAAAAGCAAAAGTCAAAAGCAAGCGCACACACACGAAACGAAGAGGGTGGATGAGCAACAGTAGAGAGTTATGCTAGAGTAACACTTGCCTCGGTTTTGATCAGCAGCTAAAAATTAAAGGAAAAGGTCTTCAATACAAACGCAATTGAATGAAGTATTGTGTGAACACAGCACATTAACTCACAAGGAAACTCATCAGCACATCTGTACAGCAGGCCTGCTCCTGCTACCACCCAACCTGTTTTATTTATTTAATATTTTTATCTTTGTGTACGTGTGTCTGTCTGTGTGATTATATGACATGTATGTGTAGGTGTCCGTGGAAGTCTGAAGAGAGTTTCAGATTCCCTAGAGCTGGAGTTACAGGTGGTTGTGAGTCGTCTGGTGTGGGTGCTGGGAACCGAACTTGAGTCCTCTGGAAGGGCAGCAAGCTCACTTAATCACTGAGCCACCTCTCTACCTCTATATCCAACCTGTTTTCCAAAGACTCCAGCAATGTCAGGCTACTGCCTCTTCGAGTGGACACCTAACCAAGCACCCTGCTGAGAACACTGTTGACCACCTAATGGTGGCATTTACTGAACTCTTATGACCAACCGAGATCTTCATGTTGGTGCTTGGGACAAAGCCTCTAAATAATGCATTATTAGCTGAAACCGAGGAGGTCAGAACCTAGTAAAATGACGATTCCAGCTCAGGACGGTCCTTCTCTGAAGCCTGGTGACCTGTCCCTGTCTACTACCTCTCAGCTGCCCAAGCCGAGCTGTTTGATTTCTTTATTAAACCACTGGTTTTGCTCAGAGAAGGGATACTCCAATTCTTTGTTGAAACTTTTTCTCCAGTGATCTATGGCTGGGTGTCAAATGACCCAGCACGAAGTGAAGGAAAGCAGCCACCAGTTAGTGTGGACACCAGGATTGGTGTTTCTGCTTAGTGTGATGTGGGCAGGAGACAGAATGCACAGCATGTTTCTCCATCACCGGCATGGCTGCTATGGTGCCTAGTGGCTAGAGTTGGTGATACAGCTTGGCTCTGGACACCCGTCAGTACCTCGGGGCTTCTTGTCTGTTGCTTCCTTGGTGTTTTTATTTTATTTTATTTTTCTATGTGGTTTCCACAGGGTGAGATAACATCTTAGATAGCAGCGGAGGCTGCAAGGGCCCATCTGTTGAGGAGGAAGGGGAAGCTGTCCATCTTGATTCTGCCACATCCTTTGATTAAAGCAGTCACGGAACCAACCTAGAAGCAAGAGCAAGGGAAGAAATTCCACCTTCTGCTGGTGGAGTGATAGACTTTCTAGCTATCTTTAACGTACCATAACGTGAAGCCATGGAGAGGATAACTCTTAAACTGAACTGGAATGTACTGAACTAATAAGGAGAGGCAAATTGGGGTGTGGAACCTTCCTCTCTGTTGTTTCCTCGGGTTTTGCATAAAACCAAGGTCTCTAGGAAAGGAAGAAAAATTAAAAACTGCACCCTGTGATCTCCAAGCTTTCTTCCAGAAGAATACAACTCTTTGCTTGGACCAGGAGACTCCCCGATCGGCTTCTGCCTGTTGCTTTCATCTTGTCCATTTCGCTGCCTTGCCTCCCCTTCTGCCCCACTGACCTCCCCTCTGTTCTTGTCATGGGTCCTGTGCATGAAAGTGCAAATGCCTGGAGCTCTCACTCCATGGGTCTGCACATCACCAGACTTCTCCAGGCATTGAGATTGAGGAGATCTTGCGTAGCCACACAGCCATCCTTAAACTCCAGACGGTTTCTATCACCTTCATCCATCTGCTTCCCTTTAGTCTGCTTAGTATCTACCATACAGAAGCTCATTGATTTCTCCTCTCGTTTCTCCCTCCACTAGCAATCAGATCCCCCAATTGTGAGAGCCCATCTGTCCCACTTGTTGCCCTCATTCTTGGACCCAGTACAGTCTCTGACACTGACTGGGCACTCAATAAATGTCTGTTGAACAACAACATGATTTGTTTAATAAAGGAGTGGTATTCATTGTAAGGTCATTTCACTCTGTCTTCTCTTCCAAAGTGACTCAATGAATTCCAGAAGAGGCAGAATTGTACAATGGTCTCTGCTCAGGAAGCCAAATTAATATTCCTTATAAGGATGGTCCTGACAGGGACTTGGTCATTCCACACCCCTCTAGCCTGGGTTCCAATAGGAACATATCTTTAGGGGATGGAGGAAGGAGAAAGACAAGGTCTCATTACCTAGACCAGGCAAAACTAACATTCACTGTGTAGTGAGCTGGACTTGAACTCTCAATCCTTCTGTCTCAAGCTTCCCAAGTGCTGAGGTTTTAAGTATGTGACACTATGCTCGATTCTAATGTCTTTCTGAATTGTGCTGTGGCAAGGTGATTCCAGGTCTGTGGAGAGGCCAAGCTGATGAGGTCCTGAGCAGAGTCTGTCTAAATCACAAAGAAAACCATAGCTCATGCATGCTCTGGCTCACACTCGCTGTATAGAGATATGCTCTATAGGTCCATTGAAATCAGTGCTAGCCAGTCTCATATCCTCTCTGGCTTCATTGAGGCTCTCTGCCCTCTGGGCAGACTACTGACCCCTGTTCAAGAATACAGGCAGTCTATTTCTTCCTTCTTCATCCTAGCCCTGACTGAAAAGCACAGGGTCCACTCTCCTAGTGAGTCTCCACAACAAGCAGGAACCTTTGCAGCCAGTCACCTGAAACTGTATCCATATCTTGGCCTCCCTAGCCAGAGAGCTCACCATCTCCATCACCATGACATCTGGCTGTGGCATACATTGCAAAAGAAAGATTATTTTAACTCACACTATCTATGAACATAAACTTGAACTTAGTTCCGGTCAATCAACATCTATACTTCAAGGATTAACAGAATCTAGGAGACATTCTGTCAAGTACCCAGAGTTACTGCACTTGAAAACATTTCATACATCCACCAGCCCCTCTCCCAAGTTCAACAACACTCTACCTGAGTGTTTCAGAAAAGATCCCCAAGGTCACCAGTTCCATGACATAGTTCCAAATGGATGGAGAAGTGTTTTCCCTGAAGACATTAGGTCTTGATTTATTATATTCTACCTTGATAGTCTTAGCTTGGGCAATTGTCCTTTAAGACAGTAGTTCTAAAAATGTGAGCCAAGAATCTTTTGGCTTCGAGCACTAATCTCCACAGTATGTACTTTAGGGGCATGAATTAATAATTAAGTCATGATCAATTTTCTTGTGATAGCCCTTCTTGGTGTCTCATCAGGAACACTGCCATTCCATCAGGAGAGCCTCTTTGTCTCCACAAATAGGAGATGGGGGGTGGGCAGGGAGGAAAAGGGAAAAGGAGCAACTCCTATTAAAGAACCCTGTGGCCTGCAGTCTACCTGAAATGCCTAAGATTCATTTGCAGGAAGCATTGTGGTCCTCCTAGGGCTGGGTACTGCATGATTAAACCATGGGTAAATGACTTCTCCAGCCCCATTTAAAATCTGGGGATCAGAAGGCCACTACAACAATAATCATCGAAGTCCAGAATAAACAAAAGACACTAAAATCAGTGGACAGGAGTGTGGCGAGAGCCAGCCAGCAGAGTTGCATAGACTCTTACAGGGGTAGAGAAAAGCAGAGCTTTAGGGTGGAAAACCCCATCAGAACCACCTTAGTCAAATGGCCCACATTCACATTATCAATGACACACGAGGAGACATCTCATGACCTCTGATGCAGTGTGATGGGAGCTACTTCTGCTGCCATTAGTTCTGTGTAACAAGAATCGAACCCAGGGCCTTTGCTATGAGGCAAGTGCTCTGCTGCCAACCTCCGTCTCCAGTCTATGAGTTTATTGCTTATTTAGTTGGTTGTTTTGTTTTTTGACATAGAGTCTTCTATATGGCTCAGGATTGACCTGAACTCTGATCTGGTTTTCACATCCCAGATACTGAGATTATAGGCACGTGCGATCATACATGGTACCCACAAAGGATTTTCTTGGCAAATATGTAAAAACCAAAGTATGACCATGAGGAGATGTTCCACAAACCAAATCTGAGAAATGTCCTACAAAACTGAAAAGCAGTACCCTTCAAAAGTCTTAGTTTCTTAAAAGACCAAGGAAGAAGGAACTGCCTGGATTAGAGAGACCAAGAAGTAGACACAACACTTGATGCAACATGTGAGCCTAGATCTGGACCCTAGTTCAGAAGACAGCATCAAGAGACAGCTCACAAAGTCTGAAGAAATTATCACTGTGAATGTCTGGTTTAGACCCGTGAACTATAGTTATGAGGTGTTGACATTTGGGAACTGAAAAGTATGTAGGAGTTTAGCCATTTATTTTGAAAGTCTGAAAATGTTTCAAAATTTAAAAAAAAAAATCTTTGGACCCTGAAGAAATTAGGGGAAAAGAAACACCAGAGTCAACTGGATCAACAAGTGATGGTTGAGAATGACAAGAAATATTCATTCCCTCAGTGAAGAGGTTTTCTGCAGGCCAGTGGCTGTCATGGAGCCAGGGAAGCAGCCGTGGTGGAGATTAGCAGCCTGAAGTTACACCATAGAATGCTGCCCTGGGGGTCACTGGAAACTTGAACGTAGAAGGAAAGGAACAATAAAAACCAGGATGTGTTGGAGATGGCACCAAACAGCCTGAGCCCTTCCAAAAGCCTGAGAAAGGAAGGCCCTGAGGGGAGAATGAACCAGTGACAGGGTACCGTCAGGGAAGCATGGTAGAGTGGGAAGCAGAGAGCCGGAAGTTGGCCAGGGAACAGGAGAGGGTTTGGGGGGCAGCTGAGGAGAACCTGGTTAAAGATGTATAGGTAGCAGGAAAAAGCTGAGCTTAGGGGTACATAGAAAGGGTGAGCAACAGGAGCTTCACCCCTGAGAATGAGGAAGTGAGTTTCCTTGGCAATGCCTAAGCTGAGGGGGTGAGTCTCTGAGAATCAGAGACAGTTAGAGAGCATTGGGAGCAGGTACATACTGAGATCATACTGTGAAGAGGGGAAATGATGGTTTCTTGGAAGACAGGGAGGGTATTGACTCGTCAGCCAGTGTTACCTTGGCAACAAGAAGGTAGCAAGCAGAGCGGAAAGGCTGTAACCAATGATGTAAGAACTCCCCAGGCAGGGTCTGGGGTCTTAGCATCCATCCTGATCTGGTGTTGATTTCTCCTCTTCCTTCCCAAGTCACTGCTCTAAGCCAGAGTGTGCGACCCGCAGCAATAGGAGAATCCCCAGGAGCCAGGGATGGATTACCACTTTGCTTTACCCAAGGAAAGCTCTGGCAAAAGGTCTGGATCTCAGAAAGTCCAAGGCTCAGAGTCAAGGCCAAGTTTGGACTTTCTTGTCCAGTCTGAGGGGATTCAGTTATAGGCAATATTAACTACAGCATTCTATAACATCTTTTTCTTAAAGACTAGTTTAGAGATATTTTTTCTCCATGAAACATTGATGGAATGCTGTGTGTACTGGGTAAGGAGTGAATGGCTCCCGTGAATGGAGGCAGAGAGCACAAGGTGGAAAACTGGAAATAACATTAACGGGCGGGGGGGGGGGGGGGGCTCTTTCCCGGGACAGTGCCCCCAGACTTGCAGAGCTGTGCCCGGGAAGCACTCAAGCCCAGCAAAAAGGGAAACTTGTGTGGCCTGAATCCAAGACAAACAGAAATTCCACACTGGAAACAAACTTTTATCAATTAAATGAGTGTGTCAATGATTAGTCAGCACTAAGCCAAGATGCTGATCTATCTGAGAGTGTGCAAGTGTGTGCAGATATGAAAGAGAAGATGGGGGAGGGGAGAGGGGAGGGGAGGGGAGGGGAGGGGAGGGGATGCTGACAGCCACGGTAGCTACAATAGGAAAGCACCTGTGTATGAGCAGATTTTTACTTTTAATTCTTTTATTTAATTTTATTTTTTCATATAATATATCTTAATTATAGTTTCCCCTCCTCAACTCCCCCACTGCCCCTTCCACCCAGATCCACTCCCTCTCTGTCTCTCATTAGAGAACAGGCTTCTAAGGGGTAGTAATCAAATAAAACAAGATAAAACAAAAACTAACACATCAGAGTAGATCAAAACAAACGGGAGGAAAAGAGCCCAAGAAAGGACCCAAAACAGAAAGGGACACACAGAGGCTCACTTGTTCGCACACTCAGGATCTATGAAAACACTAAACTGGAAGCCATAATATATACACAAAGGACCTGTAGGGTAAAAAGAGAGAAGAATGTATTATACATATATATGCAGTTATACATATGTGTGTATATATGGTTATATATATATATATATATACATTTATATGTATATATGTGGTTAAATTAAAAAACAAAACTACAAATAGACCCCTGACACAACATTATGAGACAAGGAACCTCCAAAGATGCCACTGAGTTTATTTTCTGTTAGCCATCTACTGCTGGGCATGCAGCCTGCCCTTAAGAATAGTTTGTTGCTGGGCGGTGGTGGCACACGCCTTTAATCCCAGCACTCAGGAGGCAGAGCCAGGTGGATCTCTGTGAGTTCAAGGCCAGCCTGGGCTACCAAGTGAGCTCCAGGAAAGGCGCAAAGCTACACAGAGAAACCCTGTCTCGAAAAAAAAAAAAAAAAAAGAATAGTTTGTTGCTGGGCGGTGGTGGCACATGCCTTTAATCCCAGCACTCGGGAGGCAGAGGCAGGCAGATCTTTGTGAGTTCAAGGCCAGCCTGGTCTACAAAGCGAGATCCAGGAAAGGCACAAAGCTACACAGAGAAACCCTGTCTCAAAAAACCAGAAAAAGAAAAAAAAAAGAATAGTTTGTTAAAAAATAAATAAATAAATAAATAAATAAATAAATAAATAAATAAATAAAAAAGAGTAGGTTTTTTTTTTCCCCAGTGAAATTTCCTTGGAGTAAACTAAATTTTCATTTGCAAATAATTGTCAATTGGAGATTGCTTCTGGTTAAATATCGGGGAACATGTACATTTTTCCTTTCAACTCTAGAACCCTGTAGACCTGTGCAGGTCCTCTATATGGTCCCTAGACTCTGTGAGTTCATATGTGTGTCAATCTTGATGATTTAGAGGGCCCTGTTTTCTTGATGTTCTCCATCCCCTCTGGTTCTTACACTCTTTCCACTTCCTCTTCTACAGTTTTCCCTGAGCCCTTAGGTATGGCACCCATGAGCCCTAGCAAGGCACCCATGAATGTAACAGAACATCATTTAGGAGTCACTTTATTGCTATGTTTTTGTCATTGTTGTGCAGAAAAGTATTATTTGGTTTTTAATCATAGTTCCCTATGCAGTAAGGGGAACACTCATCCATTGCTAGTGGGAGTACAAACTTTCATAGGCCCTATGGAAATCAATGTGGTAGTTCCTTAGGAAGATGGGAATCAATCTATTTAAAGATCCAGGTATAACACTCATGACATATACCCAAAGGATACTTCATCCTACCACAGAGACACTTGCTCAACCATGTTCATTGCTGTTATACACATAATAGCCAGAAATTGGAAACAACCTAAATGTCCTTCACTCAATGAACAGATAAAGAAAATGTGGTGCATTTACACAATGGAGTATTACTTAGCTATTTAAACAAAAGGAAACCATTAAACTTGCAGGTAAATAGATGGAACTAGGAAAAAAATCATCCTGAGTGAGGTAACCTAGACCCATAAAGACAAATAGAGTATGCATTCATTTATATGTGGATATTAGCTGTGAAGTCAATGATAAGCAAGCTCCTGTCTGTAGAACCACAGAGGTAGAGAGTGAAGGACTCAGAGGGCATGAATGGATGAATGGATCCAGGAAGACTGAATGGGAGGATCAAGTGGGGAGTGGGATGGGAGAGGGAAGGAACACAGAGAGAGACAGCTAAAATTCAGGGCCATTGGAGGGGTAGTATAGAAACCTACTACAGTAGAAGCTTCCTGAAATATATACATATATGATAATCTAAATGAACTCACCAAATAATGGGGGCGACAGATTCCCCAGTTAGACATCTCATCACCAAATGAAGTTTCCAGTACTGGGATTGGGTTATATCTAATTGAGTTGTTGGCCAAACGGGCCCCATGGGAATCCCCAAACATCCCAAGCCTCTGCCAAAACTATAGGTTGCTCTCCACAAACTGATGACAAGTCCCCATTGCTGAAGGTAACACCTACACAATTCTTTGAACAAGAAGAAGTCAAGTTGGTGCCTCCAGAGAGTCTTCACCCCTATATTCTAGCATCTCTGACACCAGACGGCACTCTGCGGGGTACTACAGGAGAAACATAAACGTCAGTCCAGCCACATACCCTTTGATGTACAGTGGTGTTCTGCCTGTGGAATGTGCTAGGGCAATGGTGGCACAAAGCTTGTGGGAATAACCAGCCAATATCTTTCTTATTTGACTTAAGGACCACTCCATGAGATGGAACCCATACCTGAAATTCCTTGGGTGACCAAGAACTTGACACTATTTTTAATTCTTAAGTGTGGCCACCAGATGGAGATAGGCCTTTATGGTTAGATAATAACTACCACAAATAATCTAATTGTAACCTAGATTACTGTAATTGTAACTTTGGGGGATAAACCAAGAGGGAATTAAATTATCATCTCTGTGCTTGTGTGTCAAACAATAATAGCAGAAGTATCATTGCTCCCTTACTCAAGTGATGAGCAGAATTATCTTTCTTCCATATGTCTACAGTACTGTGCATGAGGCACCGTACTCTACACTTAACTCCTACAACAGCTCGGCAAGACAGTTATGGAGATAGAAATCTACTTGTCCAGGGTCACAGTGGCAGAGTATGTGGTACGTGATAGAGTGGAGATTTCATCTCAGCCTGTGTGCTTCAGGGCTGCATCTCACCCATTACATCCTATCCTCCTTTGGGGGAACTTGAGACTTGACTGGCCGCAGGGTTCCGTTCAAACCTGTAGGGCTGGGGGAAGACAAGGGATAAGCAGATAGAGTAAGGTTCACAGCAGGTCGATCACTTCAGACACAGAGGAAACTCAGCCAAATACCTGTCTGTGCTCCAAAGACTTGATAGGAACTCATGGAAAAACAAAACTCCAAGAAATTCAGGAGACAGAATAAAATCTGAAAAGATAGCACAGTTATGTACAAACTATGACAGCAGAGTTTAGACTAATAAAGGAAACAATGAAAGCCACACTGGGAAGAGCACAAAGCAGGACAGACACTGATGAACCAGCAGGAAAAACTTACTTTTTAATAACATATTGATTATGCATAGTAATGAGTTTCATGTTGACATTTCCACACACACATATAATGTTTCTGATCAGATTCATTCCCATCCCCCCTGTGTCTCTTCCCTGTTGTCTCCTTCCTCTTCCCACTTTTCAGCAAGAAGACTCAGGTTGTGTATTAGACCCACCTGGAGACACAGAACTGAATGAAAAGGCAGGTTTCCACTTCAGTCCAATTAAGATAATTGCCTTCAAACACAAAATTGTGAAAACTCTCGGCTATATAACAAATTTCAAAGTCTAAACGACATAAAATGCACACCACAATCTCAAGATGCAATCTAAGATTACTTGACATTTAAAAAGTGAGAAAATTGTAATCCAGTCTCTAGGGAAGAGGCAATCAGAGGGTACCAAGTGCAGCATTACCCTAAAATAGACTCAGCAGTCAAGAATTTAAAAGCATCCATTCTGCTCAACAAAATAGAGGATCGTGTCTCCCCAGTAAATACAAAACAGAAATCTCAACAGAATAATAAGAATATCAGCAGAAATTCACAAACAACAATCTGAAATGTAAACACCACTAGGAGAATAAATTTTACATCAAAATTAAATTTTCAAGCCCAGTGCTTGGGAGGCTGGGACAGGAGATTGGAGAGTTCAAGGTTATCCTGATCTACTGACAACACCCTATCTCAAAAAAACTAAGTTGAATTTCATAGCAGAATGGTAATGATAATGGAAAAGCCAATGAACTTGAATGTTTATCACTGGACATCATTCACTTCAAAGAACAGAAGGGGAAAATGTAAAAACTTAATGGACTCTTATGGGACAATATCAAAGGGTCTAGGAAAATACTTCAGGAGTCCTAGAAGGAAAAGGGAAGAATTAAGCAGAAAATAATCCTTTAAGATATAGTAGATGAAAATTTGCCAAATGATAATAAGACAGGGCAGTGCAATTTTGGGCCTGGCTGTCAGGTAAGACACAGGCTAGACATGTAGCTTGAAGAGCAAGAAGGCACCTGTAAAGCCAAAGATTTAAAGTGCTTAGGTTCAACAACATATATTCAGCCCCAGAAACTTCTACATAATGGTACATCTGCTCTGTACATAATTCTGCATCTGCTCTGTAACAATAAAATCTTACTGTTTAAGCAATATAACTACAGCTAATGAGCAAGCACAACCAAATAAGAGGGAAGCAATCCAAAACTTATACTTATGGATGTTCACTGAGGCATTGTTTATAAGGCAAAAAGCAGAAATACGTGTCCAACAACAGGGGATTAATGGACTGTGTACACAAGAATGAGATGTGCATGCAATCTATGTTGTTAATGTATATATGTTGTTAATGGACAAAACCAAGCTGTAAAGGAGTTGTGTATAAAATGATTCCATCTGTTTGATTTAAAGCACTATGATGCTCTTGCCTGTCCATGTGTTACAGTCAGCTGGCTCAAGTCCTTCACCTCTACCCAGACAGAAGTCATGGGTAGGCAAGGACCATCTCTCTTAGTTCCTGTCTATTGCCACAAGCCCATGACAGTGGCCAATGTCACAGCTCCCAGGTCTGCAGAGTCTGAGACCTTCAAGGTCCAGCTCTCTGGGATCTCCAGTGACCAGGGCAGTGTCTCTTCTCTCCTTTGAGCTTTCTGTACTTCTGCCTCAGCTCTCTGCCTCTCTCTTGCTCTCTCTGCTCCTCCTGTTCCTTTGCCCTGACCACTGTCCTATACTACGTTGTGGCTGCTGTACCAGATGCCATGGCTCAGGTCCCCTCCCCCTTTTGTGCTGCCGCTGCTTCTGTTGCTGGCTGGGACTGCTGCAGGGACTCCACCTCTTCTGCAGGTGGAAATGCTACTTTCAGTTCAGCCTGCTGACTGTCCCGCTCCATCTCTGCCACTCCTCGGGGTCCCTCGGCTCCCCCAGCAGCCCTGCTTCTGTGGCTGGAAAGCTATGTCTGGGGCTCTGCCTCAGCGGCAGCCATCAAAGCCACCAGCCGCCCTGCCTCTTCCACAGCTGGGCACGCTGTTGCAGCTGCTCTCTGATCCTGACCATCTCTTCACCAGCATGCTGCCTTCTCTCCTGCCTCCTTTTCCTGTTTTGACCTCTGGCAAGAAAAAGCCATTCCAGAAAAAAATCTTTTATTGGAACATAGGGCGAGGTAGCACGGGACAGTGTCTCCCAGTTGCCTTAGCAGGTGAGATGAATGGCCTGCTTTTGTAGCCAGAGAGGAGGTGTTTGTACCAGTCACAGCCAACTGTGAAAACGAAGGCTTGTGTTTACACCAGCGACAGCATCATTGTTCCCGCACCAGTCACAGCAGCTTCTCTGTGTGTCCTCTCCTCCTGCCTGAGTAGAGACAGTCGCAAGGTCACATGGGGTTGGTTCACTGAGTCCGGTGATGGCAAAGTCTGGTGCCAGCTGTTTGAAACAGTCGTGACTGGGGACACACCTTCAGATCCTAGAGCTAGCAGCTGTGATTGTCATGTAGCTTCCTCACGGCATCTGGGGAGCGGTCCAAAGAGCTGATGGAAGGATGGTTTGGTTGGCTAGTTGACTGGCAAGTCTGTGCTCAAGGCAGCTAGGGCAGTGGGTGTGGAGGTGGGATCTAACAGATGTCAATTGCCCCATCCTCCAAATCGTTTTCCTAAATAAACATCGGAAGTCATGCTTACAATAAAAACTAATTATCAGCCGGCCGGCGCTGGCACAGTCTTTTAATCCCCTGCACACGGGAGACAGAGACGGGGGATCTTTGAGTTCGAGACAGGCTGGGTTGACAGAGCAAGTTCCAGGACAGCCAGAACTGTTACACAGGGAAACCCTGTCTCAAAGGGGGGAGGGGCACTGATTATCATCATCGTTATTGACTAAACAATTTTTAACAATGTTTAGCACCTGCCTGGCAGCCCAGAGAGAAAAATTCCTCTCTTATGGCCATAAAAAGTTACTACAAGGGTATTCAAGAAATTATTTCTAGTAGTTACCTCTTGGAACTGAGAATGGAGGAGAGGTGACCTTTATTTTCTCATTTATACTTCTTGAAATTACTTAAATTATTTTCTTAACCATGAACATTATTATTTTATATTTTAAAAACTTGCTCATAATAGTAGACTACTATTTACTTGGCCAAGTCAATCCAGGTGTATGATTTAAAAAAAAATCTTCCTTTTCTTAAATATCAACGAGTGGTAGCTGGTTGCTCTTCCAGAGGTCCTGGGTTCAATTCCCAGCTGTTAGGTCCCAAAGAAACTTAGGACCAATGGCGAGCTAAGGTACCTATTAACAAATCAGAGCTGACTCTGGGGCCAGGCTCTCCCAGCATCACAAGTACCTGGCTTCTCAGCACTTCTCACCCCACCCTCCACTCCCGACCCTCAACCTCTCCAGCCCCTGGGCTCTGCTTCCTCCAGCTTCTCTCTCCTACACAACTCAGCCATCTTGGCCACGTGTCCTCAGCTCTGCTTTTGGATCTCTCTCAGGCTGCTTGCCTCTCTTTTCTTTCTCTGCTGCCTCCCCAACCCCCCACTGTAGCTAGAGTTTTCCTGCCTTGCTTACAGTCAGGACAAATCTTTGTCACCCGCCAGTCCCACAGCCGCTCAGACCCAACCAAGTAAACACAGAGACTTATATTGCTTACAAACTGTATGGCCGTGGCAGGCTTCTTGCTAACTGTTCTTATAGCTTAAATTAATCCACTTCCATAAATCTATACCTTGCCATGTGGCTCATGGCTTACCGGCATCTTCATATGCTGCTTATCAAGGCGGCAGCTGGCAGTGACTTCCCCTGCCTTCCTGTTCTCTCAATTCTTCTCTCTGTTAGTCCCACCTATACTTCCTGCCTGGCCACTGGCCAATCAGTGTTTTGTTTATTGACCAATCAGAGCAATTTGACATACAGACCATCCCCTAGCACCCCACCACAGCCCAGTCAATTCTGCTGACCATGTTCAGTCTGGGCTCTTCCAGATGCCTCTCTCTGGCTGTTCTCTCCCTCATATCTATCATTAAAACCTTCTCCTCAACCATATCTAGGAGTGGTCATGTCCTCCTTTTCATTCCCCAGCATCCACATGGAAGCTAACGGCCATCTGTGACTCCAGTTTTAGGGAATCCAACACCCACCTCTGGCCTCCTCAGGTACCAGGCATGTACTTGGTATACAGACATATGTGCAACCAAAACATTCATATACATAAAGTAAAATATAAAGGGAAAAAGTTAAAGGTTTAAAAAAATAGATCAACCAATAGAAGTAACCACGACCCATGCCCCCAGCCTTTTGTTTTTATTTACATCATTACTGCAAGAACCCCAAACTCCAGACTCCCTTCTTTTCCTGTCCTTTGCTCTCAGGTTGCTCCTGTATCCTTTCCTAACCCATTCCCCATCATCTTCAGATTCCTGAATTCCTGAATCTGTTCCCCAAGTCCTTGATACACTCACAGTCAACAGCAAAACTTCTTTGTATCCCAATGTCTTCCCTAAATGCTCTGTTCACCTTCTCACTGGGGCAAGAGGCAGCTGTCCTCAGGATGCTCCTCAGACCCCCTGAAGCCCACACTGACCCTAATGCTACTGACCCTGGAGAGGGGAGAGGGTGTTCTCTGGCCTCCACATGGCACCTGGAGCCCTTTTGAACCCTGGGACCTTGAGAGACCCGTGCACACCTCTCGTGTGTTGCAGCCCTCTGGGGACATGTTTAGATAAGAGGTTAAGAAGAAAGCGGCCGAACAAAGTTGTACCACAGATTGAAATGACAGAGAAGACTCCAGAAGCGAAGACTAAAGATCCAGGGAAAATGGTCTACTTTTAAACTTAGATTCTATAACAAATGGATAGCCTTGTAGATGTGTGATAGAGAAAGGGGTGTATTTTGATGTAATAAGCCACCCCACAGTGTATCCCTCTGGAATGAGAACCTTTGAGGGAAAAGAAAGAAAGGAAACAAGAGTGGTTTTTCTCGACCTTGTGGATGGCTGTGGTGGAGAGAAGGTTCTTGTGGCAGGGTGGCATTCTAGTGTCTATGAACATCCTGGGGGAAACGAAATTCTATTTCTATGACTCACTTTTAAGAGGTGGTGGGGACCTGCCAAGGGAAGGTTCCAAAAATCTTGTCTTTGAAGGCTTCTATTCTCTTCTAATTCAGTGTTCAACTGTCCAGGCTTGAGTACTTTGGGGTACTGTTACCTAAGCTGTGACATATCTCACTCCTTTCAGCACCTCAAATGGATTGAAAATCCATTTATCTTATGACTTTTAAATTGTTACACAGCCCACCCTTCTCCTCGCCTCTCTATTCATCCAGCTCAAATCCCGTGGCTAATCTTAGATGTCTGCCTACTCTGTCTGTGCATGCAGAGAACTCACACAAGATTTCTGGGAGCCGATGATCCATGTGCTACCCAGAGAAAGGCACTTGAGAAGCTGGGGATGGCATATACAAAGGCCCAGAGGCATCAAAGAACATGGAGAGCCTGGGGAATAAAAGTTCAGGCAGTCGAGAGTCAGGATGAATGAAGCCGTGGCACCGCGAGGACCATGATTCATATTGTGTTTGGTAGGTCATGGTCAAGTGTGACTTTTACTTATTTATTTATGAGTGAGATAGTTTTGAAGGCTTTTGAAAGATTCAGCAGGAGCTGGTTTGTATCTGCAGAGTCTCCTCTGCTAGTGGCACCCAGAAGATACGGGAAGATATGAGACAGGAACACACGGACATCTTTATGGTAAAGACTTGAGTCAGTCTGGCAGCCAGGCAGATGCCTGGGGGTGGCCTGATGCTAGGTCTCCTTTGTAGGGATGATAGATTTGATGAGCGGTTGGACATGGAATGTGAGCAAATGAGAAAGATGAATGAAAGTTAGTGTTCATTTTTTGTCTGCTTGCTGTTTTGCAAACAGAGCTGAAAGGGTGGAGAAGCCATCCATGGAGATGAAGAACATGGTGGATGGAGTGGGGGTGATTTGTGGAAGTCTCACATAAACCTTAATCTCGGCAAAGTTGTACTAAATTGTATTCCCACCTCCAGCTCTTCCTCCACCATTTCCCTGCTCAGCTTTTCATTACAGAAGATGAAAGAGGTTTTCTTGATCCATGAGCCCTTCACTGGCTAAAGAGTAAAAGTCCCCCCCTTCACCAGTCTTTCTGAACACACAGACACTCTGTGGGTAGCACATGTTTGAAGAGATGTTGAAGCTACAAGAAGAAGGAACAAAAGTTAAGCAGATAAATGAAACAGATGTCATTTGCAAAGTCTGCACTAAAATAAAGTGTTCCCTTCTGATTCAACTCTGCTCTTAAGATACGGGTTTTTTTGTTGTTGTTGTTGTTTTATTTTTTTTTGTGTGTGTGTGTATGTGTCTATGTGTGTACTGCATGCAAGCAGGGGCTGGCAGAAGCCTAGAACTGGAGGTAAAAGCAATTATGAGCTGTCTAATGTGGATGCTGGGAACTGAACCCAAGTCCTTTGAAGGAACAGTAAGTACTCTTAACTGCTAGGGCATCTTTCCAGCCCCTTGATTATTTTTAAACCAATTACAATTTCAACATGATTTCTTCCTTTTGGGGGATGCAAGCCTGACGGTCCTGAGGAGAGATGTTGCACACTGCTGTCGCATCCTTCCTCTGCTTGCTCCTGAGACAGATGACCTTAGCAAACTGAGATCTTGCAGGTCAGCAGAATCCCTTCTGGAGGTGTGACTTGGCAAGAGACCAATCGGTGTGGTCTAGCCATAATTTCATTTTGATTTTAAGAACTTCAGTTGGGCCAAATGAATACCTTGCTCCATTAAGAATGATCTTAGGTAATGGATCTGCTCATTGTTTTAGACATCCGTCTCTCTAAAGACTTCAGATAATGCCTTTTCACAATTAATATCCACCTTAGTCCCTGCCTTTTGCAAACTAAGACAAGTCATTCAATCTTCATGAGGTCACACTCCAGTGTTCCTATGCTGACTGCCCATTCAACAAACCCACCAAGTAGAGTAAGGACTCAAAGGCCAACAGTATTCTGGGATGGTGAGGCCACACATTCTCAGTTTTTGTCACTGCTTAGTGGCCCACTTGATAGACTCAGCTTGGAGAAGTTCCACGGTCCACGTAGGCTGGGATTGAGAGAGAAGGCACAGTACCCCATCAGAGGCACCAGCCGGGTTGGGCACTTCACCCTTTGCCAACATCATGGCCCCAAAGACCCCGTGGAGTCAGCTGCCCCTCTGAACGTGTCAGCCTCAGCCTGTCCACTTGTCTTCTTGGGAGCTGGCCCTAAACAGACACTGGAGGCAGACCAAGGAGGGTACAAAAGAATCTATAGCCCAGTTCCCCCCACATTTGACCTAAATTCCTCTCTGCCTAGATATCATCTTGGAAAAGAGTTAATACAAGAAAGGCGTATTAGTTAAGATTTTTATAAAATTATGAGACTTTGGGGGTCTTGCTTATCCTGGAGAGACTGTCTCTCATAGGATGAGGTAATTATTACAGAGAATAAATTCCCTGCCTGTAGCAAACCTCTCACACAACTGACAAACTGTGCACTCCCCCTCCCTGAGTTAACTATCTCATATCAAGGCCATATTGCTCTTTTTTCCTGAAATCACCGAAGGCCAAGTCCCAGACATCTGGGGATTATTCCTGTGGCCCTGAACCACTGACATCATTGGAACCTCTGGTTCCAATTCAGCACATCTACTTGGTCTTGCCCATTCCATCCCTCAAAAAAAAAAAAAAAAAAAAAAAAAAAAACAGAAAAGACAGTAGCCCAGGTTATCCCCTACCTGGTCCTGTCACCAACCCTCATTTCCCCCCATGTGACCCTGCATGGGACAGCATGCCCTCTACCCTGGGGACATGTAAGTACTGACTCCTCCTTCAATGCCACTGTTCCTGCTTGTCATCTAACTGTACTCCATTAAACAAAAGCCAGGAGTGTTAAAAACAAGGGTAATAACCGTTTTTCAAAAGAGGCTACTTCTTTCCCCCCTGGAGACAAGGTTTCAAGGGGCCTCAAATTCCCTATGTACCTGACAATGACCATGAGCTTTGGATTCTCCTGCCTTGGCCTCCCAAGTTCTGGACTCCAAGCATTAGCCACCATGCCTGCTTTATGAGATGCTGAAGGCTGGAGGCTTTGTGCCTGCTAGACAAGCACGCTGCACACTCTACTGATCTGCACCCCAGTCCCCAAGGGAGATTACTTTAAACAGGAGACACCATGTTCTTTTTGAAGAGCTTCTGTATATTTATACTTATCCCAGCTCATTCTTACTAACTCTGAAGCAGAGCAGGCAGTGTCTACTTCACAGACGAGAATTCATTGTAAACACAGTTCCATTAACTCTCAAGCTCTGTACTTCTGATTCCTTATCTGTGAGTGGGAATAACATTAGAAGACCACAGCTCAGGGAGCATGTGTCCTAAGGCAACAGAGAGGCGGGGCTATGGAGAGGGCTCAATTGGTACAGGGTTTGCCATACATGGAATTCAGAACCCCAGCACCCAGATTTAAAAACTGAATGTGGTAGTGTGCACCTGCAGTCTCAGGGCGGGGGAGGCAGAAACTGGAAGATCCCCGGAGCTTGCTGGCCAACGAGTCCAGCTGAATCGATGAGCTCCAGGTTCAGTAAGAGACTTTGTCTGAAATAAGGTGGAGAACAATTGAGGAAGATGTCCAACGTTGACTTCTGGCCTTCACACATACAAGCACACATGCACACTCGCACAGACACAGACACATACACACAAACACCATTTGCTAAGATACTTGCACTGATCTAACAAGACCACTGGGGAAAACAAATATGGGTTTTCCAAACTTTCCTTATCCACATTTTTATTCCCTGAATCTAGAATCCCCTTCTCCATAGGGTTCATTAGTTAATGAGGCTATGCTCATTTAGGGCAGATTGTTCCAACAACATGTCTACATTTATAAATGAAAGCTGCATCTTTCTCGAATCCTGTTGCCCCCTCCCAGCCAGCTCAACACCAGTATCTTCTCAACTTTTCTGGGCAGCCCCACCCAGAACTGGCCTCTCCGAGCTCAAAGGTTCTAAAGCAGTTACAGTGGCAACTCTGGAATGTCAAAAGCCCTGAGACTGTCTTAGGGACCATCGCTCGTCATGTATATCCACTCACCTCTTAGGCCAGCCCTGTCTGCATATGGCCATAAGCAAGCCAAGAACTGTAGGATCTGAATTCATGATGCCAGCCTCCTCCTTTTCTACCTTTTTCCTGTCTCTAGTGAGAGGATGCCTCAGCTGTCTCCCACCTGTACCTTCCCATCCCATGTCACTCTTGGCTCTCCATTGTCACAGCAGAAACCAGTTCTGACTTACACTGGACAGTAGTTCGTTAAAAGGCAAGGAGGAGTGTACTGGAGCATTGCAGCTAGTATCACATTTTCAGGAACTGTGTGAAATTTTTACATTTATTATTACTTATTATTAGTGGGGGAGTGGGCACACACATCCTGCAGCAGGCATGTAGAGATCAAAGGATAACGGGTTAGTCCATTCCCTCCACCCTTTGGGTCCCAGGGACTGAACTCAGGTCATCAAGTTCAGCAGCAAATACCTTTACCTTCTGAGCCATGTTTCCAGCCTTTATAAGCCAACTATTAAGCAACCTATTACTTTGAAGTTATAGCAATTAATTGAAAGTGATGCCCTGGTTAATGATGAACCACATATATAGCAGTAATCACAGATTATAATGGAGATGAAAAGTCCCTATTGCCAATCATGTCAGAGCCATGTAATGAAATATATTTCTCACGTGGCAGTAGTAGTGCTGATGTAAACAAACCTATGATGTCACAGGCTTTATATAAGCATGGAATATGCTACTATGAATAACACAGAATACTTCATACAATGGCCAAGTTACTAGTTTGCGTATTTACTGTTCCATACTTTTTATTGTTATTTTAGAATGTAATCCTTCTGGTACTGTAAGCCTGGCTAAGAACCCAAAGCTAGAGATTTCATAGACTCTAAAGAACCTACTACTAATGCCGGGCGGTGGTGGCATTAGTATCCCAGCACTCAGGAGGCAGAGGCAGGTGGATCTCTGTGAGTTCGAGTCCAGCCTGGTCTACAGAATGAGTTCCAGGACAGGCTCCAAAGCTACACAGGGAAACCCTGTCTCAAAAAACAAAAACAAAAACAAAAACAAACAAAAAAGAACCTACTACTACTATTTTAAATGGACACAGAATCAACCTGCCTCCTAAATACTTATCCCAACCCTCATCAGCAATGGACAGCAGTTAATACAGAGGCTCACACATGGTCAAGGTGCAGCTCTTAAGTGACAGTGGGTACTCAGCCACAAATGAGACATCTATGTCACACCCTGTCCCCTCAAATCTCAGGTAACATCCAGGAAAAGGAAGCAGAAAGACTGTCAGAGCCCGGGTTGGAGGAGGAGTGCTCAGTAGTGTTCTGTGGACATGACAGGATGCTTGGCTCGTGAACTCCAGTAGCTATAGTTGCCTGAAGAAGACCTGCACAAGATCGTGGGAGTATGGGCAGGGGAGAGGCTAACAAAGCCCCACCCCTAGCTGAGAAGTTACTGTTAGTCGAAGGTTGCTGGAGGAGAGAGAGTCAGTTTTTGGGAGGATGGTTCCTGGCATGTCAACCATGGTCCAGCAGATGACGTCTATGAGTTTACGCGTAACACTAATTGTGCTATGGGGGCGGGGCATGAAGCTGGGAGAGGAACATGGAGCATGGTAGAAGGGGTTGGGATAGGAAGTAAGGGGTGGCTGTGATCAGAATGCATTACACGTGTGCATGAGAGTCTCGATGAATAAATTTAAAATGTTTTGAAAAAAGATTACAGCCAGGCGGTGGTGATGCATGCCTTTAATCCCAGCACTCGGGAGGCAGAGGCAGGCGGATCTCTGTGAGTTCGAGGCCAGCCTGGTCTCCAAAGTGAGTTTCAGGAAAGGCACAAAGCTACACAGAGAAACCCCGTCTTGAAAAACCAAAAAAAAGGAAAGAAAAGAAAAAAGGGAGGGAGGAAAGAGAGAGAGAGAAAGGAAGGAAGGAAGGAAGGAAGGAAGGAAGGAAGGAAGGAAGGAAGGAAGGAAGGAAGGAAGAAAGAAAGATTTCCAGTGTGCTGTAGTGGGAATTCAATCCACCTATGGCCTTGTGGTACCAGCCCCCAGGGCATGGCCTCTTGGCTAGCTTAAGACCTGGGGAGCACATATGTGGTTCCCTTCTCTCTCACGCTCTTGGAGAGTGGGGACCAAATCAGGTGGCGTGAAGCAGTGTGGGACCAGTGCTCAGCCTTCCAGGACTCTGCGACTGAGTCTGCCTTATCCTGTATTAGTGAGTTGACCGCCCCCCCCCCCCATATAATCCTTTTATAAACAGTCCTTTTATCAGTAATCTGTGTATTTCCTGCACTTGTAGGTTATGCATTATCATCGGGAACTTCATACATCTTGGGCTTACTGCTCCTTTATACACCATTTTCTGT
The DNA here is from genome assembly GCF_049852395.1 of Peromyscus maniculatus bairdii. Taxonomy (NCBI): domain Eukaryota; kingdom Metazoa; phylum Chordata; class Mammalia; order Rodentia; family Cricetidae; genus Peromyscus; species Peromyscus maniculatus. The sequence goes on from NC_134857.1 coordinate 50,042,457, forward strand.
TGTGCTTAATTTAATTTTGTGTTCTTTTGTTCCCTAACTATATGGACCCCACTGCTACTATTGCTAGTGAGAAGCCACATTGAGTGACGGATCTGGAAATAAAATTTAAAGTGATTAACATCTGCAGAATGGAGAATCCATGCTGGTTATTGCTCACTGGTCAGGCATGTCCTGTTGCACCACAGCTATGAACTTGAGCAAGAACCAAGTGACAGATTCCACTGAAGCACCTACTTCATTAAAGGCAAGAAAACTAACCAAGGGTTGAGAAGGACCTAGAATGAGTGTAGAGACTCTTAATGACCTAGACGAATGACAACACACAAGGACATATCCCTCTGAGCTCCGTGATGAAGCGGGAGTGGGGGTAGGGGTGGGGGCAGGGTGGGGAGTTGTCCATGGTATTCAAGGAAAAGGCTGACCCAGTGGCTATATTGAATCTACAACTAGCCATGGCGAGTTTAAACCACTCAGGAATCTTTATTCATTCATCACCTGGTGTGAAAGTCAGTGTGGAATCTTCCAGTACTGGTGTGAAGCCAGAGAGAGAATTTCTGAAAATTATAGATAAGTTGGTCATGGAGGAAAACTCACCAGAGCAAATCTTTGATCTAGATGAAATCTCCATATTCTGAAAATAACAGCAAAGAGAACTGTTATCCCCAAAGAGACAAAGTCACTGCCAGGTTTCAAGGTCTTGAAGGACAGGACAGCAGAACGAACTGCCTGGGAGAGATGCTGCCGGCACAAATACAAACCCTTTGTTAGCGGGCACAGCGGGAAGCCAGGCTTTCCTGTGTCCAGATAAGCACAGGTTGCCAGTGTGCCACAGGAGCAGTAAGAAGCCAGGCATGACCCAGCTCCTCTTCCAAGACGCCCTCCTCAGTTGCTCTGCCAGCAAAATGGACAAGTGCTGTTTAGAGGGAAATGCAGCTTTTAAAGTGTCTCCTGTGAACAGTGTTCCCACACATGCTCCTGTTGGTGATCTGGATCTGTGTCAAAGCCTGTTTCTCGGGACCTGGGGAGGATGGTGTCCCAGGGAAAGCGTTTCCCATGCCCTGGGATCCCCTGCACCCATCTAAATGTGGGCAGGGAAGCCCATCTGTAGTCCCAGTGAGCAGGATGTGAAGACAACATCCCCAGAGAAATACTCGTTAACTAGACTGGGCAAATCAGCAAGCTCTGTACTTGAATGAGGGACTGCGCCTCAAAAAGTGAGGTGGAGAGTGATCAAGGAGGACGCTTGACCTACATACACACAAACACGTGCTGTGGAATAATCCATCTGTACATTGTGTGAATTACACTGTGATTGGCTCAATAAAGAAGGTGTCTGGCCAATAGCTGGACAGGATAAGTTTAGTTGAAAAACCAAACTAAGGACACTGGGAAGAAGAAGGGCAGAGTCAGAGGAGTCACCATTGAGACACAAAAAGGAAACAGGAGGTGCAAGATGAAAGAGAGGTAACACCACATGGCAGAATGTAGATTAATAGAAATGATCGATTTAAGCTGTAAGAACTAGTTAGTAATAAGCCTGAGCTGTCAGCTGAGCATTTATAATTCATATTAAGTCTCCATGTTGGTTATCACACACACACACACACACACACACACACACACACACACACACACACACACACCTGTACACCTGTACATACATGTAAAAACACATGTATACACACACAAATGCCATTTCTCTCTCCAAACACCACCTCTCCGGTCCAACTAGTAGATCAAGGTTTGCTCTCTGAGGACCTTTGTCCATGCTGTTCCTGCCACTAAGGAAGACAAGGATATAATTCTGGATGGATGCTAACATCTATGGTTTCATCAAGAGCTCTGCTTGGGCTCAGCGTGGTGGCACACAGCTGTACTGTTGGCACTCAGGAGTGCAGAGGCAGGAGAATCACCACAAGTTTAGGCCAACCAGTCTACACAGTGAGTAGTTCCAGGCCAACCAAGGCCACATAGCAAGACCTTGCCTCAAAAATAAAAATTAAAATACCTGCTTGGGTTTGAGGTACTGTCGTTGGGTGAATTATGAAAGTCATATGGAGGAAGACAGTCAAGAGGTTTGGATGTGACTCGATGTTTGACAAGGATGAAGAGACTTTGAAGATCAACTGGTTATGGTTGGTCTGGAAAAAACTCTGACATGGGTGTGGATGAGGGTGTTCCTAGAGACAGTCTTAGAGGTGGCTTCTAAGGAATTGCCCACTGGGTTCTCAGAACTGAGTGGGGAGGCACAACTTGAAAACTCACACTCTAGGGTTCAGACTCCAGCAAGTTCCTCACAAAGCTGGAGGGAAGGCCTAGTGTGAGTGTGGTGGTGCATGTCTGACATCTACCATTCAGAAGGCTGAGGCAGGAAGTCCTGAAGTTCAAGGCCAACCTGGAATCTAGGCTACAGAGCAAGTTCCAGATCAGCTTGGGGTACAGAAAAGAAAAAAAAGTATATGAGATGGACCCCAATTCTAGAAGTTTTCATATTTGGGCTGGCAAGATGGCTCAGCAGCCACGCCTAGCAACCTGAGTTTGATTCCCACGACTCACAAGGTAGAAGGAGAGACCCAAATCCTGTGAATTTTCCTCTTATCTCCACGTGTGCACGTGCTTGCCTATACACATTTTCATACGCCCCCCCCTTGCAAAAAATTAACTAATTAAGATGTAATTAAGAAGAAAAGAAAGCTCATGGTGTGTAATCTGCTTACAGACAATTACACAGTGAAAACTGTAGTGAACGTGTTTCTGCAGTGAGTGCTGGGTTCTCAGGAAGAGCTTCAGGGATGCCCTCGGGGATTCCAGAAGGCTCAGTCAACAGAGGAGGGCAACTCCATGCTCTGCTGTGCCTGGAGGCCTTTTGGGAGGACACGTACAGGTAGAAGACGGTGATGTTAGTGATGCAGCCCTGCATAGGCCTAGCCTCATGTCTATGTTGATGTCTTGCTCCTTAACAAAAACTTGAAAAAGTGAAAAAGAAAACATAGAAGAAAGCTTAGAGAATGAGGCCATAAAGATGTCGATTTTTACACAGCTAAATACTGTGTTTAAGCTAAGTACTATTAAACGTGTCAAAAAGTTTTTTAAACTAAGATAAACTTATTACTAAAGAAAGAAAACCTTTTAAAAATAAATTTAGCACAGAAAAGCCAGGTGAGTGACATGTACCTATAATGCCAGCACTTGGGAAGTGGAGCAGAAAAACCAGAAATTCAAGTTCAACTTTGGTTATACTGTGAGTTCAAGGCCAGCCCATGCTTCATAAAACCCTGTCTTAATAATAATAATAATAATAATAATAATAATAATAATAATAATAATAATAAATGTAGTCTAGCACAAACATACATGTTGGTGGCAGTGCCCAGTGCCCTGGTCTTCATTCACTTCTTACACACCCACCCACAGCCTCTCCTAGTTCTACACCCTGCACACCTAGGAAATGTCCTTCAAAAGTGTATCATTTCTTACATATTTTATACATGTTTTTACTGAGCCTTTTCTATGTTCACGTATAGTTTGATATACAAATATTCATCCTTGTGCTCAACTGCCTGCAGTTTTCAATACAATTGCCTGTTTTGAAGAGGAATAAGCTAAGTCATGTGGCCAAGGTGTATTGTAGGCGACACTGTCTATGTTTATTTGTGCTTTCTATAATGTTCATACAGTGAGGAAATAATCTAATGATGCATTTCTCAAAAAAAATCCCCATTATTAAATGACATCTGACTGTTTATCACTTAAGCTTTCATAAATTGACTCAAAATATGGTGATAATACAATATAATAATACAACAGATATGTAAAATTCACTCTTTCCTAACTATCTCATGACTTTTTATTATTACCAGTACTCTTGAAGTTAGTGTAATATTTGTTGCATGTGTGTGGTGGAAGTACCAATAGCAATATGCTATTATAGATCTCTCCCAGTTCCTTACTGGCAGTTTGAACTCAACAGTAGTCAACAGTAATTTTTGTCAAGCTTAGGACCTCATTTATGCTAAGCGTGCAGTCTACCACTGAGTTACACGCCCATCCATGGTGAGCATTTTTATGCCATGAGAGCTGCCAAACACTTCAGTGACGTGGGGTGGGATAATCTTTTTGTACACTGTGAAGATGTGTCTCTGCCAAGGCATCTTCTGATTGGTTTAATAAAGAGCTGAATGGCCAATAGCTAGGCAAGAGAGGGTAGGCGGGACTTCTGGGCAGAGATAGGAACTCTGGGAAGAAGAAAGGCAGGATTTGCCAGTGAGATGCAGAGCAAGTCAGACCTACAGTATCAGTATGGAGCAGAGGTAGAACATAGAGTAATATAAATGGTTTAAGTTTTAAGAACTAGTTGAGAGCTAGCCTAAGCTAAGGCCAAGCTTTCATAATTAATAAGACGTCTCCATGTCGTTATTTAGGAGCTGGCAGTCCAAAAAAAGTCCCAATATAATGGTGTGTGCTATTTTTCCACAAAGCTGATTATTAACTGTTTACCAGCCCACCACTGGTATCAGATAACCCAAGATATCTCCAGATAAAACTAAAAGACAGGCTTGGATTCCTCAGCCAAGACAAGCAGCCAATACAGCAGTCATATCAATATCCCCAGACCAGAAAACATAATCTGAAGGTTCCTTGTTCAAACTTATTAAGCTTAGTCAGGAGGATCTGGAGAGATGGCTTGGCAGTTACAAGTACTTGTTGCTCCTGCAGCGGATCTGGGTTCAGTTTCTAGCACCCACACACAGTATCTTACAACCATCTGTAACTCCAATTCCAGGAAGATCCAATTCCTTCTTCTGACCTCTATAGGCATCAGGCATGAACATGGTACACAGACATGCATACACATGGTACACAGACATGCCTGCAGGCAAAACATACACATAAAAAATAAATCTGTTTCAAGTTGAAGAAAAATTAATATTACGCAATAGCAGGGCACTAAAGCATTGTGGAACCGTTCTAAGGGCAGGGCACTTGAGACTGTACAGGCTACAGGCCTGTGAAGCCAGCCCTGAAACACCCAGCGCCATACTGTAAGTGCAAGGCTCTTACCACCTCCACTGCTGAGGTCAGCCTTGCAGCCTCTGGATGAAAGTGTACCTGTAGTGATAGTTTGCTAAATATAAGTGTGGCCTTGGATTCAACCCTCAGTAAAACACACACACACACACACACACACACACACACACACACACACACACACACATCCCCCTCACCCCCAGCCTGGAGGTGTGCTTTGGTCTTTGAGTTTTACACCATTGTCAGTTTAAAGGTCACAGGTGCCATTTTGTAAATGTCTATTACATAAATAAGCCAAAGGTAACCCCTGTGTAGGTCTTCATAGAAGGATGAGATCCATTAGTCAAGTCTGTTGGTGCCAAACCAAAATTCATTGTTTTCAGCATTTCCCAGCTAAGCAGGGGCTTAGCCATTTTAACCTGCTTTGTATGCCCTGAGAACCTGCATTCAATGCCTGCTAACCATATGAACCCTGTCCACCTAGAAGACCCCAGGCCACTGTTACCCTTCAGCGTCTAGCCCAGAGACTCCCAATCACACAGTGAATCAAGTCTGCTAGACACACAGCCTTCTCTAAAATCTCCACCCCCTTGGGAATCACTTCACTTCTGGGGGCCCTCACACGGTGTCCTCTGAAGGTCTCATTCTGGGAGGCCCTTAGCTTCATGAAAGCCAAAGAGAGACCTACTTCCTGTATACCCATGCCTATATCCTTTCTGCGCCTGCCCTCTCACTTCCTCTCTCCGCCCAGCTCTCTCACTTCCTATCTGTCTGTACAGACCTCCAGACCTCTATGGTTAGTGCTAGGATTAAAAGCATGTGCCACCATGCCTGGCTCTGTTCCCAGTGTGGCCTTGAACTCACAGAGATCCAGATGAATCTCTGCCTCTCGAATGCTAGGATTAAAGGCAGGTGCTCCCATTGCCTGACTTTTATGTTTAATGAAGTGGCTGGCTTTTTCCTCTGATCTCCAGATAAGCTTTATTGGGGTGCACAAATAAATTGTCACCCCAAAAACCCATCAGTGGTCCGGTAACGCCAGGTGTGCTCATTTGTTTCACTGATCCCCACATCCTTAAATGTGCCATGTACATCCCTCACCTGGGTGCTTGTCTGACAGTTCCTTCTGGTTGGGCTGAGGGCATACATACATCTTTGGCCAGAATATCACAGGAGAGACATTATGGAATGCCGATTGGGGGAAAGTGAGGTTGATCTGTCCCTTTGCTAATGATATTAACATCCCTCGTTTGATTGCCATGGTACCCCACTGTAAAGATACTCTCCTCTTTGGTGATCAGTAAGTACTTGATACGGAGATCCTTAGCAGCTACATAAATAACTCTTTCCTCATCCTTCTTTTATGCACTATGTGTAGCATCGTTGATGTTTCTCACCGGAAGAGTTGCTGTGGTGGATGCCACATTCTTGTTTTTAATGTCTACATGCATCCCTCCGTGGTCAATAACTCCCATTCCATTGTGATAGCTAGCTTTCCATTTCATTTATTCATTTATTCATTCAACAGTTTCTCTAGTTGCACAAAGATAGGCAAAATATCATTCATGGGCCAAATATGGTTTTTCACCTGTTTCTGCAAATAAAGTTTTATTAGAACACAGCCACTCACTAATTTTCTTAATGTCGAGGGCTACTTTTGTGCCACAATGCCACAGAATTGCTGCGGAAAAGATTGTGTAGCTTTTAAAACTGAAATATTTATCATCTAGTCCTTGGTGGGAAACACCAACCCCTCATTTATTTATTTATTTTTAAATATTTATTTATTAATATACAGTGTTCTGCCTGCATTGTCCCTGCAGGCCAGATGAGGGCACCAGATCACATTATAGGTGGTTGTGAGCCATCATGTGGCTGCTGGGAATTGAACTCAGGACCTCTGGAAGAGCAGCCAGTGCTCTTAACCCCTGAGCCATCTCTTCAGCCCCAACCCCTCATTTATACCATGTAGACTGATGCATTCTTATTTTATCCTATCAGTCATTACTTATTTTCATGCCCAAGCTGTCCTAGATTTGGTGAGTAGGACCCTTCACATCTGGCTTCGGTGCCTTTTAGCAAGTTTCAACTGCTCTTTAAGCCCTCCCTCACTCTCAGGTACAATAAGATACTCTGGTTTATTCCTTACTCCTCTTGTCTCTGTTATGAATCAGCCATTTCTCCAAGGAGCATTCATTCCTTTTACCTGGGTACACTCTTTTCAACTCTTCAGGGAACAGAGGCAAGAGCTACATACAGCCTCCAGTGTCACCCTCACAGTCTTAGAAGGTTCCCCCAGACATCAAGGACCTCAACTCAGGTCAAACCAGGACTCATGATTTTGGCATTAAAAAGAATTTCAGAACTAGATAGTTTATAAAGCAGAGTTGAGGTTTAATAGAGATTTTTAAGAGAAGAAGAGACACTCAGAAAGAAAAACAGGACACACTTGAGTGTGTGGGTATGGGCTTCTCTAAGAGAGAATTACAGAAAGAAAGACACAGCCATGGATCTGGGCTTCTACCGAACAATCACGCTCACTGTTTTTCACAATAGCTGTATATAAGATTGGGGGCGGGGGCGGTTTTGAAGTCACCATCTTTAAGGAGTTGCTAAGAAACCTAAATAAGATTACTGGGTTGGTTCCCGAGAGGATTACACTTGATGAAATCCCCATGATGCTGGAAGGTAGGATGTCTTCACAGTTCCCTCTGGGGATAGAGATGATGCCCTTCCCAAGGCCATGAACATTCAAGCCTTAAGCCTGCATCTTGTTACCTTAACATAAAAATTTATATATTAACTCCATATATAAGAAACTTTTTTTTTAAACCAAAGGTAGTCAGTTTGATTAGGACCCATATTTCCTCAACCTCTGCCTTCATCTTGGCACACAGTAGCCAATAAGGTCAGACTGTGAGATTCAGTTCCCACTAATGGGCTGAAACAGTTACCACCTAGATCTCACTAGGAAACCTTTGTGGACCCCAACAACAGAAGCTAGACCTAACAAGATGGTCATAATAACTTCCTGAAACAGAGGCATGGTTGTAAGGTAGTCATAACAACTTTTTGAAACAAAGAAATGGCTGCCATTCCTGGAGCAGGCAGTGCAGAACCATTTTAGTTAAGGTCTTTGAGAAATGGAGAATTAATCATAAACATGAATGGACCTAGTTTGTCTTTATTATATCATGGCTTTCACACCCAAGATGGAGACCATCCGATTCATCACTTCACAACAAATGTTGTTAATTATGCTGGAATTCTCGTTTCTCAGCTGGCCAGAGGCCTAGCCTCCTGAGGGAAGGCCTCCTTTGCCTTCCCATGTCCCTATAATTTCTCTGTCTCTCTATCTTGCCTCAAGTCCCCAAAAGCCCTTGTATGGACACTAGGCGTCATTGCCCCTGGTGGCTGCTGGAAAACATCAGGATATGGTCAACCTGAAGTTAGAAATCATTGGCTTGAACGTGATCCATGAAGTTGAGGCTGGGGAAGATGGCTCAGGAAAGAGAGCAAAGCAAAGGGACCCAGGCCAGGCTCGGCAATATTACAGCATAGTAATGTGGGAACAAGATGCCCAGAGCAATATAGTGCAGGATCCAAACTGTCTACAAAGAGCCCATAGAATCAGGTGAGAGACAAGACCCTCCTGGTGAAGAGAGGGTCACATCAAGGCAGTCCCATGAGGATGGGACTAGTAAATCAAAGTACAAGCTACAGTTTTGTTTTACTTGGAAAGTTTTCCACTGCTAGGAAGGAGACAGAAGAGGAGAGTGAACGTGTCCTTCCCTGTACCACGTGGCTGTTCCGGTCTGCTTTGTCCTGCTCTAGCAATACTGGAGACTGGGCAATTCTCACCAAAGGAAAGGTGCTGGCCCAGTAGTCCAGTATGGTACGGGCAGGCTTGTGTCAAGATGGAAGAGCTAGAAGAACCCCAAGAAACACAGGAAACAATGTTCCGTAAGGAACTCACTCCTGTGATGATGAACCCACTTCCATGAAAACCACACTGACATGAAATGAAGCTCTAACTAAAGGTCCCACTTCTTTGTCTTTGTTTCTGAAACAGGGTTTCTTAGCCTTGACTGTCCTGGAACTCACTATGTAGACCAGGCTGGCCTTGAACTCACAGAGATCTACCTGCCTCTGTCTCTGAGTGTTGGGATTAAAGGTGTTCACCAGAAGTCCCACCTTTTAATATTGCAACAATGGCAATTAAATTTCAAAATGAGTTTGGAGGGGGATAAACACTCAAACTGCTGCTATACCCATAAATAGATTAAAAACTTGCTAAGATTCAAAAAAAGGTAGCAGATGTTTGTTTCTTTTTTGTTAATTCACTTGAAAGTAAGCTGTGGTTAACATAACACTTTATCCTTAAATCTCCTCAGAATTGTCTATATGCAGAAATACCATTATCACCATTATTGGAGCACAACTTTAATCCCAGCACTTGGGAGGCAGAGGTGGGCAGATCTCTGTGAGTTCGAGGCCAGCCTGGTCTTAAAAAAATTTATCATACCTCAGAATATTAATTATTTCAAAGAATTTTTTAAAAACATTTTAATTGTTCTAAAATACACAATAATATAAAATTGCTTTGTTCGAGTTTCCTTCCTGTTGCTGGGATAAAACACTAACCAAAAACTACTTACAGGAGAAAGTGTTTTTTGTTTATTTTTGTTGTTGTTTGTTTTTAATACTTATTTATTTGTTGGTTTTTGGGTTTTTTGAGACAGGGTTTCTCTGTGTAGTCCTGGCTGTCCTGAAACTCACTTTGTAGACCAGGCTGGTCTCAAACTCACAGAGATCCACCTGCTTCTGTCTCTGAGTGCTGGGATTAAAGGGTTTATTTTAGCTTACAGGTTACATTCCCACATTGAGGGAAGTCAAGGCGGGAACTCAGGTGGAAACTTGAAGTAGAAATTGTAGAGGAATGCTACCTACTGGCTTGCTTGATGTCCTATCCTTAGCTCTCTTGTACAGCCCAGGACCACCTGACCAGAGAATGGTGCAGTCGGCCATGAGCCGGATTCTCCTGCATCAATTAAAAATCAAGACAACCTCCCACAGGCCATTCTGATCTAGGCAGCTCTTCAATGCAGTCTTTCCTCACAGGTGACCCTGGGTTCCTGCAAAATCAAAAACCACACTTCAGAGTATGAAGCCCGATGCTCTAACTCGGTGGGAAAGTGCCTACTCAGCATGCTTACAGTCCTGAGTTCAATCTCAAACCCTCAAAAAAAAAAAAAAAGTGAAGACAATTCAGTGCTGTTAAGTATACTCACATTGTCATGTAACAAATCTCCAGAACGTTCTCACCATGAAAAACCAAAGCAACAATTTCCCACCCCCCTGATTAGTTTTCATCCAATACTATGAGATAATGTGAAAGGTCATATTCCAGTTTTCCGAATTACCCTTCCTCTTCAATCTAGGACCCCAAGCATGCTATAGAAATCCTCAGTGAGCCATGGCTCCAGCCCTTCAAAGTGCTGCTGTCACAGCTGGCCTGTGGGAGCTCCTTCAAGCTTGTGTCTCCACGTGTCCCCATCCGTCTTTCAGTATTTCATTATTTTCTAACTCAACAGAGTTTTCCAGGCTGGATTTGTATTTTTACTGTCCATGACATGGACTCTGCCATTCTGAGAACACTGATTCTTGTCATGGGGACTGGGACGCAGAAAGCAGTCTACTTTGATACGCTCACATCTAGTCAAGCCCATCTTGTTTCTAGTCTCTGTCAGTGTGCAGACAAGGAAACACCCACTCACCCAAGCCCCCTCCATCCCACCCACACTCATTAATGTTGAGTCCTCCCATTCAAATCCGATAGCACAGGGTTCTTCTAGCCTTCCCTCGTACTCTGTTTCTATGTCAATCTTTAGTCAATCTTCACTCATTGTGGAAACCCTGGCTCACAAAAAAAAAAAATATTAACATGTTCATTAATTCCATCTGTCTGATAATGCATACCAAACTGTTTAGAATTTCATTATCGGCTCCACTGTTCACCACAAACTTACTGTTAAGTCCAGGACTCTTTTGTCACCTTAGAATATACTCCACTGAGAATAGACATTTGGAATTATGTGCTAAAAAATTATCTGCACTTTTTTTTCATGTTATAAATTTGTTTCTTCCTTGCCTGGTCCCCTCCCCTTGGATTTTCAAGACAAAATCTTGCTATCCCATCCAGTGGATAATTCTCCTGCCTCTGCCTCTCAGGTACCAGGATTACAAGCATGTGTCATCATGCCTGGCTCCAAGCTATCAATATACAATGATAACATATGTTGATATACTAGTTTTTATTCTTGGCTTATTTAATTTGATTCTTCAGTTTGTAGGACAGGAAATTCAAAAGTCAAAACAACAGAAAAAAGCATGCTCAGAGAAATCCTAATCACACTGTTTTCCATTTCACCCAGTTTGTTCTTACACTGTCAGTGGTGTGTGTGTGTGTGTGTGTGTGTGTGTGTGTGTGTGTGTGTGTGTGTGTGTGAGATGTAGTAGATGACTGTGTGCATGAGGATTTGCATATGTGTGGAGGTCAGAGGTTTATGTTGGGTGTCTTCCACTATCCCTCTCTATCTTATTGTTTGAGACAGGATCTCTAAATGAACCCAGAGTTCACCAATTACGTACGGCTACCTAGCCAGTAAGGTCCCACAGCACCAGGCTTACAGCCCTGGGCCAACACGCCAGGCTGTTAACACGGGTGCCGAAGATCCAAACTCAGGTCCTTATATGGCACTCACTTTACTGACTGAGCCATATCACTGGGACAATTTTTAAAAGTTTCTGGGTAATCTACCATGTTTATTTGTGAAAAATCACGAAATCCTTTTCTTACAGCCCTCCTGGAGCAGCCCTGGACCCCTTCCCACAAGGCTTATCAGTGAGGACATCTCATCTGTTAGCGGCTCAGCGGCTCAGTTTCCCCATCTGCCGGGAGGCACGGCGATGCCTTGCTTGTTGAGGATTATGTATGTGAGAAACGACTCTGCTGTGCCTATCAGGAACGGTGTTGCTCTTACTGCTTGTCATGTGTCTCAAGTAGTGCTGACGTCGGCCCAGGCAGCTCCAGGTGCTTCCCTCACAGGAATTCACGGACTCCTCGCTGCAGCTGACTAGGAATTGCCATTCCACACACTGAAAGCTAGGCTAAGCAAGCAGCTGAGTGAGAATGGGAAATGAGGCCTTAGGGCTGCAGGCAGCAGGCTCCCACTCTGCTGTGTGGTACTGACTGTAATTACAAATGGACTCACTCACGCCAGGCCAGGGACAGCGCTCCTCTGCTGCCTCGGATCCACTTTCTTTATTAACAGGAAACCCAGGAAGTAAGCCAGTAGACTTATAAAACGTTCTCTCCACAACTGTGGGAGCCAGCAGAAGGTGTGAAAAAAATCCACACCGCCGATTGACATGTTTTGATGTGACAAAAATTCCTTGTCTCAGTGCGAGTTGCTCTAATAATAAGTACAACCCACCCGTTTATTTCACAGCTCAAATTTTAAGATTATTCCGGAGGAGCAGGCTGAAATGTCCAGCAACTTACCCAGCCAAAACATTACTACAAGCCTTCAAAGAAACATGAACAAAATCTTTATGGTGGCCATTTAAAAATAAGGGAAGAAATGCAAATATCCTTGTAGGATTCTAATTAAGTATAATCCATGTCTGCAATACTGTGCAGTCTTGAACAAGAGTGAGACAGATTTTAATGAGGGGGAAGAAAGTCCCACATGTGATTGTAATCAAAAGTGAAACACGCAGAACTAAGTCTGATTTGATTCTACTTTTGAAGATGCCTGGCATGGCTTGTGGGAGCCAGAAAGAAAGCCAGAGGAAGAGCCAAGAACCTCTGAACAGTGTTGTAAAGAAGGAATCCGGTGACTTTTTGGCTCCCTAAATTATACTGGATTGTTTGAATTATTTATAAGCACTAATTTGCTTTTGATATCATAAGAAAACAATGCCTTGTTTCAGGAGGGGGAAGAGACGAGGTCTGTCAGAGATGAAGCAGAGACAATGGCGCAGCCTGAAGCGTGGCTCTGCTCCCCCAAGTCTGTCCACTGCTGCCTGGGTTCCTGGCAGCAGCATTTTATGACTGGCTGGCTCACGATGCGGCCTCCTGCCAACAGGACGTTGGCAAGCAGGGACATTAGAAATCTTCCTTGAGAGAATTTTAACAAAAGCCTAATAGGCATTACCACTTGGAACGATGGCCAAAGGGGAAAATCCATAAAAATCCCCATTCCCCGAGTCTCTATCCATGGTAGGAAGAAATGTAGCCATTAAGGCCGTGAAAGGAATTAGGATCATTATGAAAGCAAACTGGCCCGGCTGCAGAGAAAATGAGAACTCGGTAAGTGCAATCCATCTTCAAAGAACTCCCTTCCCATCAGGCCTTGGGACCTACTGGGCCATAAAAGCAGCAGAGGTAAGATAAATAATCACTAGGAAAGCTGACATCTTTACAGTGATCCACAAATGTCAGAGTAATTCACATCCATTTCATGCCCCGCTGCATTTGTCTGCCTCTTTCCAGAAACGTGGGGACGCGGGATCTTCAGATGGGGACACTGATTCTGACACAGCAGCCTCAGAGGCGGGCTGCCACACACCCACTAGCACAGAAGGTCAGCTCGGCTATCACCCAGTCACGGCGACACAGCTCTCTTGCTGAAAGGTAGATAAACAAAATGTCTGTGTTAAAGGGCCATAAGACTGATGCAAAAACTGATGAGGGAAACTGAGGGAGGGGTGGACTACAGATGAGGAGAGAAACTCTACATTCCTTCCAGATGCCAGGGACTGGCTCGGATGAGATCTGAGTGTGGTGACAGTGGTCCAGGAGAGCATGATCCCATAGACACATGATGATGTCGCCTTTCTCTTCTGTGGCCAGACCAGTTCCTGCGGCTGTGGCTCCCCAGTATCTCCCCCCCCCCCACCCCCGCCCCGATATGCAGCGTGCAGAGGAGAGCCCTGTGAAGGCCCTTTCCATCCCAGTCTCCTTTGGAGGGCTTCAGCTCCACCATGAAAACTACAGAGAGAGAGAGAGAGAGAGAGAGAGAGAGAGAGAGAGAGAGAGAGAGAGAGAGAGAGAGAAGGAAGGAAGGAAGGAAGGAAGGAAGGAAGGAAGGAAGGAAGGAAGGAAGGAAGGAAGGAAGGAAGGAAAGAAAGAAAGAAAGAAAGAAAGAAAGAAAGAAAGAAAGAAAGAAAGAAAGAAAGAAAGAAAGAAAGAAAGAAAAACAACTAGGCCTCCATGGAGCACTATTTTCTGTGAAATTATAACAGCTATTATAAAGACAATTTCCAACAGCAAGTCCAAGCAGAAAAATCCCAGAACATTTTAGTTTAGCAAATCAATTAATTCTCTTTCTATTTCCCTCACTAAAAGGTAACTTTGGACTGTTGATTTTTTTGTTGTTGTTGTTGTTTTTGTTTTTTGAGACAGGGTTTCTCTGTGTAGCTTTGCGCCTTTCCTGGATCTCACTCTCTAGACCAGACTGGCCTCGAACTCACAAAGACCTGCCTGGCTCTGCCTCCCGAGTGCTGGGATTAAAGGGATGCACCACCACCGCCTGGCCGATTTTTTTTTTTAATGAGTCTATGCTTTTGCCTAAATCCAGGAGTTTCCTATGATGTTCGCTACAAAATAATTAATTTTTTAATGTCTGGACAGAATAGCCAAATGCTAATTAGTGTAAGGTAAAATTTACTGAAACTATGACATTCAATCCTGCTTTCTGATTTAGTTAAGAAGTTATTCAGAGGGTCTCTCAGACTTTAAAAATAATGGATAATCCCTTAATTCTACCATGCCTATATTTGTATTTACAAAATCATAGAATATCAATTCATTTTTTCTGTTCAGTACTATGTAGATATGTATACACAAGGATTTTAGCTTTGTTGGAAGTAGCAAAATACTATTCAAAAGTAAGACACTGGTTAAATAAATTACAATACTTTCAAATATGGAATAAAGTACCATGAATCTATAGAAATTATTGTAGAAAACCTCCAAGGTACAGTGCTAAATATATAAATAAAACTGTGCATAGATAGAGCTGGGCAAGGTTGCTCATCCTGTGATCCCATCACTTGGAAAGCTGACCCAGGTTGACTACACGTTCAAGGCCAGACTGAGTTACAGAGTGAGGCCCAGGTCAGTCTTTGCAGCAGAATAAGATAATATATCAAAAAGCAAATGAGAGAGAGGAAGAAGGAGGGAGGGGGAGAGAGAACTTCCACAGTACCCTCTAACACAGAAATACACACATTTGCAATGTTCAAGTATGTAGGCACAGACACACCAGACTGGTAAAAGTATGTTCTTAGAAGGAAGAGAATTAGGTCCTTCGAGGTTGCCCTGGTAGAGGGATGAGTGTTTTATTATGTATTCTTTAATACTGTTGGAATTTTCACCACTTATATTATCATCCCTTGATTTTTTTTAAATGTTTTACAACTTTAGCACTACATGTAGCCAACCCAGTTCGGTTAATAGTTTTATTCTCAAAACAGTTCAAATGCTCTAACAACCCATGCCTCAAGCCAGGTGTGGTGGCATGCGCCTTTAATCCCAGCACTTGGGAGGCAGAGGCAGGACAGTCTACATAGTGAGCTCCAGGATAGCCAGAACTACATAGAGAACGTCTGTTTCAAAAAACAACAACCAAAAAGTGCCCCCTAAAGACCCACCAAAAACTCTCTATCCCAATGCAATAATCAGCTTTGATCATATTTCAATATAATTAAGACTTTGATTTGCCCATCCCCAAAGCAGAGATGCCACCGTGAAGACTGGAACATAACATTTTCACAGCTTGCTCATAAATCATCCAGAGTGATGGAGATGGAGCTTGGCAGGGGCAGCTCCCTCCTGGGTATCCATAAACTGAGTTCGGCTGCAGAAGGCAATGCATCTCTGTCCTGGACATTTGGTACTTACTCATCATTGGATCATTCAGGTTGAATTGGACTTAACTTGCAGTGATCAATTACGTCTTTCGGTATTATAGGACTTAATTCATTATCAGATCCCTAGAGACAAAGTTTAGCATGAAATATGTTTGTAGCAGCAGGCAAATATAATCTGCTTGTCAGTTCAGGCCACTGCTTGGTCATCTTTCTGCCTCTACAGTCACTCAAGAAACAATAATAGACATCTTAAACTTCATGATGACACAACACAGTTTGCAAAACACTTCATGTATTTTCTCGAATCAGGCTCTGTTTGCAGCCATATTGGGGCAGCAAACAAACATTAATGTCTGTCTTATAGATGGCTGCACTTAGATCACCTAACCAGGAATTAGACAGCTAAGGTCAGAAGCTGAGCCCCGTTATCCCCTTCCTATTAGTTACACGTGTTCTACAGTATTTATGTGAAAGTTCAGAGAAAGCTGTGCTTGTGTATAAATGTATTTTTGTTGAATGAGAGTAATGTGTCACTTTTATAACGTCTGGATTTCCTGAATGGTGTTCACCTAGAAATTGTGTCATTTACAGTTGTAACCTGCCTTGACAGTTGGAACACCTGAATCCATGTGGGTAGCCAGTGTGTGCTCTCGGGTGATGGGAATCATTCATTTTCATAGTCTCATTTATGACTCATGGTTGTGTGTGGGTGTTGAAAAGAAAAATCCAAAGAAAGAGGAACAGGAAAAGACTCCTTTCTATATTTAAATATAAATAATAGAAAGAGGCTGAGCTAAGTTATAAATATCAGAAGTGAAATGTTCTCTGTATTTAGCGTCCCCACAGCCTGAGAAATGCCACTCCTTCAACTCTGTTCTGGAAGCCCTGATCATTGTAAAAATAAATGCCTTTGGATTGTTATTACATCAGTTCATTTTCCTGAAGTTTTTCAGCCTTACAAATGTAATAACCGGTTTTATACATTTCAGGAATTCTACATGTGTGGTTTTTGTCACGTGTCATGTGTTAAGGAATGCAACACACCCTATTACGTGGTATGCTTTTGCAGCAAGCGTGCACACAGACTGATTATTTTACACTCGACAGTTCTTACAACGACAAGAAAAATATTATTGAAGGTTCGAGTTCTCCTCCTGATTAGTTCTACATACACTCATTAATAAAGACACTAAACTGTGGGCCCAAGACTAGAACCTGGGAAATTTGACAGTATCCATGGCATTGACTCAATTTCATTGCAGTATTTTTCACATTTTAATGAAGTTAAGTCGTTAAATTTGCTTTTAGAAACTATCCAACTTGTTAGGAGGGGGGAAAATGGCGTAATCTGAGAGAGAAAAACACCACAATCTTATACCAGTGCTGAAACTGTCTTTCTTCAAAGCCTGAAAGAAAACCCTTGCTAACAGCAAAATGTTCCCCATTTCCTTTTGTTTGGCTCCAACTTGCAGAGTCATCTCGCTTCTAAAATGGTTTCTGAGCCAGAGATGGGAGGTTTCTGAGTCAGAGAGAAACACCCTTCATCCTTGAGTCGGAGCCTCTTCCGAATGGGAAACTTAGGAACCACGGGCACAGCTGTGCTGACAATGTTTTAAAGTTTCCATATGACACATCGAGCAGGTGATTAACATCCATTTGGAGACGGCATACAAGTGACTCTATTAATCACACAGCCACACACAGTGTGAAACTAGACCTGCCTCTCTTCATGAAGGTGCTCTCAGAAGGATGTGCAGATCCTGTGTCCAGGAGAAGAGCAGTTGGTATCAAGACAGAGAGTAAAGGGGCAGATGCTGTGCAGATGGACATCTGGTTCTCACATCTGTTTTCCAAGACTGATTTATGAAACTTGAGCTAAAGTTTGGAAATATTAGATCACCTTCATGACTAACACTTGCCAGTTTTATTGAACATGCACAGGATTTTTTATGTCATTGTATGTGGTTTTCAATCCCAGAGGGTAAGAAAGCAAGCAACAGTATGAAAACATAAATGATCAGAGCCACACCAGGCCAGAGGGCTGAGCTACAAGCATACACATGTAAAACAGCACACTGTTGCTGACAGCTAGGTAACAGGGAGACCAGCTGCTCCAGAGTTTCAAGGGAAGACAGATTCCAGAAGTCACACCCACCATGCCTGAAGCCCAGACTACAGTTCAGTATGAACAGAGGCCTGTGTGAACAGAGCAGGAACCACAAGTCAGATTCTAAGGTACAACTTCCTGTGTATTCCCCACCGAGATGGGAAATCTCTTCGAGCCCATGGTCCTTCCGCTCCCATGTTGATTTATGACACACAATCAATGTGTTACCAGGACAAATGGAGTTCCATGCTGCAGCTGTTCCCCCAATAACCTTTAAGCTCGGTTCCTCCTCTTGGCTGGTAACAAATGGACCAAACAAACATGTGAGGGGACAGGTGATGGCACTTAAAGGTCGTCTGATAAGCACTCCCCCACGCCTACAGTGGAGCCACAGTGCCTGATGGCAAAGCCTGAAGAGGTTTCCATAGAAATGTGGTCATATAGCTGGGATGGTTGGAGTCCTTAATAGAACTTGGGTCTCAAAGTCCGCAGAAAACAGAAGGGACTTTCCTTGGTGATGATTTTACAGGGAAGCTACTTAATCTGTATGACTGCACATGGCTAGCCACCTCTGAGAGCCTGGCTGGGGAGGAAGGTGATGCCACCGGGGCCCTAGCATGCTTCTTAGGAAGGACTGTCAGGAGCTCCGGAGACTAGGTATTAGGGAACGCGAAGGACTTTTCACACACAGACCTTAGTCTCTCCGGGCAGTTCCATTCTTTTCATCTGTGGCTGTGGCCTGTAGTTAGAGCTGGGCTCACTCTGTAGATCGGCAGGCAGGGCAGGGGAGAACTGTTGAGCACTAAGAGAAGGGCAGCAGCTGAGAAGTCAAATGAGAAGGGTGTTGGGATTCCAGGGAGGTGGAACAAATCAATGATGTAGAAATCCAAACTGCTGAGGAGGCTTCCAAGCCAAGGCTACAGCACAGCATCAGCACCAAGTGTTAGGTGAGCAAAGGGCACACAGAATCAAGCGGATGGACCAAGACAGCATTTCTGAGAAAGATCCCGTGCCTGATCCGAGGACTGTCTCATCCCGAGACACCTAGCTTATCTCTTGCCGAAGACAGCTACCTCGGCACAAAGGGAAAAGCTGCGCTTCCCTGCCAAAGGCAAATTCTGACAACATTGTGTGATTGGATGTTATTAATTGTGTGACAATGTTATTAATGTCAAAATATGTCAGTTGCCCAAGGGGACTCTTGAAACAAGAAAGGGAAACAAACCTGTTTTCATCCATTTCTATCATACCCCACACGAGTGAGAGCCAGACACGTTGGCAGTTTCTGGGCCAGCCCTTCATTTTATGCAATGCAGTTGACGTCCTGAGAGATTCAGGGAGCACATAGTGAGACCAGACCTGGGACTGGAACCTCCTGGTGATCTTGGTCAGTGTTATGTTCATGGCACTGGCTTCTGGTAGCCACGGGATATTGTAGGTAAAGAACTGTGTCTCTGGAGTGTCAGTTAGTAGAGTAGCAGAAATCCACAATTCCACAGAAGGGAAGAAGGGGAGCATACATAAACAGCAGCAGATTCCAAGATAATGACAAATGTTAGACAGCTATGAAAGATCATTTATATTTGGCCCTGTATGGTCTAGGATGTGTTGGGAAAATGCTCCACAGAAAGTTACAGACATCCCAAACTGAGGGCTGAAATGAATAGGGGACAGCAGTTGTCGCCTGACTGTGCATCTGGATGGAGACAGCCAGCTGTGGGCAGTGGCTTGTGCTCTACGGTATTTACAGGTTGAGTCTTTCTGGTTTCTCATAACTCTCATGGTCACAAGAAGGCTGCTAGCCGCAAACTCACATGCAAACAAGAATTGTGTTTGGATTCAGCCAGGCAAGCAAATGTTTAGGCTTTCCACTAGGCCCAGTAGATCTGTGCTAGGGAGAAGGCATTTAGAATGGGTGTTGGGTTGGACAATACCCAAACCTAGGGTGACAGGTGTCCATGTATATCACTGTCCTATCCCTGAGGTAGACATTACTAATCAACCAGGAAACTCTTTTTTCACTCAGCTGCAATGTGACCTTAAAATCCCTCCATATAGTTATCCAAGCAAATGCTAC
Source organism: Peromyscus maniculatus bairdii (assembly GCF_049852395.1). NCBI lineage: Eukaryota > Metazoa > Chordata > Mammalia > Rodentia > Cricetidae > Peromyscus > Peromyscus maniculatus. Next base: position 50,062,607 of record NC_134857.1, read on the forward strand.
TAAATAAGAAAAGCTGTCTTATGAAATGAAACCTATAGGCTGACATTGCCATTTTTGGCTTTGAAATACGATAACAAAGCACTTTTTACAAAAAGCAACAACAATGTTTTCATTTATGCTTTGAGAATTTCATACAATGTATTTTGATCATATTCATCCCCTTCCCCCAACTCCCTACTCACCCAACTTCATTCTCTCTCTCTCTCTCTCTCTCTCTCTCTCTCTCTCTCTCTCTCTCTCTCTCTCTCTCTCTCTCTCCCTCTCCCTCTCCCTCTCTCCCTCTCCCTCTCCCTCTCCCTCTCCCTCTCCCTCTCTCTCTCTCTCTCTATGTCTATCTCTATCTCTCTCTCCCCTCTCTCTCTCTCTCATTCAGTTTGTGTTGGTCAACTACTCCTGAGCATGTGGCCTATCCTAGAATTCGGTTCATACAACAAGTATCATTCTGAAGAAAACTGACTTTGCCTTGCCCAGCAGCCATCAAATGCCAGCAGCTCCTTTGCTAGGGGCTGGACTTTGTGCCCACCCACCCCCACCCCCGTCCTCCATGCCGGGATTCTTGCCTGGCTTGGGCTTGGGCTGGCCTTGTGCATGCTGTTAATGCTTTATGAGCCCATGTGTGCATCTGCCCTGTTGTGTCTAGAAGACACTGTTTGCCTTGGTGTCCACCACCTCTAGCTTTGTTTTGCTCCCTCTTCAGGATAGATCCTGGAGCCTTGAGGGGATGACAAAATTCTTTTAAGAATGATAGTAACAATAGCGTTTAAGTATCCAAAGCACAGGCCCAGGGGAGAGTACCGGGATAGCATTTGTTCCCGATTCCTCACTTTGCAGCTAAGGAGACTGAAGCTGGAGTGGTCAGGCGTCTTCACTGTGGACCCCACCAGCCAGTTAAATGGGGTCCTTTCACAAGTAGTTAACCTTGGGACCAGGGAGAAGGTACAGCAGGTCAAAGCACAGGTCTGGTGACCTGAGTTCAGTCTCCGGAGCCCACATAAAGGGAGAGGGAGGGAACCAGATTCATGAAATTGTCTTCTCACTTTCACATGCATATTGTGGCACACATGCCCCTAGACACACACACACACACACACACACACACACACACACACACCACACCACACCACACCACACCACACATCATGCAAACACACACACACACACACACACACACACAATGGTAATAAATAGATGAGCCAGGTGGTGGTGGCACACACCTTCAGTCTCAGCCCTTGGGAGACAGAGGCAGGCGAATCTCTGTGAGTTCGGGGCCAGCCTGGTCTACAGAGTGAGATCCAGGGAAGGTGCAAAGCTACACAGAGAAACCCTGTCTCGAAAAACCAAAAATTAAATAATAAATAAATAGATGAGAACCTTTACCTTGAGAGACTAAATTGATCCTGCTCATGCTAACACTGCTCCAAACATCCTGAAGTGCTGTCTGGGATGTCTTTCACTTAGTCAGCAAGCACTTACTCATGAAAACCTAGCCCCTCTATTGGTAGATTCCTCTGTGGTGGCCCTGTGGTGGTTTGAAAGAAAATAGTCCCCAAAGGGAGTGGCATTATTAGGAGGTGTGGCTTTGTTGGAGTAGGTGTGACCTTGTTGGGGGAAGTGTGTCACTGTGGGGGTGGGCTTTGAGGTCTCCTTTGCTCATGCTTTGCTCAGCGTGGCACTCAGTTCACTTTGTTTCCTGCGGATCAAGATGTGGAACTCTTAGCTCCTTCTCCAGTGCCATGTCTGCCTGCATGCCGCCATGTCCTGCCATGAAGATAGTGTACCAAACCTCTGAAACTGTAAGCCAGCCCCGATTAAATGTTTTTCTTTATAAGAGTTGCCATGGTCGTGGTGTCTGTTAATAGCAACAGAAACCCTAACTAAGAGCCAAAAAGAGTAAAACATCAACTACTCTGAGCGGCTTTGTGAAGAGCTATGGCAGCTCTGGAGAATTCTTACAATGATTCCATGTTCTGTGATAAGTCACCAGCCACATGGGACCAGTGGGACTGAATTTTAATTTCACTTCATTTTAATTGTTTAACTTTAAATAGCCACATACAGGTGCTGGCTACTATACCGAGTATACGATTCCAGACCCTTTTCTCCACCCTTTTCCCAAACTCATGTTTCCTTATCTTCCAAGCTCCTGGCTCAGTCACAGTTCTGCTCTCTTCTCGGGGACCCTTGTGTGTTTACTAGAATGGAATCTCTTCACTGGCTCAACTGCCATTCCTGGTTGGTTCAGGGGCCTTGTGATGCACCCCCCCCCCCCCCCCCGCCTCCATGTAGGACAGCTTCTCTGAGTCCGCCGTGCATGGAGAATAGCCAAGCTCATGAAGAGATATGCCAGTGCGCTGGTCTGCTGGTCTGTGTTCAAATCCTCCCAGCTTGGGCATCAGACACATGAGAAATGACTGAGATCTCCCTCAGCCACACAGCGGCACACTGCGACTGTGGCTTTGTGAGCGTTTGGGCTGAAATGTTTTCTTGCCCTAAAGATTTCCCAGTGGTTCAGAGGTAACAGTGCCTTACGGTAGAGGCATTGTTGAAAACAAGCTTATTAAATTTCTAGAACCTTGTTCAAAGAAGGCCTGCATCTAAGCAGGAGACAAGTCAGGGCAGAACTGGCCTGGGCATCACTATGTATTTTGCTTGTTCGTAGTTCAGTCAATAACCTACTACCTTGGGGGTGATCAGCATTCTGACTTAGAGAAGTCTGCTTCACCTGCTTTGAACTTAGCATATAGTTATGTCTATGCGGTTATCAGTATCTGGCTTATTTTGTGAGTCATCCATGTTGTCACATGCACTGGCAGTCCGTTCCTTTCAGCGCGGGGTGGTATAATGCTGTGTGGTGATAGCGTGTTTGTGTATCTGTTCACCTCAATGGTCTTGAGTGCGTTTCTGACTTGAGACAATTATACATAGTCTTCTATAAGATTCCCATGCAGGGGCTGGAGAGACGGCTTAACAGTTAAGAGCACTCATTGCTCTTGCTGTAGACCAGAGTTCAGTCCCCAGCACCCACATCAGAGAGCTCACAACCATCTGTAACCCCAGTTTTGGGGTTCCATTGCTCTCTCTGGCCTCTTGTGGACACCACCTGAGCTCACATATGCACATGTTCCCACTGAGACACAAACATGTCCACATAATTTAAAAATAAAACAAATCTTAAGAAAGACTCCCATACATGTGTTTTTGTAAGCATATACACTAGATTACCTTGGGTAACTACCCCAGTCGATGTGTCAAACTGATGAGCTGTGAACTAGGCAATCCTTAGCTTTAGTAGAAACAGAATAAATGAGTGAATGAATGAATGAATGACATGTATTTCACAGTTAACTTGTAAACACCAACACATGACTATGTGAGTCTGGGCCTAGAATAAGAAAGCTCTTAAATAATGAAAATAAACCCTTTCGATTCCATTGCCAAAGTTTAATGCTGAGCACATGGCTTTGGGTGGCAGGAAGCAGAGAAGTCCATCCAAGAGAGCCCCGGGGACAGGCAGGTCAGGACTAGAATGAAACGTGGGCAGACAGGCTTTATGCAGTGCAGAGCAGGGGCCAGACCCGGACGTTGACCCCACACATATCCAGCCCACAGACAGCAGGAGTGTGCGCGTCCGTGGATGCTGTCTCCTGTTTCCTAATTGGTTACCTTCACCTTGGGAGTCTTTAATTATAAAGCATTTAGCTGCCAAAACATTATCAATTGAGCCATATGGATAATGTATCAGCAACATAATCTGCAATTAGTGCAGCTGTCAGTCAAGAGCTAGCCTGGGGAATACATAGACCCAGAGCCCTACCCCCTCCCTGGTTGTTACGGTTTCCTCTCCGGGCCCATACTGAGGATCCAGCACCCTCCTGCTTCCTCTAGGCTCCTAGAGTACGTTCTTAGATGCCCTAGTCAAAGCCACAGTGCTTCAGGATTGGCAGCCCTCCCCAGGAACTCTGGGATAATTTCAGTATGTCAGTGTAGAATTGTGGGAAGAAGGAAGGACTTGGAATTGACAATGGAATTTCCGCTATAGGAGGCAGAGTCGCAGCAACTCCCAGTGGTCCAAAATCTTGCCTGCTCTGTCTTCCTTCATATGTCGCTGGTACTGCTGATAACACCACTCTGCGCTTGTGAATTTGCCACGAGGCTCAAGTGTAAAGCCCTTCCCCGGCAGTTTGCCTCCACTTCTTACCTCATTCTGGCTCTCCTAGCCTTTCTCAGCCTCCCCTCCCCTCCCCCGCTCCCACCCCACCCCTACTCCTCCCCCATGAGCGCCTTTCTAGTTCTTTTGATTCTCTTATCTCTCTGTCTCCTAGAAAACATGTCTCCTGTTCACTGCATACATGAGAATGCGGAGGACGTCAGTGGGGTGGGTACTATTCGAAAGGAAATGCCTTGCAGATGTCGCCATAGCAAAATCGGAAGAGTCCAGATGTGTGTCCAGCATATTAAATTGCTCTAAGAGCTGAGACAGGTTCCTAAGACACGTGAAGGAAAATGGTCAGAAAAAGAGGAAGTCTGTGGGAGGCCCGGCCGGCTCCCACATTTTACCCCAGGGTACACTTGGGGGGTGAGGGATAAGAGATATTAGATAGATAGATGATAGATAGATAGATAGATAGATAGATACATACATACATACATACATACATACATACATACATACATACATACATAGACAGATGGGAGAGAAACAGAAACACAGGATAGGCTCAGGAGGGCCTGGATCCTTATCCACCAGCCCCTCCTGTCTCTTCTAAAGGGCTATTTATAGGAATGCCACGGGGTGGAGCAAAGACCGCCCCCTAGCACAGCCAAGTGTAGACCCTTCCAATTACCTGGTAACCATACACATGGTCAAGCAATCCTCTAATGCAGCTCTGCTGGGTAAAGCAAGCTCAGACCTCACTAGGAAACCTTTGTGGGCCTCCATAGAAGTCAGAGTGAAAGGGGCCTGTGTTCAACTGAAGTAGCAGCCTCCTCCACCACATGACCTACAGCTGTGAGGCCATCCACGGCACCAGAGATACGAAAAATGCATGCTTCTAGACTGGAAACATGTTTCTCTTCATAGAGTTGAAAGGCGGGTCCAATCCGGCAAAGAAATGTTTAGAGCCATGGGGAGAAGGTCTTGGGCAATTGCCAGTTTAAGCACAATGCCTGGGACACTGACATTAGAGTCACACACACGTTGGTTCAAATCCTAGATGTATGGCCATGGGGGAGCTGTTTAATCTCTGTTAATATTTAGTTTCCTGAGACTGGCAAGACAGCTCAGCAGATCAAGACTCTTGCCCCCAAGCCCGATGCCCTGAGTTTGATTCCCAGGACTCACATAATGGGAGCAGAGAACTCCTACAAGCTGTGCTTTGACCCCCACATGCACACACGCCATGGGTGCCACCTACACAAATAAATAAATCTAATTTTAAAAAAACTTTAGATAAAAGATGTGTTTTCCTGGACTAGGTTGTAGATCAGTGGCAGAGATCTTGCCATGTCGTGCCACGCCACACCATGCCATACCATACTGTGCCACGCTGTGTTGTGTGTGCTCTGCACCACAAAGCCCTAAGTCTGAACACAAACATTGAATAAGAAAGTCTCCTTGAAATGGAATGATAACAATGCCTGCTCATAGGATAGCTGCGAGATTAGAGGACGCAGTGTGTGCTCTGGATTATGGTACATGCCCAACATGGGGAAGCTATGCTATTGATGTCATTGACAGCTCTGCTCTCATATAATTCCCAGAGAGGTTGCTTTTTGTGGTGTGTTTTGTAGTGCTGGGAGATCAGACCCGGGTTCTTGAGTGTGCTAGGCAAGTCTACACTCCCAGCCCATTAAGGAATTCTTCAACTTAAGACCTTCTAAAGATGTCAAAGGTATGGTGGAGATGTTTGAGCTCACTCCGAACTGAAAGTAACAGGCAACGCAGAAGGCAAAGGAAGAATCGTGGCCTAGACAGAGACCACGTGCTCTGGGGTCAACCTCCGTTTCTTCTTGCTAGGCAGAGTCCTGGGGCAGGGTGGCTGGGTGAACAGTTTGCACGCCTGGTCCTGGCAAGTTTGTGTTTGGTGGAATTATACTCCCCTTGAACCAAGCAAGGGTGTTGACATCTTGGTTTGAATTCCTGGCATGGTATCCTTGATATTGCTCAAAGCCTTGCACCAGGAACATTCCGAGGAGACTGGCCTTCACTTCTGGGTAAGGAGGGGAAGGCTGCAGAGGAGACGCTCTGTCCAGACTGAATCAGCCCCACAGCCTGCCACATCCTCTGACCTGTCAATAATCTCCCAGGATAGATGGACCATGACAAGGGCATCAGGAGCCAACCTAGGAGCTGGAAGGAGTCAGTTTGAGTCTGTTCTAGAACATGACAGTTATTTGAGAAACAACAAAGCATTCCCTGTGACTGAAATAAAAACATCTTGGGTATTTAGAGTGACCTCCCTGCCTTGGTCACACAGCACCATTCACAGATCAGGGAAGCTGGGACCCCTTCTCTGAACCCCAAAGTAATGCCTAGAGGGTCTCTCTGAGCCAAGGAATTACAAGGCTACAGGGATGTACCCATCTAGAGCTCTGCCTTCCCTTTCAAATGGCACCCAGGAATCTAAATAGCCCTAAACCCACTTCCAAGGCTCACATGCACCTCTTGCCAAAGGCAAGACACTTAGCAGGGCTCAACTGGTAGCCAAATGGCAGTTCATACTGCAAGGTTCCTCCACTTACTGGGCAGTTAGGACAGAGTCAGAGAAAGGACCAGGGCCGGGGATGAGGGTGCTAGCTACATACCACCAACTTTCAGTTCAGAACTCAAAGAGCTCTAGACTAGGTCTTTACATGCTCGAACAGCCTGTTCATTAGACTTGTACCAAGATATAGATCTATGATGGTATGCAAGCCTCCAATTGTTCTCTATCCCAGAGCTGGCAAGTGTTAACCTCTGTAGACAACCACTCAGTATTGTTTCAATAAAGGTGCAATGAATGAAGACATTCTCGAGAAGAATGAAGAGAGATTAAACTCATCACCAGAGTTCCCTCAGGACCAGCCTTGAAGGAGTCATTACAGTCAATAAAGCAGAGTTCCACCCACCCCCAATGCTGTCCCCCCATCCTGCCCCACACCTCAGCTGGATGTGCAACACCCAAGCAACAAGTATGTCTCACAGGAGTTACAGCAGGCAGCCCCTGCGATTCTGTGGGACAGCCATTCTCAGTAATGAGCTCACATTAGACCAAGGGCTCAAACAGCCCCCCATTTCCAGGGTGGCTGGGAAGGCCACCACCCAATCCACCACACCTGACCCCTGCCAGGACTTCAAGCCCAAGTGCACATACATGTAAGGCATTAAGGAACATCATGATGACTAGCTGGCTCTATCTTATTTTCCTGGGACCTATGAAGTCTGTTGGCTAGACACCCCCCAAAAGATAATTTAACCAAAGAAGTGGGGGGAGAGTTAATTCCATAAAATGAAGTAACTGCTAAGTCAACTTCTTTTAAAACATTTTAGAGATTCCAAGGTTAAGAATTAATGGTCCGCTTACTTCAAAGGGATCAATTTATTTCTTCAGTGTTCCTTTTCAGAATCAATCATTTTGCGTCACCTAGAGAACTTACGACATTGAACTTCGAGAGCCCATTACCGTAAATGCTCATCGGTCTGGGCATGGCTTCCAGCTACCACCAGTCGTCTTTTCCACACAAATCCCAAAGACAGTTGATTTCTTGTTGCCTCACTTGGACTGTGTGCAACCCTGCTGAGGCATTCTAAATAATGGGCAGCAGAGCAGAGGCTTGCAGGCATCTGGGGGAGCCCAGCATCTGGGATAACCCAGGCTTTGGGGGGTGCTGCTGGGGCTTCAGTGTAGCACACAGCTCTGGCTGCAACATAAAGCTCACAGTTATTTAGCTTTCCTTTTGCTAGTTGAGTTACTCCTGTAGAGTGGGCTTGGTTTGGGGCCCTGAAAGGTTGGAGGACAGTCATGAGATACTGATGTGTCCTTGGACATATGCGTGTAGCTTCTGCTTTGTATAAAACATCCATTCGGGATGACTTGGACCAGTCCTTCCACCTCTCCAAGCTTCAGTTTGGGTGGATGATCAGTGCTAAGTGTCTGGAAAATCCCATGCTAATTGACACCGCCGCCTCCGGGGACTCAGACAGGCCAGCTGTTTGGCGTTAAAGTAGCCGAGCTCCCAGCAGAACGAGGGCGGGTGCTTTAGCACTGGGCTTTTTGGCAGCTGCACACCCAGTGCATAATGTCTGCCGTTTAACCGGGGAGACTTGGGTGGAGAGAGCCCTGGCATTCGGACCCTAAGCATCCTATTCAGTCAGAAGTGGCTTGGGATTAAACAGACATTTAAATGAGACACTTGTCCCAAATTGGATTCCAGCTGAGCATCATCACTAGAGCGGAGTGGCGTGCAGGACCGGGTTACCTGCTCTGTTCAACCTTTAGTGCAGCTTGGATCAGGGCGGAATGGTCCCCAAGCCCACAGGTTTGATCCTGCCTCGGACTGGGAGTGATGGGAAATGGCCAAGGGCTGCCACTGCTTGTGGGAGGTGGGGAGGGGGCAGCTCTTTACTCACTTTAGATTTCACCTTACGCATTTCTTTTTCTCCGATCAATAAGACCCCTCCATTGCTAGCACTTTTTAATGCATCGCTAGTTTCCAATGAGAATTGGGTCAGAATTAATACTCGAGGCAGCATTTAGAGAAGAAATTCTAGTTCTTGGCTACATACGGAAGTTGCTTAAAGATCCTTTCAAAACGACCAATGTTGTGTCCTACCCAGTGACCTATTTTAATTGGCTCAGGGGTTGCCTGGCCATTCATTGCAACTGTTCCCCAGGGTATTGTAGTGGACAGCAAGGCTGCTTCAGAGAGATGGCTACGTGGCGTGTATGACACACACAGCTACCAAAAGGTCACTCACAGACCAATTTCCCCTTCTCCTCTCCTAAAAAAGCTAGAAAACTAAAATAGTCATTGCCCTGTTCTCCCTCTTAGCTAAGGACCAACCAGTGAAATATAAGAGGAATTCACTGGTTAGAGATTTGAGAAGGCTTTTTGAAGGACACTGGCATGGCCAGCATTCCTCACTCTTTGCCCGTTTTGAGCTCATGCCTGAAACACAGATGTCAGGGCTGGAGCTACAGAGCCATGCTTCAGTAACGTGGATGAATGACCATCTTAAAACAGAAAGAGAGAAAGGCCTGGACTTTCAGAAGCATCATGACCTGCTGTGGATATCACTCTGCATGCTGTGAATGTGTGGCTCTGATTGGGTTGATAAATAAAATACTGATTGGCCAGTAGCCAGGCAGGAAGTGTAGTATAGGCGAGTCAAGGAGAGAGGAGAATTCTGGGAACAGGAAGGCGGGGGAGGAGTTACCAGCCAGACACAGAAGAAGCAAGATGTAAAAGTACCAGTACGCCACAAGCCACATGACATCTTACAGAAATGGGTTAATTTAAGATATAAGAACTAGATAGCAAGAAGCCTGCCACAGCCATACAGTTTATAAGTAATATAAGTCTCTGTGTGTTTATTTGGTTCTGAGTGGCTGCAGGAGCCAGGCTGACATAGGAAAACTCCAGCTAAAATGACCAGTGGCATCTGCCCTGCTCTCTACCTAGAATCGTGAGGTAGGTAATCAATCTCCTTCCTTGTTTCAGCTCCTGGATTGCATCCCCCTTGTAGGCTGCCAAACATCATCCTTAAATGACATAGAACCAATAAAGTGTTAACCTCCTTCTCAAGACCACCTTAGCCTTCGAACATGGAGCCTTGCAAACAATCTTCTTCATTTAAAAATGGCTGTTACACTTAAGATAAATTTGTTTTAAACCAAGAGAAGCACATTTTTTAGTCCTTTCAGAAGCAGGAAGTGCTCCCCCCACCCCCCACTTCCCCACCATCCACATAGTGCTAGTAACAGAAACAGGAAGCAGCAAGGGAGATGTGAACTCAGAGAGGTGATTTCTTCTCTACAATACACATCAGTCCACCAATGGCAACAATGTGGTGAGGAGAGAGAGAGGTTGATCATAGAGAAGAAAATGGAAAAGGAAAGGACCACATTCTCAGGAAGGCAACAGGATCCTGGAATGAGGGTACAAGCAGAAATTGGCCTTTTGGACAAGGAAGACCAGTTCCTCTATTCCAAAAGATGGAGGCCCAGCCCTGTGTCTAGATGTGTGAGTTTGGCTTATTTGCCTAATAATGCAGAAGGGGAACTCCTCAGCCACAGTCAAGAGTGACAGCAGAGAAGTAAGTATGGAAAGTCAAATGGGAGAAGCAGGTAGAGGCATGTACACACACACACACACACACACACACACACACACACACACACACTCACCATGTGCACTGCCCCCATCAGCCTGGACCACTCCACCTTGCCCTAGGTTCTGAGATCCAATCTACATACTGAAATGTTTTCATTGTAAGATATCAAGCTCATGCAAAGAAGTGCATGTGATCTTGTTCTCATACCAGATCCAAGTCCATCCCTACAGTTTCTCCTCTCACCTCAGTATCTTTGCTTGGTGAGGGCAAAAGAAGTCTCTGGCAGAGCATCAGAAGCGAACTATGGCAAATCAATTTGGGAAATCCAGTGAAATGGAAATGAAATGTGGTAATGGAGAGAAACAAAAGTTGTGTGCACAGATATGAAGTCTCTGGACATCCTGTAGTGTATCAGAGCCTCCTGTGAGTCTTCAAGGCCAGAAGTAGAAACAGTAATTTCAATATTGCTCTCAATAGTAATATTAATATTACGTCTCACGGTTACTAGAACTTTACCTCAGTTGACCTGGGTCAGTTCTACAAAATGATATTGAAATAATCAAAAACATGGGCATGGAACTCTAGGAGGGTGGGAAGAAGTTATGGGAGGGTGGGATAAAATTCTCCAGCAATACTTCCTGACACAGTGCCCGGAATCCCACACCAGGCAGGGAAGCAGAGCTGTTGCTATAGAAGAGGCACAAAGGATGTGGGTATATTCTTCCTGGAACCAAGACTGAGGAGCACCAGCTCCCAAAGAAACCTAGAACAAATGGCTAACTGTGGTGTCTACTAGCATAGTAAAAGTGCATGTTTGGCCTCACTCAGTACCTGTGGCTCCTCCTACCACTTCTCACCCTGCCCCCTTCCCTAAACCTGTCCAGTCCAGGAGCTCTGCTTCCCTTCCCCCAGCTTCTGATTTCAATAAAAACCCAACAGAACCACACTCCCTCAGTTCTGCTCTCTCTCTCCCCCTTTGTCCTCTTGGTTTCCTTGGCTCTCTCTTGTCTCTCTCTCTCTCATCTTTCTTCTCTTCCTCTCTCATTCTTCCCTGCTTTCTCCTCTCATGGCCTGGTTCAGTCTACTGGTCATGTCTAGTGTACTGCTTTCTCTCCCTGCTCTGGACTCGTCCACATGCCTCTGGCTACATTCTTCCTCACATCTACACTAAAAACCTTCCTCTCAGCCATAGCTTGGAGTGGTCATGTTTTCATTTTCATTCATCTGGTGCCAAAACCCTGAGGGAGCACAGATGATCCTCTTCCCAAGGGCCTAACCATCCTGCTGTTGCTGGAAGACCACAATTTTGGGCTCCAGCTGGAACTAAGAGAGTGGGCAACGAGACCCACAAACTTTTGAGCAGAGCTGAGGAAAACACCAACCAATATCTTTCAAGATGATTTCTTTACCGAATCCTCCTAAGTCAGAGTTGGCCATGGTTTCCATCCCTCTCCTTTGGTTCCTGCTCCTCCCTGTGAGGTCTTCATCCGATGACTCCTCATAGTTACACTATTTTTAGTACATTTATTCTGTGTGCATGTGTGGTTGTGTGTGGGTGTGCTCATGCCCTAGCATGCAGAGGTCAGAGGACAATTTGGGGAGTTGGTTTCCTCCTACCATGTGAATTCCAGGGATTGAACTCAGGTCACTAGACCTGGCAGCAGGCACCTTTAACTGGTGAGCCATGTCGCTGGCCCCATAGTTAGAGCTTGTGTCCACCTTTTCCCTTCTCCTAAAGTGACCCCAGGAAGAAGATATCTAAAGAGCCCCTTAATTCTAAATGCAAGTTGCAAATGTTAGGCCACTTGTCTGTTCCTGTCAAGATGACCAGAATTAGAAGTTTGGAATTTTCCAAGAAGTAATCTTAGTGGGGTATCTTCATAAAGCAGTGGCTTCAATGTTGTGGAATGCTATTTCTTGATGAATGGCTTGCCATAGTCTTATAATGGGAAAGTGGGTTGACTTTGTAATTCATAGTCAACTTTCTTCTACTAAAATGTCAGAGCAGGGTTTGGAGAGGTGGCTCAGTGGTAAAGAACCCTTGCTGCTCTTGCAGAGGACCCAGGTTTGGTTCCCAGCTCTCCAATCAGACAGTTGATAACTGCTTGTAACTCCAACGGATGTGATGTCCTTTTCTGTCCTCCATGGGTACTCATGGAGTATTCATGTGTACATACCCACACACAGGCACACGTACTTACACATGATTAAAAATATAAATAAACAAACAAATAAGTAAAATGTCAAAGCAGGTTAGGTGGGGCTCAGAGGCTTTTGTAGCTCAGGCTGGCTTTGAACTTGTTGACATTCCTGCTTCAACTCCCCAAGTGCTGAGATCATAGGCCTGTGACACTACATCAGCCGCTACATGTTTGTTTTCAAAGTTAAAATGAAATGAGAGATATTGGAGTATAGGGATGGTTATTTTGAGACAATTTCCTGGATTGACCTGACATCATAAAGATACCCAAGTTCATTTGGTGGAGGGAATCTGGCACTTTTATGCAGGACTGAGGGAAAGAATTTGAGGAGCTTAAAGAGTTACTTATTTTCATTTTATGGTGTGAGTGTTTGCCTGGACATATATATGTGTGCCAGATGCATGCCCGGTGTCCACAGAGACAACAAGAGGACATCAGACCCCTTGGAACTGGAGTTACATAAGGTTGTGAGTCACCATGTGGGTGCTGAGAACCCAGCAGAGGTCCTCTGTGAGAACAGTAAGTACTCTCAATAGGTGAACCATTCTCCATCACTATCTCCTTTTAAGATTAATTGAATATGAGAAATTTAATTTGAAAAAAAAAGAAAAGGAGGCAAAAGTAGAAGACACCAGTGGATATTGTGACCCATTAGAATATACCTTTGGGCTATAATTCTCTCTACAACTGGGCATCTAGCCACCTCTCCCTTGCTCACAGTCTCCTTTAGTCTCTTTTATCCCTCCAGTATTATTTGTCTAGTGGCCTTCTATTGGTGGAATTATTAAGGCCACTCCGTGTAGTTAAAAGGGAGGTTTATTTAGTGGCGTAACTTACAAGTGAAGGGATAGGTAGGTTGCAGGTTCTGGGAAAGGTATGGCATAGTCCGGCGGTGTTCTCTGGAGAACTCTGCTCGATCTACCTCCAGCGTCCAGGGTCCAGGAACCAAAAGAGCTGGAGCATCTGGATCTCGGGTCTTCAGGGTCCTTTCTTGGCCCTGTCTTGTAGATGTGACAGTTACCGAAGCCTCAATGGGCCTGGGAACTTCCAGATCAAGTCTGGAATGGCTACCCACTACAGCCTTCAATCAAGTAAACACACTGAAGGACAAGTCCTGCCCCCACGTGTTCTTCCTCTGCTGGAGCACCCCTACCTTCCCATGAATTCTGCTGACTTTGGACTTCTGGATAACAAAGAATGATCACAATTGTGTATTCCAAAGAGCCCCTGTGTTCACCCCTGAGGTCTGACCCCTGGTGTTGTCCTATGTGTGAGCTCACCCATCTGCTTTCCAGCCACATGGAGACATTTGCAAAGAGTTGTTCCTTGAGGGCTTTTAATGGCTGCAAAGCTGTTAGCATCACTCACCGGGCTGTGGTCACTGAGCCTGCAGAGAATGGGGAGGGTTTCATTTGGGAGCAGGGCAGAAGGGGCCATCAAAGCACAAGACTTGTCTAGAATTTATTGATGTGTTGATAAACGTCTTGCAGCTTCTCTTATTATGATTGTTGTCTATCTAATGATTTTTAAAAAACAGCTTTCAAAATTGTGGTTGTTTGTCATAGAGATTTGGGTTGTTAGAGCTGACCTCACAATTGATGTAATTAACTGGCTCTAGTTTGCTCTGTTTAATTGATGTTGAAGTACAGACAAAGAGAAAGCATGTGGGAGGGGATTGTTGGTTAGCCGGACTTCGTTTCTGGCGTTGGAGCCCTCGGTTCCTCCGACAATGGCGTTCCAACATGAGCTCCACTCTATCAGCCATCCCATGATTACCCTGCCATTATGCCTAATCAACAGCTGTGCGGAAACGCATTTAAATCACATTTTTTTCCTTTCTAGAAATTAGCAGATGACGGATAATTACACCAAATAGCCTGAGTTACGATAGGCGGCTTCCTGCCTAACACTGTCATAAGGGAAAACTTAAAGAAAATAGAAAACTCTTATTTCTCTTTTATTTCTATAAAGTGTGAACTCGTGGCCTCTTTTCCTACCTGAAAGCTGGGAATGAGTCGCCCATTTACCTGCCCAAACATAGCCAAAGCTAAAGCAATTGTGTTACCTTGGCTGGTGAGAGAGACGGCTTAGCAGACAAAGTGCTTGCTGCCGAGCCTGGTGACCTGAGTTTGATCCCTAGGACCCACATGGTGGCAGAGAGAACTGATCCCCACAAGTTGTCCTCTGACCTCCACATACATGCTGTGGCACCTGTAGTACACACACACACACACATACACACACACATACACACACATACACACACATACTCACACACATACACACACATACACACACACACACACTCACACACATACACACACACACACAAAATAAATAAATGCTTTATAAAAAAGAAGTCTTTTAACTTATATGACTTATATTTCCAACAGTTTTTCAAATTATTTTTGTTTTAGACTGGCACAATAATTGGAGATCATAAAACACTGAGTTCTAACACTTGCCCCTGAATCTCACAGTTGGCCCATAATTATGTGATGCCCTTGTAATTTCATATGGAAACTGGTGTTTATCTGTCATGGCATATGGATTCCTCACTATAGTGCTTATCAGTGGTACAAGGTAAACAACCGACCATCGTCACAGTTAAGCCACTATGGTATCAGAAAGGCAAGGCTCTTTGTTTTAAGATTTTATTTTCACCTAATATGTAGGGCAGTCTGCCTTCACGTATGTCTGCACACTTATGTGCATGCATTATCCACAAAGGCCAGAGGAGCCGTGGATTCCCTGGAACTGGAGTTACAGATGTTTGTGAGCCACTGTGTGGGTGCTGGGAAGCTAACGTGGGTCCTCTGAAAGAGCAGCCAGTGCTCTTAACTGCCACCCCTTCATCCCCATAAAGTCCCTCTCACTAGGCTTCACTGAATATCATACCTTCACTTAAATTTATAATTTTAGCAAGCGTCCAAGGCCAGTGCCATGGGGTATTGGGGCATCATGGGAGTGGTGCTAACTGGGATGGGGCTGACCAGAAATGGCAGCTTGGGAGTCTGACAGCCTTGTTTCTAAGTCTCAGCTCTGTCACCACTTCAGCTGGACACTCTAAAATGGTCCTTGTTGTCTGTGAGACCCTGGTGCTTCCAGCTTCTATAACATTGAGAGGCCTGGGTTTCAGTTTTGTTTTTTGTTTGGTTCTCTCTCTCTCTCTCTCTCTCTCTCTCTCTCTCTCTCTCTCTCTCTCTCTCTCTCTCTCTCTCCCTTTCTCTCTCTCTCTTTCAGCTATCCTCTTGAATTTTCTGAAAGGTAGGACTCCTCTTTAAAAAAATGTATGTGTGCATTGGTACCATGTGATGGTTAATCTCAGTTATCAATTTGATTCGATCTATAATCAACTGAGAGATAGGCCTCTGGGTGGTCTGTTAGGATGTTCTAGAAGGATTAACTGAAAGAGAAAAACTCTCTTAGAGCAGACAACACCTTCTTGTGGTGACCCAGATATAAAGATAACTGAGAAAGAGGGGTGCTGTTTTTGCCTGCCTGCTTTCCCTCCTTACTGATGAGTCTATCTACCTTGCTGCTGCTACTGCTGTTACCATCCCTTGCTAACATCAGAATCTAGCTTCTCCAGCCATCCACTGTAGAATAAAGACCAGCAAATCTCCAGGAATCCTCCAAGATTTCAGTATTGGATCGGGACTGCTAAAGAATCAAGCTTAATGGACTGAGCAGGTACTGAGTTCTCAGCCTTCCCAACATGCAGATAGCTACTGATCATGTAGACCAATCTAACAAATCACCTTTATTTTATTTCATTCCAAGCCCATATCATGTAGACCAATCTAACAAATCCCCTTTATTTCATTCTCTAGAGAGCCCACAGTCTACAGCTCTGGATGAAATGATCCCTATAAGGCATTCTACTTCCTTGCCTTGCCCAAAGTTCTGATGCTTCTGTGAAACACTGTGGAAAGGAAAGGTCCATGATCTAAATTCTAGAGAAGGAATTAGGAACATTGGACCCCTCTTGGCACTATGGGTGCATAGGCCATGTGCTTTAAAGAACATCTTCAATCTAACCCATCCAATTATTTAATCCTGATTTGTAAATGGCTGAACTTGGTGTGTATTGATATTTGATGAAGAAAACCTTATGGCAGGCTATGGTGGCACACACCTTTAATCCCAGCACTCAGAAGGCAGAGGCAGGCAGAGGCAGGCAGATCTCTGTGAGTTTGAGGACAGCCAGGGCTATTACACAAAGAAACCCTGTCTCAACACACACACACACACACACACACACAGAGAGAGAGAGAGAGAGAGAGAGAGAGAGAGAGAGAGAGAGAGAGAGAGAGAGAGATCGAAGACTATTGGGATCCAGCCCCTCTATAGTCTTCTCCCAGGGTTCCAGAAGAGACACTACCAGCGACAGATTAATCTGAGGGATACTCAAATGAATCTAAGTACACTGAGCTCTTTAGTCCATTCACTTTATTCTTCTAAGTCAAAATCTCTCTGCACAGCTTCAGTTCTGTTCTCATACTTACCTCCTCTCTGTCCTCTCATTGTTCTAAGTTCCTTACATCTCTCCCCAGTCCAGTCCAGTTTATTTTTTATTTTTATTATTATTATTTTTTTTTTTTTTGGTTTTTCGAGACAGGGTTTCTCTGTGTAGTTTTGAGCCTTTGCTGGATCTCACTCTGTAGACCAGGCTGGCCTCAAACTCACAGAGATCTGCCTGCCTCTGCCTCCCAAGTGCTGGGATGGCACCCAGTCCAGTTTAAATATACACACAATCCGTAATCCTCTGGCTCCACCGCTTTCCACTCAAGTGGGGCAAGTCGGTAGCTAGGAAGCCCGCGTCATAGCTTGATGTACCTGGTGTGAAAAGGCCCTTTTGTTCTGAGTACTGTTAGAGGGGAAGTCTAGAGGTGCTACGGGCTGTGGAAGAAAGGAGGATCTAAGCTTACTTTGCACAAGAAACAAAGCTATGTACCTAACGTCAGCCTGGCCTAAGTGGCGTCTACGTATGGATATTTACCTTAATTCAGCATTCAGGAATGCTTATTCTGTCTGCTGTTTGTCCTTGCATGTATGATAAGTATCTCAGATAAAATGCTTTTGTCTGGAGATGGCCCTGGCCTTGGATGCTTGCTAAAGGAGATAATTTCAGAAGGCAGACATCTGATTCCAGTGCTAAAAAGGTGAAAAGAGCCTGGGAAAGGGAAAACTTGCCTATGTCATGGTTGTCAGCACACTTGGGGGAAGGTCCAAATACCTTAGTTGTATAGGGAAAAACTGTGCCCAAAGAGGGACCAATCACACGGTTAGAAAAATCAACTGGGAAAGCTGTACTAGCACACATGAAATTCATCGCAGGAGACGGCTGATGTATTCAAAAGCCAACAACACCAATACTTCCTTGAGTCTTGGCTTCCTCTGGAAAAGCCCTTGACTCTTCCAAGTAAATGCTCCATCATAATCAGCTGAATTCCTACTTCATATTTCTGCGGCTTATAGCAGACAGAAAGAAAACCTCACACCATTGAAAGGCCTGAACATCTAAACACAGAGAAGCAAAACAGACACAAGTGCTGAGCTGAACCTGGATAAAGCTCACTATGACAGTTAGTGCCAATTGTCAGTCTGAATGAATCACCGGGAGATGGACATGTGTGGGTTTACCTTGGTTACATTAATTGCCCATCTTTAATTGCAGGAAGGACACTCCTTGGGAAGAGAATCCTGGACCTCCTTTCCATGATGGACTACACCTTGAACTGTGAACTAAAATAAAGCCTTTCTCTCCTCAGTTGCTCTTGTGAGCATATCTTTTCATCACAACAAAGAAAGTGACCTATGATACTCACGCTCTCCAACGTGACGTACTAACACAACCACCTGGCAGGCCCACTAAAGCAGAGACGGCTAGACTCTGCCCTGGGATTTCTTACTCAGTGGATTCTAACAGTGACACAGGAGCTTCTGGGTCCAGGGATCAATCTTAGCGCATCCCCTGTTGGACGCTAATGTTGATTGCTTGCTGCTAGCTTTGAAGCACCATCTCCTCACTCGTGGGCTCTACCAATACCTAATCTGAGCACCTCTGAAGCTTTCTCTGGCCTGGCAACCGTCCATCCAGCCTCACACTTCTTTAGACACATCTGTCTCCTCTCACTGCATTCCTCAAGGTAAGGCAAGGGTAACACTGGACCTCGTTCCTTCTTCGGTGCCTTCACAGAGCATAGCATAGGTTCTGGGAACTCTGCAGAGTTCACTGACTTGACTTAAAATGGAACTAAGTTTAAAATAAAAGAGGAATTAAATAGCATTAAAACCCTAAGATTTTATTCATTTGATTTGACTTGACTTGAGAGAGTCTCCCACAGCTTAGGCCGAATTCAAATTTGCTATGTAGTCTAGGAAGACCTTGAACTTCTGGTCCCCCTACCTCCTGTGTGCTGGAATTGCAGGCACGTGCCACCATGTCACCTTTATGTGATGCTGGAGGTTGAATCTAGGGTTTCATGAGTGCTAGGAAAGCACTCTATGAGTGAGCCACATCCACTTAAGGTTTTACTAACCAAGGCTCCATCTTTGGCCTGGTCTTTGCCGTCTTCTCCATGGAAGACACTGGCCAGCAGTTTACTAACCCCATTTCCCTGCTTCCTAAGTACATGGCAGGAGTCTACTTCCCAGTCTCTTTTGCCATGAGATGTAGTCTCCTGATTTCAAGTCAATGCAACACACACAGCCTGGCTCCACATACAAGCTATCCCTCCTGCATGCTCATTTAACCTCCACAGACTTTAAACAAATGAATAGAAAGATAAGAAGGAGGATCTGAGAAATGAAAGGAACTTGGGTTTCCAATTCCCTGCTTAGTGGAGAACTGCCTACAGCCAGGACCTGCTTCGAATTTCTCGAAATAGAGAACAACACTGTTGAGAAAATTCGAGATTACAGAGAGGATGTCTGCTCTCGGAGTTTTCATGCCTTCAACTAAATGACCTCACAGTCCAGACCTCAGTCATGTGTGCCAGATTCTGAGATGGCATCTATGATGGCCTCTTAGTAACTTTTCTCTCTCCCCATTGAGAAACTCCCATCCAGTGAGTATAACACCAACTTCTTCCATGACCATATTAAGTAACTCATCAGAGCCCATTGGCAATGCCTGCTGTATCCCACAAAGCCCCTGGCTAGGCCAAGAAGCTCCCAGTCTGAAGAAAGCACCTTGTCAAATACACTGTTCACAGGGTGCCTAACACACTCACTGTACCACTCACAAACCACCCTTCAGAAGAGGGTACCAAGGGGCCAAGACTTCTCAAGTCCCAAATTTGCTGCTGCATGAATTCCATTTGTCTCTCTTGACCACTTCAGGGTTCATATTTCCTGAGGCCCTCATCCTGGCTGAGGTCAGGCATGGTCACATGGTCACACGTGTTTTTTCTCTGCAGCCTCGATAAAATTGTTGTCCCCCCCCACACACACACACACACCTCCTAGAAGCACATGCAGAGAACACAACTTGTTTGTTTTTAAGCCAGCAGACCCTCCATCTGGTTTGGAGAATGTACTCACCTACTAAACTACACTTCCCAGGTCCCTTACAAACTGGTAGTGGGAACATCCTCATCTTCTCAGTGTGGTATAAAGCATTACTTGGGTGTGGCTTTCTCAAGGCAGGGGCAGACACGGTTTTAAAAATTGGCATGCACTTTTAAAATTTTGTTCTTCTTCTTCCTATTTAGAAGTCGTGTGTGATAGGCGGAAGCAACTTGCAACCAGCTATCTGTAAAAGGGCCCCAGAAGGCAAATACACATGCAGAACAGGGCCTCACTGCCCATGCTATTCCCCTTTCCTTTCTCTCCAGCTGATTTGCAGAGCTGATCACAGTTCTCCTACTGCATGTGAAGGCTCAAGATGGCTCTGCTTGTGCCCACTGTGGTCGAGAGAGTTGGTGGCACTGTGCTTGGGACAGCTTCTTGAGCAGTGACCAATGGACAGAAGACAAAGCTGAGCTACCTGGACAGATGGACACAAGACACACTTGATGGCCTCAGGGGTTCTCATAATTAGCTGGGGGTGAGCGATCTCACTCTCATTCCTGTGGTTTTATAACAAATCACCTTAAAATAATAATGGCCACTTATTCCATTCCTCAGTTCCCTGGCCCAGGAACTGAAATGAAGCATAGTGACTAAAGCAGAAATCCACAGAGTCTGTTGAAAGGGCAAAGAGATTTATTTAAGAAGGAAAACTCACAAGACAGAACAGAGGAATTGTCGCAGGGTCCTGGAAAGGTGGGGCACAGTCCCACGCTGTTCATCCACCTGTGACTGTCCCAGCATCCAAATCCCACCAGGGAGAGAAGAGAAGCCTATGCGCATCTCAGGTATTAAGGGTAGCCCCGAGCCACGCCCCAGGGGCAGCTACTTCAAGGTCATAGGTAGTTAAGACAATTACCTGCTACATCTCTAATTGCCGTGTTTCAAGTCATAGACAGAACAGCTATCCACAACAGGTGACAGTGGTGTAGTGTGGCTGTTCCCCAGTGACCTCGGCAGCGACATGAGGGCAGGGGTCCTTGGCAGGCTAGTTTACTCACATGATACTGGATATTGGCTAAAAACCTGAGTGGGGCTGTCAACTATACTGTCTACATGGGGTCTCTCTATGTCCTATCCAGAGAAAGGAGGAAGACAGAGGTGGGGGGTGGGAGGGAAGTAAGAAAGCCATATTGTGTTTCATAACCTGGCCTTGAAAGTCATCCTGACTCATTGTTGCTGTGTCCTTTTGGTTCAAAGGAGGAAAGCCATGGAGTCCAGCTGAGGGGAGGTTGTAAGATGATATACAGACTGAGTTTGGTGGCGCTCATTTGTGACCCCAGCACTGGGAGGCTAGGGAGGAAGATTCTGAGTTCAAGGCCAGCCTAAGCTACAAAGTAAGCCCCTGTCTCCAAACAAAACAACAACCATGTAAAATAAAATGGAGCACATCAAAGATAAGCCACAGTTTCTACCAGAGGTCATAGGAGAGTCAGGAGACAAGGAGGTATGTATATTAGCACAGAGCTGGGAAAAGGAGAATTACCTCCTCGGTTTATGATATATGTGCTCTGACACCTAGTGCTATTGTTATCTATTCTATTTCCCTTATTTCATTTTATTTCAGGATTTTACTCCATAGCCCAGCATTACCTGCAACTCAAACACTGTTACCTTCCTGCCTGGATCACCAAGAGCTGGAATAACAAGTGTCCATCACACTCAGCTACTGCACTTGATAGATCGTAAGATCTGTTGTATTTCACAAGCATCCACAGGTCTGACCTTCCCCTGACTCCTCCTCAGCCTTCAATTCTAACCTCTATGCTAGGACGAGCCTCCTCCCCAGAGGGCCCTCCCTTTTACCCAGCCTCACAGAGTCCAAGATATCAGTTTTACAACATCTGATGATTTTGTTATTCCCAATTAATGGTAGTGAATAGCAAATGTTGGCAGAGCATCCTGGGAATATCCTATCCTCTGGTGTACTTTTATGCATCTAATATATAAGTGTAAACTTTAAATTCCACCTAAAAATACATGCTGGCTTACTGTAACTACAAACCCAAGATGCAGTAAACATACACTGAAGAGCTTGCCAAATCTTTGCTTCTAAGAGCCTATTAAGGAGCTTAAATATTTTATTTTGGATTATGTAGATAGAGCTTAGAAACATGACTGTTAAAAAATACTGGGGATGAGAAAACCTTTCTACTTCTTTCTTCCCCTCTGAGTAGAGGGAATAAACCACAGCTTGTCTGGGGCTCTCCCCTGCTGGGTATGGACTGGGTCCCTTCCAAATCCTGGCAGAGCAGGGGCTTAACCCATGATGACTCCTCCTCCTCAGCAAGAGCTAACATCCTCCTGCTCACTCCGCGAACACCATCTCAGTGGACACAGTTCTCACGGTGATTAGGAACCATTGACCCAAGCTCATCCTAAGTGGCCACACTTGGGGTTTAACTGGTAATTACCACTCAGACACACACACACACACACACACACACACACACACACACACACACACACACACACTTCTCTCCAGGTACAGTGGTAGAGCTGGTGCTGGAGTGCTGTTGGGCAGGGTCAGCAGTGATATTCCTGACAGGCAGCTGACCCAGCTCAGGGCCCCTGTGGTTTCCCTACTGTGAATAAGAACACCCGAGTTGGAATTGTAGCTCTCCCTGTTTCTGTCCCCTTGAAGAGATGACTCTTCTCGAATTTCATTTTCTTCTAAATTCTCTATAATAATGTATTTACTGAGCACTTACTATGCACCAAGACCTTTGGATTGTGATTAAATCCTTATAAAAACCTTATAAATTAGATTTTATTATTACTCTCATTTCACAGCGAACGGAACGGAGGCTCAAAGCAGCTAAGTGACCTACCTGCCCAGGGCTGCAGAGTTAGTGTCAGGACTGAATTTAAAATCACATCTGTCTGAGTCCAGGGCTTTAACTCTTGGCTGCATACATGCTGAACTGGGCCGACCAAGGCTCCCTTGATCCCTCCTGTCTCTGTAATGAATGAAGTGATATATGTGCAAAGGCTTTGTGAATAGGAGGCCAGCGGTTATGATGGACAGCCTGTGCTGCTGCAAGAGGTTGTCGGAGGGTGCTGGAGGGGCGGCTCAGTGGTGAGAGGACCAGCACGCCGTGGTGGCTCACAACCATCCACAACTCCAGTTCCGGGGATCTAGAGTCCTCTTCTGTCCTCCGCAGTATGCACACTGCGTAAGACCTCACACGTACATATAAATAAAAACAAACAGATGATTTAAGGAAGAGAGAGACTGCCAACTCTGTGAGAACATACGTCTCATAAAAAGGAATCTAGAGTTCTGCTGCCGAACTGCTACACTGTGGAAGCAAAGTCGGACGCCGGGTGCTCATCCTATGGGGTTCGCTTTTTCATTCTGCTTTAGCAAAAAGGAGATCAAGGGGAAAGGTCTTTCTGAAGAACTTGATTATAGATTAGACTGGACAATCTTAATAAAATCATGGCTGGTATTTGGGGGTTATATATACAGAAATGTACATAAAAGTAATTCCTTTTATTTCCCAAGCATGTCAGTCAAAACAATTCTCAGCTAGCCCCTCAAAGCCCATCCTTAGACTCCCGTCTAACCTGGCTCTGTCTAATGCTAAACCCTGGCCGCCCGGTACCAACAGCTGAGGTGTCACATGAAGGATTAGGCCTCCGCATTTTTATCTCAGCCTAGACTAGTAGATTTTAGGCAAAAACAGTACCTCATTTAAAAATATGCATTTACCTTCAAATAATTGACTTTTATTACTTGAGTCCTTTGGCGGGGGGGGGGGGGGGGGGGGGGGCGGGGGGGGGGCGGGGTAGAGACAGGGTTTCTCTGTGTAGCCCTGGTTGTCCTGGATCTCATTCTGTAGACCAGGCTGGCCTCAAACTCAGAGATCCACCTGCCTCTGCCTCCCGAGCGCTGGGATTGAAGCTGTGTGCACCACCACCAACCAGCGTGTAATCCTATTTTTTTTAAAGTGTCTTTACAATTCCTCACCTTAGGAACACTCCTAACTGATGGTGAGCAATTGCGTTCACTACTGTTCTCACTGCTGAATACCAACACCCAACACTAAGCAACTCTGAAAGGACATTTCTTTTGGTGCCCAGCTTGGGGGTACAGCTCGTCACGATGTCGAGAGCATGCTGCTGGGAGCGGTTCACAGCTGTGGCAGCGGAAGTATGACGCTCCTGTCCCTGGGCCAGGAAATTGAGACCTGGCAGGAAGCAGGGCCAGGGTAAAACCTCAAGGCCTGTTGGGGTTTCCTTCCTTCAGTGTCTCACTTCCGGCAGTGAGACTCCACCTCCTAAGGGTCTCACAACCTTCCAAAATAGTCCTGTTAACTGGGGACCACGTCAAAACCATGAGACTATGGGAGAGATTTCACACTCAGACCCTAACAACAGCCCCTTCATTCTTTTCATATAGACTTCGTGAACAAGCCCCAGCCTATATAAGCAAAATCTTGACAGTATTATCCATGAATGAGAGCCCACAGACTCAAAGTAGTATGGGGTCCTGCCCCACCAGGAACTTAGGTCACCTCTGAAGAGGTGGCCTGGAACGGAGGAAAAGTAAGTGTGCTGCTGTTTCCCAGCCTCCCTCTTACCCGGATACAATCAGACAGCAGCAGGAAGTCAAGTCAAGCAAGAACTCATTTATTGGTAGGCAGTAAGCCTCTTTTATAGCAAAACCCTCAGAACCCTAGGAGGGGGTAAAGGAACTGACCAATCATTTTAAAGGTCACCCTATACTCATTTTCTTGTTTATGCCCTGACATCATCTCCTGATCTTAGTATCTTATCTCAGCATAGACAACTTGAGCTAACTTCCTTTGGCACCATTTGTATCTCATCTCTGGGTAAACAACTTGAGCTAACTTTCTCCCGGCATGTACATAGCTCATGTATGCCCCACAAAGTATAACTGGAATTTCAGGTAAGAAAACAATTACAGAGGAGGAAGGTGGGGGGGGGGGCTTCTTGGTCACTTATTGGGGCATTTCCACCCTCGTTGTTTCCTCTTAGAGAGTCACAATATTCCTTAAGAAAATAAAGGGTCTAGAAAAGGATGCGGTAATTAAGTTCACTGGACAGTTCCTAAACTGACTTGACCACAAACCATTTTTTCTAAACAAAGATAGCATACCACAGAATTCATGCCCCATGAAAGTTTGGTAAAGGCTATTGCAATTGAATCTGAAACAAAATGACCAACACATGACCAAAACACTTGAGCATGCCAGAACACGCCAAGCTGAGAAAATATAATGAAGAATGTGACTATTTTTTGTGTGTGTGTGTGTGTTGAAGATTGTATTCTAAAAGGACTGTGGTAATAAAAAAAATCCTACAGATTTAGTGTTATTTACATTATATCTTATCACAAAGAATCACTTATAACGTGACTATAAGTGGCAAGATATGAGTAAAGAATGGCACAAATAAACTGAGGTTATGCTTAGTCAGTAGAGTATTTGCATAACACACATCAAGCCCCAGGCCCCATCCCCAGCACCCTATAAACCAGGCATGATGGTATATGACTATCATCCCAGCGCTTGGGAGGTGGAAGCAGGAAGACAGAAGTTCAAGGTCATCTTCAGCTACAAAGCAAGCTTGAGACCAGCCTGTGACACATGAGTCCCTATCTAAGTCAACCAATTAATCATCATCCATCAATCAACAGAGTGAGAAAACCAAGGTCCTATTAAAGTAGAGAAATATAAAAAAGAATGGCCAACATAAATATGGTAACTTTAAATTTAGTTCCACATTTTCTAGTTACTAAATCAGAACAGGATTCACAACCATTTACACAATTACCATGATGATAAAGGAAAAAGTGTTCACGGGTGCATAAGGAAAACACAGCTTTAAGGGCTTAGAATTCTAAAAGAAATTATTTAAAAGGAGAATTTCATAAAACACCTGATACCTCCAACCCTTTCTCAAACAGTATAAGAAAGACATGTTGCTAATTAGAGTATTACCCATGATAAGCCTAAAAGCTAAATACTAAATTTTACAAAGTTAATGGGATCTGTTTGTACCTATTCTGGTATACAAGTTGCAAATTTAACTAATGAGCACCCTAAGAAAAATTAGTCTTGTAGCTTATTGTGGGGATTAACAAGGCAACTCCATGTTGTTAAAAAGGAGGTTTATTTTGGGGTAACTTACATCCAGTAAAAAGGTTGGTTACAGGATCCGGGAGAGGTGAAGTGCAGTCCAGTGGTGTTCTCTGGAGAACTCTGCTCAGTCTACCACCCAGCATTCAGGATCACAAGGAACCAAGAGGGCCAGCACTTCCGGATCTTAGGTCTTAAGGGTTCCTGTCTTATCCCCACCCCAGAAGCAGGTCATAGGTAAGCGTGGCAATTACCAGAAGCCTCACTAGGGGAAATATTTTCAGGTCAAAGCTGGTACAGCTACCCACTACAGTAGCTCACCATTTTAAGAATCAAACTAATAGCCAAGTAAGGAGGGATTACATGCTCTCTCTGGTTAAACAGTAATTATGGCTAACACCCACAGCACACTCACCATGCCCAAGAATGCTCTCAGCACTTGGTAAGTATCCATCTGCTTAATCCTCACCTCTCTCTATATAAGGTACCCAGCGCTGTGCTCTTTATTTTACAGATTAAGAATTGCAAACCCAGAGATCAAGTGCCCAAGGTCATGTTGTGGCTAGTATTTGCAGTCAACTTTTCGCCATGTTGACGGGAGAAGGGAAACAGCATTCAGGTCAGTCTGCAGAATCCAAAGATAATTCACTGTCTTTGCATTCTGGACGTGGAGGGCACAGCTCAGTGGCACTGTGTCAGTCCGAATCTGTGATGCCTGTTGTTGACTGTCACCCTAACAGGATCTAGACTCACCTAGGAGACAAGTCTCTGGGCGTGTTCTGGAGGGAATATCTAGATTAGGTTCCTTGACATGGGAGGCACCATCCCATGAGCTGGGGTCCTGGGCTAGATAAAAAGGAGAAAGTGAGCTGAGCACCAGCGTTCATTATTCTCCACTCCCTGACTGGTGGATGTGATATGACCAGCTGCCTCAAGCTCCTGTGGCCATGACTTTCCCCGCCATGATAGACTGCCCCTCCAACTTCTCCCTTAAATTGCTTTTGTTGGGTAATTTATCACAGCAACAAGCCAAGTAATTAATACAGGGTCCAAACAGGAAAACGAGCCTCTGGGTTTTTAACAGAGAGAATTTAAAACAAGAAACTGGTTACAAGAAGTGCTAAGAATCTCCCAGGGCAAGGTAGGCAGCCTGGAGATAGCCACCAATTGAAAGAAGGAAGGTCCTGGTCTTATGGTGGGGTCTCCTGCAGAATTAGGAACATCAGTTAGCCTGGAGAGACCCACACAGGAGCTGTTAGAAACCCTCAAATCCCCTTGTCCACCTTCCAGTATCTCACCGGCAGAATGCGGCCAGAATTCTACCCACGGGGAAGCACACTCTCCAAGGTTGAGCCATCCTGTGATAGAGCGCTGAGGGGCAAAAGGTTAAGGAAGAAATCCAAAAGCAAAGCCTTCAAGACTGGCTCAGGTGCCGACAGCATAAATGTGAAATTTCCATCTTCTAGTAGCTGGAGCATCTGGGCTTCTGGAAGCCAATCACAGGCTAATTTAGTGCTCACTCTTCAAATCCCAGGTCTCTGTAGCAAGGCAGAAATGTACTTTGAGTTTGAAAGAAGAAACCACAGGAAAAAAAAGAAAAAACACTAAATTTTTCAGGTATCAGAGCCATGGAATTGGTGTTACTTGCAAGGAAATAAATGTTGAAAATGCGATTTTGTAAATCTCGGCAAATTCCATTAAAAAATGTTTTCTGTGGCATGATAAACAACTTGGCAAAGCTTCTGGGATAGTGTGGCTGAGGCAGTCTGTGTCCTCCAAGCCACTCATGGATGTGCTGCCTTCATTTCAGCCCAGGGAGTCTATACACGCTTGGGTAACGCCTGTCAGAAAGAAGGACACTGTGGGTCTATGACTTGTGTCCAGCAGTCTTAGGGTTAAACTATTCTAACAATAGGGTGGCTCCTGCAAAAGAACATCTCAGCACTTTGCCTCATGAATTTCTGATAGAACACATTTCTTTCTTTCTTTCTTTTTTTTTTTTTTTGGTTTTTTGTTTTTTGTTTTTTTGTTTTGTTTTGTTTTTTTTGAGACAGGGTTTTCTCTGTGTAGCTTTGCGTTTTTCCTGGAACTCGCTTTGGAGACCAGGCTGGCCTCGAACTCACAGAGATTCGCCTGCCTCTGCCTCCTGAGTGCTGGGATTAAAGGTGTGCGCCACCACCGCCCAGCAGAACACATTTCTAATAGAAGCTTATTTCTAAAACCCTGAAGGTTACAAGGTGCACATACCCACCAGAAACGTGAGAGGGAAGATGAGAATCCCCCGGCCCCCGAGGAGAAAGTGCTAAAGGGATTCCATAGAGAGGCATAGCTTCCAGCTGGAGAAGGTGGAACTGGGGTGAGTAAGGCTTTGGAGGGGAGACAGCACCAGACCTGCAGAGGCAGGGAAGGAGCACTCGGCACTCAAGGAGAAAGCTGTGACATCTCAGAAACAGGTGTTGAGCAGCTGTATCCGGGAGCCACTCACTGAAGCAAAGGTGCTGAATGGAGGGTGTGGAGCAGGGATGGAAAAGAAGGTGAAGAGGATATTTGAGGCACCTTTTCAGATCCATGATGGGATACATCTTCAGTGGGAATTGCTAGAAGAAATTTCAAATATGCAGGGGTAGATTCACAATCCTTTAAGACAAGTGTCTCAGAGGACAATTACTTATTACGTTCAGCCCAGGAAGAATGCTGGCTAGATGGACCACAGCCCTTGCTAGAGTTTACATATGAAATCTTCCCCACAAAAGGATCCTGTCTTGAAGGCCTGGTCCCCAGCCTGTGGAGCAATTTGGAGAGACAGGGGAAACTTTGAGAGGTCAAGTCTAGCTGGAGGAAGTGGCACATCACGGTGGCTGTATCCTGTTCTGAGTCCCTCTCTCTCTGCTTCCTGCCCCCCATGCCATGTGCTCCCTCCACCATCGTGGTCTGCATCATCACCAAGGACTAGGAGCTGAAACCTCTGAAAACCTGAGACCGCAAATCCTTCCACTCTTAAGCTGTTGGTGACAGATATCATGTCCCAGCAATGAAGGCAGACAGCAAGCTCAAAGTTATGGCCCCAGTGCTATTGTGAGTACAAAGCCTGAGCACCGGCCAGAGCACGGAACAGTCCCTGCATGATGCACCCAGGTTTACAGAGAATGCGCAAGATGGGATGTCACAAGCAATTTCCCCTTGTGATAAGGAGGCAAAGGTATATTACCAGCTTCAACTGGAAATAATGGAGCATAACAATGTTTCACCTCATAAGGAGAAATAATTTCATGCTATATGACTTTTCTGCCAATGTGAGCATTTGGCTACCCCCTCGGCCTCTGAAAAACACATTCTAACTTCAACAAGCTAACAATTTAAAATGAGCATGAGAGAAAAACTCATTCATCTATCAGAACTGGAATTCTAATTTCAGATAGCCAGGGCCCCACTAAAGGTTATTTCTCATATTATTTATGGTTTAGTTTTTATAGTGTCAGCAATGGCATGGATGTTATTAACCTCTTCTAGAAGGTTGCTATGAGAAATTAACTGATAAATTGCTATGATCAAAGGCTCAGGGCTGGAGTCTGGAGAGATGGCTCAGCGACTCAGAGCACTTGCTGCTCTTTCAGTGGAACCAGGTTCAGTTCCCAGCACCCACATGTGGCTCACAACATCCTGGAACTTCAGTTCTGGGGAGTCTAGGTACCCTTTTCTAGACTTCCCGTTCACCTGCATACTTGTACTGCACATGCGTACACTCAGGCGTGCACACAAACACATAAAATAATAAATAAGTAAGTCCTTTAAAAATTCAGAGCTGGCTGGCGGTTGAGCTCGGAAGCAGAATTCTTGCCTAGCATGTGCAAAGCCCTAGGTTCCATCCCTATAATAAAAACAAATATATAATAAATATAGAAATTGAAGTCATTAGTAAATAATATTGTATATTCATTTGTTTCAGAACTCAATATATCCTTATTTTTGAAAGTATATATAATTTTGTACTGATTAACATTAGGTGACTTGGTTCATTGGTAAGGATCAATTGTAATGGAGAAGAGAATTTGTTTGCAGAAATAAAAATAAAATAATAGTTAGTCACATTATTACCTGAAGCATTAGTAACAGGTTTACTAAAAGTGTCCATAAAATGACAGAAATAAGAGTTTTATTTCTTCAGAAGAATTTCATATTCATGACTAATCCCAGCTTCACCCTCATGAGTCTTTCTTTTGGTTTTTCAAGACAGGGTCTCCCTGTGTAGCCCTGGATATCCTACAACTCACTCTGTAGACCAGGCTGTTCTTGAACTCAGAGATCTGCCTGCCTCTGCCTCCGAGTGCTGAGATTAAAGGACAGCACGCCCAGTTCCCTCCTTGGTCTTTTTTTTTTTTTTTTTTTGGTTTTTCGAGACAGGGTTTCTCTGTGTAGCTTTGCGCCTTTCCTGGAACTCACTTGGTAGCCCAGGCTGGCCTCGAACTCACAAAGATCCGCCTGCCTCTGCCTCCCGAGTGCTGGGATTAAAGGCGTGCGCCACCAACGCCCGGCCTCCTCCTTGGTCTTATAACTCGCCTTTTCCACGCTTCAGGAGCTGTGAGGTAAAGAACAGCGTTCCTCCTGACACCGGTCCAACTCAACAGAGGGTGAGATGCCCACTCAGCCTTTTTAGCTGGACTTTGACAGGCCTTGGGTTTCACGTTCAGTACTGTCACTCAATTATTCTGTGATTCAGATGTGTGTCTGTCTGTCCATCTGTTTGTCTTTAGTTCCAGGTACTGAATCTTGGGCCTTGCACCTGCTAAGCAAGTACTCTACCAATGAGCTACATCCTCAGCCCAATTCAGGCATTTTAACCATGTTGGCTTGTAAAAGGGTAATAACCTAACCTATCTCACAGACATTAAATAAGGAGAAAAATAAAATAATGTACATGAAAGTTCTTTGGAAAATTGTAAAACCAAATACAAATGTGAATTTAAGGTCAACCTGTGGTTACATAATGAGAAGACCCTATGTTCCTATGGGCCTTTCTCAAGCCTGTTTTTGACTTCAATCCTGGAAGAAGAATCCCGGCTCCTTTTGCATATCGTTTAAACAGAAGAGACAAAGCCTATTACTTTAATTTTTCTCTTAGCACATGGCTTGAAGCCTTTTGTTGGCTAGTTGGGAATTCATAATGTTGAAAGAGGAAATCTGAATTCTACCCCAGTCAAGGATAGGAAGACAGGAAGAACAGGAAGTCCTGTGATATCCTTCCTGGTCTCCAAGGGAACTAAAAATAACAATCACCACCTAGACCACTGGAGGGAAGCTGATTGGAGTTCTACTGTATGGTTGCAGGGGAGACTTCAGCTCCCTAAAACCTATCTACAGCAGCAAATATTGCAGTTGAAGCTACTCTGCTTTGTCCAGACTTACGAGATGTTGGATGAAGGATCTTGCCACCCTGGAGACTTATCTTTATAGAGTTTCCTTTGCCTAGAGATTCCTGCCTCCTGCTTTTTACTCCTGTTTTATAGAAGTCTTTTCTGGAGATGCCTTCCAAGCCAATGTCATCCCCATAAGAGGCCAGGGTAGAAACCATGAGAACTTTGAACTTTCCCATCATAGGCATTCGCCAATGGGATGTCAATTCATCATTCTGTTTTTCTGTTGTGCTCTAACTCCTCTCCAGTAAGTTCCCAGGGGACAGAGAAGGGCTTGATTTCATAACATCCCTAGAGTGGGATGGATTATCTAGCTCAGAGAAAGGCCCACATTAAATATTTATTGAGTGAATGATGCCAGAAATATGATAAAATTAAAAAAAAACTCCAAAGCAGATTATCTCAAGTCACAAATCATTTCTAGGCACATTCATGCACATATACATAAAACCCTGAATTAACTGTTACTCAGGGAGGACTTACCACAAGTGAACGGACTCCACACAAGGAGGGTATTTAATAAATCAATTACAGTAATGTAATATCAATAGGAAGGACCACGCTGCATGCACCAAGAGCTTCTTACAGACTGGATTGTTTACACTTCCAAACCGCCCATGCCTGGACATTTTGAAGAAGGAGCATGAAAAGGTTAAGGTTGTTGTGTCTTGGGCCTGAAGGCAAGAGCCCAAGGTCAGCAGACAGAGGGAGGAAATGTCCTTCTGTCCTAATGTGATGGCTAGAAGGGACGTCATGATGGGTACACTTGGTTTTTCTCAAGCTCCCAAGACAGCTTTCAGGAACACATACGCCACTGTGACCAGCTCCGTTCGTGTTAATTTAAGTGTGAGTGTGTGCGTGCATGTGTGTGTGTGTGTGCGCGCGCACGCGCGCGCGTGCCTGTTTGTGTGCATATGCATTTGTATGTAAGTATATATATATGTGTGTGTGTGCACATGTGTAAGCCATGGGTTGACATCAAGTGTCTTCCTTAGTTGCTAGAGAGAGACTTTTTGAGAGAGACTTTTGCTACACCCGGAGCTCACTGATTTGGCTCCGCAGCTGGCTAGCAAGCCTGTGGGCTCTGTCTATCTCCACCTCCTGAGACATATGCTGTCCCACCCAGCTTTTTACAGGGCTGCTGGAGATCCAAACTCAGTTTCTCAGCCTTTCACAACAGTAACATTACCAGCTAAGCCGTCTCCCCAGCACGTAATGTTCATAATTTTTAGCAAGCTATATTCCAACACACCATGCCCTTTGAATTAAAGTCAGTCACTGCTTCAGGGTTCCTTTTGCTGTAAAGAGACACCATGACCATGTAAGCTCTTATAAGGAAAACATTTAATTGGGGAGGCTTGCTTACAGTTTCAGAGGTTCAGTCCATTATCATCAGGACAGTGAGTGTGACAGCTTGCAGGCAGATGTGGTACTGAAGAAGGAGCTGAGAGTCCTACATCTTGTAGGCAACAGGAAGTGGGCTCGGAGTCACACTGAGCAAGGCATGAGCAAGAGAGACCTCAAAGCCTGCTCCTACAGTGACACACTTTCTTCAACAAGACCACACCTACTCCAACAAGGCCACGCCTCCTAATAATGCCACTCCCTGAGTGTATAGGGGCCAGTTACACTCAAACTACCACAGTCACTTTTCACTCTCTGTCTTCCCCCCTCTCCTATGAACTTAATACAACCTGGTGCAAATTTTAACAAAATGTACTCTTTCCTATGGAACATGTAATAACTTCTCTCTGCCTCACTAAGTGGCTTGCTCTATTTGTATGTTAGATATATATATGTATTTTTTAAAGAATCTGAGCAATGAACGATGCTCGTGTGAGGCTTTAAAAAAGCTAGGGTTTCTTTTCTTTCCTTGAAAGGGCTATACACAATAAATTACACTGCAATAAAGATAGGTTATAAGTGAAAGTGAGAGCTCTGAGAATAGAGAGGCACCCGTTTCTGCAGAGGGGTCTAATGGATGATGCTTTGGGGACTATCCATTTGGAAAGCTAAAGCAAAAGCTCCATCCCACATTCGCTTTCCAGAGCTCACTCTTTGCTTTTCATGTAAACAAGGGTTTTCAATGTTTTATTTTATATCAGGCCTATGCTCTTTAACTGTGCCCTAAAACTCTGCAAACAAATTCCAGCTCATTAAAAGAAGACAGAAATGAAACAACTTAAATGCTGTTGTTTAGGAACCACTTGAGGTGGCTCAAACTTTAAAAGTGTCTGCTGCCAGCCGGGCGGTGGTGGCGCACGCCTTTAATCCCAGCACTCGGGAGGCAGAGGCAGGCGGATCGCTGTGAGTTCGAGGCCAGCCTGGGCTACCAAGTGAGCTCCAGGAAAGGCGCAAAACTACGCAGAGAAACCCTGTCTCGAAAAACAAAACAAAACAAAAAAAAAAAAAGTGTCTGCTGCCAAGGCCGGAGACATGAGTTTGATTCCTGGGACCTACATAGGGGGAGGAGAAAATATACCCTTCCCCCCACCACCCAAAATATATATAAAATGTATATAAGACTCCCAAATATACCCCTCCCCTCAGAATAAATATATAAAATGTAACTTGAAAATTCAATGCTTTTGTTTCAAATTTCTAAGCAACACCAAGTGGCCACTCTCCTGTTTCAGCAGCCACACAACCCCCAGCCTCCCTTTCCTCCTGCCATTGCTTCTGCCACACCTGGCAGAAATCCCGGGACCTCCGATTCCAAAAGCCTAAAGAGACTTGTAATTCTCTCATTTTGTACCCGCCAAACATCTCAGGCCATGAGCGTCCCTTGTCCCTGAGACTATCTGAAATGCACCGATTTTATTTTTGCTTTGGGAAAGCCATGAAGGAGGAAGACATGGGACATTTATTCTCTCTGTGAAATCTCGCCCTGACTCTGTTCTGTTGAAAAAGGGTATGCCGAACTGGGGTCACCGCGTTCTTGGGAGGCATTTGTTTTTAAATTTACTTTCCCAATGACGGTGAGCATCCAGCAGGGCTCCCTGAATACAGAACATACTTAGTCCACATTTTCAGTGTAAATTCAGCAAAAGAACGGGGACACAGAACACAGCACAACCAAGGCAGTGACTCAAAGCAAATCTCTTCTTTCTCCCTATCTGGCCATAGGTTGAGTTTAACTGACACTTCCATCATGGCCAGAGAAACGCTTTGGCTTCACAAAAGCTTAGAAAACAAAATTTCCCTGTGTTCAAGGACACATGGTCTCCTGTCTGAGTGACACTTCGACACTTCTCCCGGAAGAAAAAAAACATCATTTTGAAGTTGAAGCAAGGCAGGGTGTTCCCACCAGAAGAAGTTCTAGGAGAGTCTTCATTTAGGCTGGGCCGCGCAGCCCATCTCAACCACCCCACCCCCTACCCGTCCAATCTTGCTCTGTTTCTGTATTCAGAGAGAAAGCCTGGCTCATGGCTGAGTCTGTACAGTCTCTGTATATCCTTTGGCTTTTCCTTTTTTCTCACAACGACCCTTGACATTTTCCCCACTTCAGGGAGTCCTCCTGTACAAGTGCGTCTGTTTTATACTGCCTCGATCAAAGCGGCTTCTTCAGGGGCTCCACCACCCGACAGATGTGCCCAATGGGTCTGGCTGCGCTGACACTTCCCGGGCGGTGGGTTGCACGGAGGTAAACTGATCCAAGTACTAAGTGGAAACACAGACTTCCTTTTAAGTCAGACTTTACAAACAAGAATAACCTTGAAAAAGACCTTCACATTCTGCTCAGGAACTTGGCCAGCCGCTTACCGCTCCCCTCCGGATCGGCAATTTATGCAGCAGGAGGGGGCTCCTTACACCTCGTCACTCAAATCCGGGCTCTCCACTCTGGGCGTAGTGGAGCAGAGGGCAGGATCAGGTTAGCCCATGAGAAACAAGGGTCTTCTCCTTTCTCCTTGGTGAGCTGGGGTCACCTCAACAGAGTGCTGCTCTGTCCCCCTGGGGCTACTTTCGTGGCTATAACTTGAGCCTCTCCAAAGAATTCTCTTACCTGTTCTGGAGTTTCTTAGGGTCCCGGCTCCCCAACAACCTGGACCTACCTGTCAGCAGAACTATCCAGCAGTTCCCACCCCGAAACCTCAGGGCAGCAATGGGGCTGCACTGGCCATTAATGGCCATCATCCATTTTTAATCAGAAAGATCACAAGAAAGATGGTAAGCGAAACCCGGTCGCGAGTCAATTTAAATAATATTCCCGGGGAAATCCAATCACTTAAAACTGAGACACCTACGCTAGTGGGAGAGAGCGCCCCGCCCGTCTGGCGGGGAAGAGCGCGCCGGCTGAATTAATCAAGATCAAGGGGCTCCCGGGCTGAGAGCTCAGCCTTAACCCTTCCAGCGCCGCGGGGTGCCCAGGTGCCGGAGGAAGAGCGCGGCCGGCGACGGGCGAGATGCCCAGAGCGACCCCGCGCTGGCCGCCTCTCTTGATCCCCGGGGCTTCACCCGCTTCGCCCGTGACCCCAGCGCCGCAGCGCCCCGGCTCGAGGTCACAAGCTCCCGAGGCGGCTTCGGCAGTGAGCAGCAGCAGCCGCCGCCTCCCGCAGCCTCGGCGCGTCCCGGGCTCCTCCTCCCGCCCCAGCGTGGCCAAGTGAGCACCGCTCCGGCCGCAGGTAGCCGAGGCGCGGGAGGTGGCGCGCGCGGGACCCATCGCAGCGCCCGGTCGCGCGGTCAGACGGAGCTCCGAGCCTCGCGGTCCCGGACGCCGGCGGAGGTCTGCACCGGCCATGTGGGGCCCGGGGGTCACGGCCGAGGGCCTGTCGGTGGCTCCAGCGCCGCCGCCGCTGCTGCCGCTGCTGCTGCTGCTGGCGCTGGCGCTGGTGGCGCCCTCGCGGGGCGGCGGGGGCTGCGCGGAGCTGGCGTGCGGCGAGCGGGAGCGCTGCTGCGACTCGGCCAACGCCACGGCCGTGCGCTGCTGCAAGCTGCCGCTCCACGCCTTCCTGGACAACGTGGGCTGGTTCGTCCGCAAGCTCTCTGGACTGCTCATCCTGCTGGTCCTCTTCGCCATCGGCTACTTCCTGCAGCGCATCATCTGCCCCAGCCCACGCAGGTACCCGCGTGGCCAGGCGCGCCCTGGCCAGGCACGACCCGGGCCTGCTGGAGGTTCCGGGCCGCCGGGGACCGCGGGGCAACCCGACGACGACGACGACTCGCCTGCTCTGTTGCGCGACGAGGTGGCGGCAGGCTCGCTGGACTCACTGCTGGACAGTGGCGGCGGCCGGGGCCGAGGAGGTGGCGGACGTCTGCCTCCTACCTGCGTTTCGGAGCACGAGCTGCGGGTGGTGTCGCCGGTCTTCCTCCAGCTGCCCAGCTACGAGGAGGTCAAGTACCTGCCCACCTATGAGGAGTCCATGCGGCTGCAGCAGCTCAGCCCTGCGGAGGTCGTGCTGCCAGTGTCGGTGCTGGGCCATCCACGGGGCGGTAGTGCTGGGGACCCCGACGGCGGCCAGGGCCGCTTCCCGCTCATCTGAACGCCCGGAGCCTCGAGATCACCCGGACTGTACGAGGCTGGGGGCTGCGTGTGGCACGCAACAGCTGGTGTGTTGGCGGCCGCCACTGACTGCCTCTGACCATACCTAGCATCCCCGCACAACCTGTCGCCCCGCGCCTGGGTTGGGGTCAGTCCCCTCCCTCTCGCTCCCTGGGGATCCTGTGTTTTTCTATGTTTCTT